>NC_062565.1:99682098-100042931 GCF_022837055.1 Prionailurus viverrinus | reverse complement strand
ACTCGCAGCCCCACGGTCAAGAGTCACATGCTCCACCAACTGAGCCAGCCATGCGCCCCACAGTTTCTTTTAAAATTGAAAACTTTCCAAAAAAAAATTGAAAACTTTCAGGGCACCTGGGTGTCTCAGTTGGTTAAGCGCCGACTTCGGCTCAGGTCACCATCTCACAGTTCATGGGTTTGAGCCCCGTGTTGGGCTCCGTGCTGACAGCTCAGAGCCTGAAGCCTGATTTGGATTCTGTGTCTCCCTCTCTCTCTGCCCCTCCCCTGCTCACGCTCTGTCTCTGTCTCTCAAAACTAAATAAATGTTAAAAAAAATTTTTTTTTTTAATTGAAAACTTGCCTACCAAAAGACCATGAGTACTAACCACTGACAATTTTTATTCACTCATCCAATAAAAGTTTATTGAATATTAAGTCCCTGGATTTCAGCAGATACAAAAAGCGGTGACAGAAATATCCTCCCTGCCCTTTGGGAGGTTCCAGTCATAATGATCAGATTCTTCATATATGTGAACCCTCTGCTATCAATGAGGTTATTTTAAGGGGTAAACAGTGATGATAAATGGACTCTATTAGCAAATGACTGTTGTGTTTGCTAAATGATAAAAGAAACAACAACATATTTATCTCCCCCTTAGTTCGCTGCTCGATTTGTTACGACACAGAATCTGTTTTGTTCAAGGTGAACAATGGAGAACAGAATAAAGAAAGGCACAAACACTGATGGTTTTCTCCTGGAATGTACTTTTGTGTCAGATGTGAGGAGAGTTGTGTGCTACTACATTTATTATTTATTTAGTTAGTTAGTTTTGTTTTTTTTTTTTTTTAATGTTTATTTATTTTTGAGAGAGAGAGCATGAGCAGGGGAGGAACAGAGAGAGAAGGAGACACAGAATCTGAAACAGGCTCCAGGCTCTGAGCTGTCAGCACAGAGCCCGACGCGGGGCTCGAACTCACAAACCATGAGATCATGACCTGAGCCGAAGCCGGACGCTCAACTGACTGAGCCACCCAGGCGCCCCAACTACATTTAAATAAAAGAATAGTTGTAGCCATCAATACTAGGTTAGCACTATTCATTGTTTAAAAACTAGTCTGATTGATGTTCTGATTGGTTTTGTCCCTATTATTCAGGGTTGTAGACAGTTGTGTTTGTATTTTCCTCTCTTTATTGGTGCTGATAAGAGTCATCTTGTGGCTTCATATTTTTGTCCCAAATGTCCTGGGGTGGGGAGCACAAAGCAAATGTAGTAGGGCACTTGTGTATCTTTAGGCCATTCTATTTATGAGGTGCCAATTAGCTAAAATTAAATTTAACCCTGTGGAAAAAAACTGATTCTATAGGAGGAAAAAGCAAATCTGAAGTACATGTAAAGTCTCATGAATGTAAATTCAAGAATTAATAACTAAATCCTGCTAAAATGCAGGTATTTCAAGAATAGTTTTTAAGTAATCATATTGCTTATCACATGATTTCCCTGACTTTGGCCTTTAAAATGCAATTTAACTAAAATGAACCCTGCGGCCTTGATGTGTCTATCCGATTTTATTGCTGATAACTTAAACGCGAAGCATCCAACTCCTGCCATTTCTGCGGTTTCTATGGTAACTAAAGTGTGCAAACCCAGCAGTATCACTTTCTTTCACAGCTGGCGTTTTGTGTTCGCAGTAAGAGGAGTTTTAGTAAAGCATAGTCTGTGTTAATTGGGATGTAAGTAGGTCAGAACGACTTTGGTATCCTCTCCTCGTTCTTTTTGGTGTGTGTGGGTGTAGGTGCATGTGCGTGAGCTGCAGTTCCCTTTATATTTTTTTAAAGGGTATATACTCAGATCAATCACTATTAAAGTTAATCTTTTGAAAATTAAGCATAATATCTGGAAAAATGACTTGATTTGGAATCTTGAAGATTAGGTGGAGTTCTGAGACTTGCCCCAGCCCTGTGGGCCCTGGAGAATTCCTGTTATAAAAAAGGAAATGATTGATATGAAAATGCTTTGAATATTTAAATCCTTTTTATTGGTGGTCATGACATTTATTTTGTTGTTATTGTTCTTTTGAACCATCAAATATCTTATGAGCTGAACATGTATTACTTATTCTTAACATTTATTTACTTGTTATGTATAATCCCAGTTAAGGGGTGTGTATATTTTTTAAATGTTTATTTATTTTGAGAGTGAGGGAAGGGCAGAGAGAGAAAGAGAGAGAATCTCAAGCAGGCTCCACACTCAGCCTGGAGCCTGACGTGGGGCTCAGTCCCACGACCCTGAGATTGTGACCGGAACCCAAATCAAGAGTCGGATGCTTCACTGACTGAGCCACCCAGGTGCCCCAAGGTGTGCATTTAAAAATAACATCCTGTGTAATTCTAGATCGTCACCTGGCTACAGGAGCCCTTCTCTGTGGATACTGCCCAAACTCTGCATTCCTTTCTCAGACTGTATGAAAGAGCTTATAGCCACTGCTCCCCACTGTACATAGGGACCCCACAGTTAGAGATTCCATAGGCTTCAAGTATCCTCTGTAAAAGGTATTTTTGGGCACCTAGGTGGCTTAGTTGGTTAAGTGCCCTAACTCTTGGTTTTGGCTCAGGTCATGATCTCAGGGTCGTGGTCTCAAGCTCCTAGTGTGGCTGAGGGTGGAGTCTGCTTGAGATTCTCTCTCTCTCTCTGTCTCTCTCTCTCTCTCTCTCTCTCTGTCTCCGCCCCTCGTGTGCGTGCTTTCTCTCTTTTTCTCTCAAAATAAATAAATAAACTTTAAAAAAAAAAGATATTTCTACAAACTTCAGTACCAGTTAGAATCCCTGTTTCTCTCTCTCTGTATCCTCATTCCACTGTGGAAGGGGTCGTTGAAAGCTATTCTCTGTTTCTACACAGCATGACTGCAGGAACTTCTAATGAGAGTTAGCTAACAGTGATCTAAGACCAGCTTCCTGCTCTTCTGCCATTCAAATGCTCATCATCTATTTTCATTTCTTACGTGAATCAACTTTGCTCCCGTATCACATACTGTGTGTTTTTATCTTACAGCTTTATTTTGGAAGGATTTAAGCTCAAAATGTAAGATTACAAATAATGTAGCAGAAGATATATAAGATGGTTGATTTGATAATTCTAAGATTTTTTTAGACGTTTTATTAATTTAAGTGATCCCTATATCCAATGTGGGGTTCAAACTCATGACCCCAAGATCAAGAGTCGCATGCCCTTCTGATTGAGCCAGCCAGGTACCCCAAGAATTGTTATATCCCAGAGAGTCTATTCTCCCTAAGGCCTTCCAAAGTATACTCTAATTCTGCCTTTACCTTCTTCCCACTTATTTGGGTCTCTTTCCCTGTGTCTGTCTTCTGTAAATGCCAGGAAGTTGCCTTTTTTTATCTTTCATTCTATTGCACCTGAAGACCACCTCTTCCTTTTTAAGCTCTCTTAGCTTCTAGAATCCTATGCTGTTTTCTCTCCTTGGTTCCTCCTTCATAGGTTTTTCCCTGGGCTCTTTTTCCTCTAAACACCCTTTATTCCTCTCAGCATTATTCATTTTTGTTAAAAAATGCCATTTCTTTAATTAGAAACAATACCAAAAAATATAAAAACAAACATTATAAAAATACATAATGTAGAAAATGATAATCTCTCCATATTCTGTTCTCAGGGATTTAGCAAAATGCCAAAATCCACACTGTACAACCTGTAAAAATTATGGGTAAGATGAAGTAATATAAAATGATGCCAATTCTAGTCATGTAAAACCATCATTCTGTATGATTGACAGCCCCGCCCATCTTCACCTTACCTCTCCGCTGCTTCTCCTATACTAACTCTCCTGTCATGTTGACTCCAGCTGCATTGACCTCTTTGCTCTTTTCCAGTTAGCCAGCCTGCTAGCTCACCAAGGTTTCCTCTCACTGCCATCCACCATGGCCTTGCCCTTCTGCAGATCTGGGGGGCCCTCACCTACTCTCAGAGTGCAGGCCAGACAGTGCTCAGGAACTTCTCCAAGTCTGGTACACAAGTGACGTGTGCCCAAAGCAGAAGCATTGGGAACAGCAGGCCGGACTTCTGTTTGGTTTCCTTGTCTCTAGAATCATCAGTGCCTTATCATTCTGTCCTTCCTGATGCCCATTGTTTTGTTCTCCCTCACAAGTCTCCAGTTCTCCAGGCAAGCGCCTGTCTCAGGCCTTTCCAGCTTCTCTTTCTCTTTGCCTACCCTGCCCTTCCCTTATATTCCAGCAGCTTATTACTCTACTTTCTTCAGGTCTTATCCCAAGTGTTACCTTCTCAAGGAGACATTCTCTGAGCAATTTAAATAGCGCTTATTACTGTTGAAAATGACACCCTCCCAGCAGTGCATATCCCCATTCTTTGCTTTATTTTTTGTCTTTACAAAGACTATGTGGAACGTTTACATACCTTACAAGGTGTAACAGTGGAGAGCCTGTCACTTACCCTAGTAACTGGAACATCACCCATAGCTTGCTTCTATTTATGCCTTTCCCCCCATCCCATCTTCCTGCTTTGTCAAGAATAACAAATATCCTAAGTTTTGAATCCATTATTTACTCCTTTTTGTTTGTTTGTTTATTTTGAGAGAGAGCACGAGTGGCAGAGAGGAAGAGAGAGAGAGAGAATATCCCAATTTCTACTGTCCGCACAGAGCCCAAGGAGGAACTCGATCTCACAAACCATGAGATCGTGAGTTGAGCCGAAATCAAGAGGCAGATGCTTAACTGACTGAGCCACCCAAGCATCCCTACATTATGCACTCCTTTTTAAAAATAGGTTTTTTTCACATTTGTATGTGTGCCTAAATAGTATATTCTTAGGTTTGCTTGGTTTTAAGTTTTAAGAAAATGGCATTCTGCTGTATATAGTCTTCTAAACTTGCTTTTTTCACTCAGCATAATGCTGCTAAGACGCAAACGTTTTTTTACCTTTATTAGTAACCTCCAAATTTTCATTGCTGTTTTAAAATTCATTGTGTGCTTCTACCACAATTAATTTCTCCATTTTCCTGTTAGCTAGAAATTTGGGTTGTGTTCAGATTTTTTCTTTTCTTTTCTTTTTTTTTTTTTTTTTTGACAACCTATGCTGCTAGGAACATTCTCTGGTGTGTCTAAAAATGGAATAACTGAGTCGAAGGGTATGCAATTGTTCAGGTTTGCAAGATGATGTCACATTGTTTTCCAAAGAAGTTGTACCAAGTTATTCTCTTAATAACAATGTTTTGGAGTTCCCCCTGACTTCCTACTCAGCAGTTCTTAATTTTTAACCAATATACTAGGTATAAAATGGTATCTCATTTTGATTTTAATTACATTTCCCTCTTTATTAATGAGACTGAACATCTTCATATGCTTAATGGTTAAATGTTTCTTATTTTGTTAAATGCCCGTTTGGACATTTTGCCCATTTTCTATTAGGTTGTTTTTATATTGATTTGTGGGAGTTCTTTATTCTGGATACAGAATCTTTGTTACTTATCTGTTGCAAACTTCTTCCATTTGTGCTTTGTCTTTTTCTTTTCTTTATTGTTGGTGGTTGAAAGTTATTTTAATAGCCAGATTTGTCAGTCTTCTCTTTCATGATGATTTTTTATATCTCGTTTTAGAAATTCTTTCCTACCTGAGGGTCAGAAAGATACTAGCTATATTCTGCATCCCCCCCCCCCCCACACACAGTTTTAAAGTTTTGCTTTTCATGTTTAATTCCTTAATCTGCTCAAAACTGTTGTGTGGATGATACGAGACAAAGATTCATTTTATTTATTTTTTTTCCCACTGGGATACCTGTTGTGCCAGCACGATTTATTGACTAGTTCCTTTTTTCTCCACTGACTCTGAAGTTGCTCTTCTCACAGCATCATGGTTCCGCCTGGGTTCTCCATTCTATCACATTGATCAGTTTCGTCTATCTCTGTACCAATATCATACTGTCTTTACTATGGCTTTAAAATAAATCTTGGGGCGCCTGCGTGGCTCAGTTGGTTAAGCGTCCTACTCTTAATTTTAGCTCAGGTCTTACGGTTTGGTTTGATCTCATGATTCATGGGTTGGAGCCCTACGAGGCCTGCTTGGGATTCTGTCTCCCTCCCTCTTTCTCTGTCCTACCCCCTGCTCTCTCTCTCTCTCTCTCTCAAAATAAATAAATAAACTTAAAAAAATAATAAAATAAATCTGGATGTCATGTCTTAAGCCAGATTCCCTGGGTTTATAGATAAGAATGGAGAGAATTGATGTCTTTACTATATAGAGTCCTCTTATCTATAAACATGACTTCTTAATTTATTTGAGAGTTACTAATGTCATTTAAGATAAAGTTTCAAGATTTTCTGTATAAATATCTTCTACATCCTTTAGTGTATATATTCTTAGGTACCTTATAGTTTTTTTTTTATTACTGTAGAAATGCTGCCTTTGAAAAATTTTATTTCCTACCCTTTTTTTTTCTTTTGCTGGTATATAAAAATACAGCTGACTTTTTCATATTGTTCAGTTAGCCAAACATCTTACTAATCTCCCTTACTATTGCTAATAATTTGTCTGTAAATACTTTGTGTTTTTTATGTAAATAATTACATCATTTGCAAATAACAATAATTTTGTTCCTGTCTCTCCAATTCATATCCCTTTAATTACTGTTTTATAGCACCAGACTTACAGTGCGATGTTGATTTTAGAAGTGGTAATGGTGGATATCACTGCATTATTCCCAATCTTAAAGGGAATCCTTCCAATGTTACTTCTTAGTTTTTTATATATACCCATTATCCGGTTAAGAGGGTAATTTTCTAGTCTAACTTGCTGAAAGATTTTATCATGAATGGGTATTAAATTTTATTAACTGCTTTTTTAGCCTCTGTCGAGATAATTATATCATCTTTCCTTTTTCATATGTTAATATGCTGAGGGACTTATGTAGGTTTTCTCATGTGAAGCCATCCTGGCATTCCTGTTAATGGATTTGGCTTAATAATATTTTGTTTAATATATTCTCATCTATACTCGTGAGTGAGGTTGGCCTGAAATTTTTTTCTTTCCCATACTTTGTCTGTTTTGCTACCAAGATTATACTGTCCTTCCAGAACTTATTGGGAGCATTCCCTCTTTTTCTGTTCTCTGCAAATGTTTGAATAAGATTGAATAACCTGTTCACTGAAAATTTGTGGAGAACTTGCATCTGTGGTCATTTGGGGTTTGGTGTTTTCTTAGTAGGGAGATTTTTAAATATAGTTTCAATTTATTTAGCACTTATTGGTTTGTTAAGATTTCCTAATTCATCTTGAGTCAATTTGTAGGTTACATTTTCTCGACTTTGTCCATTTTGTATACATTTTAAGAGTAATCAGTATAAAGTTCTTTGTGGGGTTATCTTTCTCACTTCCATTGGCCCTAGATTTATGATCCTCCTTGTAATTTGTAATGTTTATTTGCACCTTCTATCCTCTCATAATAGTTGTCCTAGAGGCTTCATAAATCCTGTCTCATTCATAGATTTCTGCCCTTACCTTTATCTTTTTACTTCTACTTTCTTTTGGTGTATTTTCTTGAGCTCCCCCCCCCCCCCCCCCCGCCACTCCCCTTAGCTTGGGTACATCATTATTTTCAGCCTTCCTTTTTTCCTAACATAAATATTTAAGGATTCTATAAATTTCCCTTGTAAATACTGCATTAGCTTCATTTCACAGGTTTTGATAGGTAATACTTACATTATTTCATTTCTGAGTATTTTTAATTTCGTCATAGATTCTCCTTTTACCTTTGAGTGATTTAGAGGAATTTTTTTTCCTATTAATGAAATAACATATTTTACTAAAAATAACTATTGGGGCACCTGGTTGGCTCCCTCAGTAGAGCATATGACTCTTGATTTCAGGGTTGTGAGCCTGACCTATGTTGGGTGTAGAGATTACTTAAAAATAAAATCTTAAGGGGCACCTGAGTGGCTTAGTGGGTTAATAAGTATCTGACTTCAGCTCAGGTCATGATCTCCCAGTTCATGAGTTTGAGGCCTGCATTGGGCTCTATGCTGACAGCTCAGAGCCTGGATCCTGTTTCAGATTCTCTCTCTCTCTCTCTCTCTCTCTCTCTCTCTCTCTCTCTCAATCTCAATCTCTCCCCCCCCACATGCACTCTGCACTCTCTCTTTCTAAAATAAACATTAAAAAATTTTTAATAAAATAATTAATAAATAAAATCTTTAAAAATATAACTATATCTAATAAAACAAAAATATTTAGTGAGAAACAACTAGGCAGCATACAACTGCACAACTCCTTTTTCTTCTAGACAACTGTTGGCTTCATAGTGCAACAGAAATGCTTTATGTATACATCTCATTTTATCAGAGTATTAAAAAGATACGTATACTCAAGGTTTGAGATTTAATTAATATTTTTTACTCTTTCATCAAGGATATTCTTAATTAAGTTGCACTGTTTGTCCTATGGGGTAATGGCTGTGAAGAATGCAGTGGCCACCAGTCTAAATGCTACTGCCTTGATTATTTTTCTTTCTTTCTTTTTTTTAATTGAAGTATAGTTGACACACAATAGAAGTTGTTGTTGTTGTTGTTGTTGTTTTAGTTTATTTATTTTTGACAGAGAGAGAGAGAGAGAGACAGAGCATGAGCGGGGGAGGGGCAGAGAGAGAGGGAGACACAGAATCTGAAACAGGCTCCAGGCTCTGAGCTGCCAGCACAGAGCCCGACACGGGGCTCGAACTCACGGACCGCGAGATCATGACCTGAGCCGAAGTCAGACGCTTAACTGACTGAGCCACCCAGGTGCCCCTTTCCAGCATCCTATGCTCTAGTGCAGGTTCTCCCAATATGCCACGTCTCTATTTTTATGTGACTGTGCCCTTACTTACAGAGTTCTCAGAGCCTGAAAAGTCATTCTTTCATTTAGGCCCATCAGAATCTTAGTCATCCTTCATTCATCCAAAGTCTTTTTCCTAAAGTCTATCCTGATATTCACTGAGAAGAATCATTCATTCCTGACATTTTCTTTTGCTGTTTTGGTACTTTTCATAACCTGCCTTGTATTCTAAAAAGCAGTTTGTCTTTCTTTCCTTATTAGATTTTTTTTTTTTTTTTTTTAATTTTTTTTTTCAACGTTTATTTATTTTTGGGACAGAGAGAGACAGAGCATGAACGGGGGAGGGGCAGAGAGAGAGGGAGACACAGAATTGGAAACAGGCTCCAGGCTCTGAGCCATCAGCCCAGAGCCTGACGCGGGGCTCGAACTCACGGACTGCGAGATCGTGACCTGGCTGAAGTCGGACGCTTAACCGACTGCACCACCCAGGCGCCCCTCCTTATTAGATTTTTGAAGCTCTTTGAAGTCTTGAGCTTCATGTTTTATTTCTCTTTATTTCCTGAAGGTCTGTAGTATGGTGTTTTTATCTATAATGGATCTTTGATAAATCATTATCAAACTTGAATCTTGAAGCTCTGGGTTTCGACTGATGCTATTTTCTCTTTCTGCTGCGATAAACTAATTTTGTCTTGTGTCTTCAGTCCTCATACTCCAGTGACAATAATTTTCAAATCCTCTTCTGAATAGTATGACTTAGGGATCTCA
This sequence comes from Prionailurus viverrinus, assembly GCF_022837055.1. Lineage (NCBI taxonomy): Eukaryota > Metazoa > Chordata > Mammalia > Carnivora > Felidae > Prionailurus > Prionailurus viverrinus. Next base: position 100,033,353 of record NC_062565.1, on the reverse strand, counting down.
CATCGTTCCCCTTCCCTAACCAGTACCTCTCATAACTGTTCCACAATAAAGGCACCATCATTCTTTTAGTTGCAGAAACTCAAAACCTTGCTGAAATTTGTGTCACCCTTTGTCTTAGTCTTCTGACTTCAACTAGTCACAAAGTCCTGTTAATTTGTCCTTTAAAATGTTACTCAGCTCCATAACTCCCTCTCCATTTCAGCTTAGAAGGCCTTGGACAAAGCCTTTATTATCTTATGCCTAGTTCTGATAGCTCCCCCTCTCCTGGGATCTCACAGCCTACCATTTAAAGATCAGATTACTTCACCTGGCATTTAAGACTATCCAGAGTCTAGGTTAATTTTGCTACCCCCAACATGGGTCCTCTGGTTTCTGTCCAGAGTTCTGTCTGGGTTACTGTCTCCTAAGCCTACCTTGTTCATAGCCTTTTCACCTCTTCCACTGCCCTTGTCCTTCTACCCTGACATGCCAGTTCCTGTTCATTTTTCAGGATCTGGATAATGGACACCACCCTCGCCTCCCCTCCAATGAACATTTCCCTCAACAGTGGAAACTCTAGTTATCACTTCCTCCTTTGAACTTTTTTTTTTTAGTGCTAATTGTTTTCATTGAAACTTAAAAAAGAGCCAGCAAATTGGAAGGGATCTAAAAGTAATCTGGTTTAACCTCTAACCCAAGACGTCAGTCCTTTCTATGACTCACACATAGCATTAGCTTCTAATATTATACAAAACTTCTGGTTTTTTCTTTCTACTTATGTAAAGAGCATCTGGAGGCTAGGGATTTAATTCATCATGTGCTTGTTTTTCCTCTTGATTGTCAATATGTTTTTTGTCCCTAAGACACAAAAATATGTTCATTGATTGAATAAATGAATCCGAAATTTTCTCTCTTGATAGTTTACAGAGGAGACTGACTTGCCCAAAAGCCTATTTCCATAGTTCTCTGTTTCCAAATATCTACAAATGAGGATGACTTAAAAGCAATGGATACATTTGCAATCTATTCTTTTCTTTATATAGTTCTGTATTAGCCTTGATTTTTATTTTCCTACATCTTGAAATTATATTTGGAATTTTGCACTTTTGCATGAACTACAGCTGAAATGCATATGGATATGAATGGAGTCTGTTGAATGTTGATCATGTTTTCCTATAGTAGTTAAGAAATATTTAGCAAGGAATATTTCATTGAATTCATTTAAATGAAGGTAATTATACTGTGGTTTGAAATTTTACAAAACATTTTTCAACCACAAAAACTGTTTCTTGTGGGCAGCAAGTGGACAGTTATAATATGTGTAGGTTTTTAAAAAAAAATACATCACTTGTGACTGCTGTGGGGTAAACAGAAATGATAGCTTCAACTTCTTTGTAATTATTTGTATAATTTTGAAAATAAATGTTTTCAAAGCAAAGATGTTTATAGAAGGTTAGTGCTAACTTCAAGTATGTCAAATGCTTTAACTATATAGAGGGTATTTAATATTGCATTATGGTTTTGATGAAAATACAGAAGTGATATTTTCATATTTTAAGAACTTTTCTCCATTTTAGAGCATGTCAAAAGAATAAACATAGTAATTTGAATGCTCTATTTTTATTCCTAGAAACCAGCAAATATCCTAGTAATGGGAGAAGGCCCTGAAAGGGGGAGAGTCAAAATAGGTAGGTAATTATTTCTCAAATAATTTATGAAGAAACTGAAGTGACTGCAAAGATGGTTTCCCCTTTTTAAGACTCTTATTTAAGCAGTTCATTTTAAAATGACTTCCTCGTCATGTTTTTAGAAAATATGTCGGGAGGTGTAGGTAGATAGTTGATAAAACGCCTCAGGTTTCTTCCCCAAGTAAGCTGAGGCAAGCAAGCCCACAAAAATTTCATTCTCATACAGTACCCAAGCACGTGTTTATGCCGTGGTTGCTCTCCTGCACAGCTGCCCTAAATGTCATCTTCTAAGTCTTGCTTTTGTCTCGGCTTCACCAGTGTTCTTTCCCTGAAGGCATCTCTCCCACCTGACCTAACACACGCACATCTTCCCACATACCTTGCCCCCGCCCCCTGCATGCCCGTGCCAGGTACCAACATATTTTTTCCAAATGAAATATACATGTTTATAAACCCTCTTATGTGGTGGTCTTAGATTAAGGCACCCACAGGAGTCCTTCCCATTTATTAAGATTCCCTTTGCAACCCTGAAGATCGTTCTAGAAGAAATTGGCATCATTTATACCTATGACGTATTTGGGAAGAGAATGAGGTGAAGAAATGCTTCATTCTAATTTTTTTTTGTAATAGAAATTGCATTTATTAAATGTTCCAATGGTTTTCAGAAGGATTTTAAAATAAATATTGTTTCATCAACCTGCTTTCTTTGCTGTTAGGATATGTCATGCTAGGGGTGATGCAGAATTGTGCTAACTTGACCTATTGCACATCCATTCTGTCCTACTACACCCAAGCGTCCTCCTTGGTTGGTTATAAACCAAATTTGGTTGGTTATAAACCAAATTCCTTTCCTTTCAACCTCTACGCTAAGTTTACTGAGACTCAGAGTCATAAAAAATGTTGTTGATGGTCACTAAGAACCAAGTAGCTGCTTTCCTTCCCCCCCTTCCGTTTTGCTTCCCTCCCCACCCCTCTCTACCACTCCTCACTTTTTTCTGTTTCACGCTCGCACTCTTTTCCTTATAGGCATTTGAGGACCTGCTTTTTGCTAGACATTGGTGAAAGGGAAAGGGTGGTAAAGGGCAGTCCCTCCCTGTGACAGACAGTGAAATAATTAGTTTACTACCCAGTGTCATAAATGCTTTCATATGTTCCCTCACTTTATACAACCACCCTGTAAGGTGGATGTTCCAGAGAAGGAGAGCTGACTTTAGAGAGGTTGTGGCTTACTCAGCCTCTCAAGTCCAAAGTCTCTTTCCCTACAAATGTTGCTGCCCAGCCATATCAAAGCTGTCTGCTGTACCCTCACTGACCACTTTTTGTCGGCACAGCACTGCCTTTGAAACGGTCTCAGAGAAAGAGTGACTTTCCCCTCCCGAGTCCTACCTATGTGGGGTCCCCCTAGCTTCTAAATAGCTTCCCATTGTACTTAAACTCTCACACCGCCGTGTCTCCACTCTCTGCTTCCCCAGTTTCTCCTCTTCACTTTTAAACCTTCATAATCCTTTTCCAATTCTAAAATAAATCTTCTCATATCCATTTTGTTTTCTTTACTATTCATTCAATTTCCCCTCCTTGTTCCTCTACTGCTAGAACATACGATGTTCACCCACTGGTTCCACTCACCCTAATCTGTCCTCTAATTCTGTCCCTCTATCGAAACTGCTCTCCAAAAAGGTCACCTATGACCTCTGTCTCATCAGATCTAGTGGCCTGTATTTAGTCACGGTTTTCCTTTATTGCCTTAGTCATTTGTTCTTCTGACCAGTCTGGCCTTGAGACTGTCTTTTTCCTTGGTCTACGTGACATCACATAATTCTGTTTTTCTACTTACCACTTTTGCTCTTACTTCTGCATTTTATTTATTACTGGCTTCTACTCCTATTAACCTTGCGTTGCACTGGCCAGGGCGTGGCCTCCCTCTACAATTGCTACTTTAAGGAATTGATGAGTGTGGCCTAAAAATCTTGGATTCTGTAAAAATCATTCTAAGATCTGAGTCTCATTCTCTTCTTTCCAGAATCTTTACCTTAATTTGGATGTGCTGCTGGCAACCTCTGCTCCATTGTTTCAAACCAAATTCATCGTTGTCATCTTGTACTCTCCCCTCGTTTGTACCAGTCATCCCCTCTATCCTGGTCCCTTGCACTTGCTGTCTTTCTCTTACTACTCCCAGATATCTCTAGTACTCCTCACCCAAAATTCTGTATTCTAGCCAAGCCAGTTGGTTACCCTACTGTTCAGAGTTTTAGGATTGTAATTCTGTTCACCATTAGGAATACAGTCAGGGTTAAAAGTAAGCAAGAAGTAATACCAGCAGTCTAGAAAACAATTTAGTTGATTAAGTTGCTTTTAATTTTTGTGGTAATAGCACATTACTTTTTAAAACTTAGTAATGCTCTGATGCCTGTGCTTAACACTTTAACACAGCCCTTTTTTTAAATTTTTTTTTTAACGTTTATTTATTTTTGAGACAGAGACAGAGCATGGACGGGGGAGGGGCAGAGAGAGAGGGAGACGCAGAATCGGAAGTAGGCTCCAGGCTCTGGGCCATCAGCCCAGAGCCCGACGCGGGGCTCGAACTCAGGGACCGCGAGATTGTGACCTGAGCCGAAGTCGGACACCCAACCGACTGAGCCACCCAGGCGCCCCACACAGTCCTTTTTTGAGTGAAAAGAAAAGCACAGTCAAATGAGAAATGCATCGCGCCCTTCCCTGTGCCTAAGCCTCCCCCTCCCCAGCAACCTGAAGACTTCAGGTCTTACCTGAAATGCTTCCTGCCCCTTTTACTGTTCAGTGATTCACCCTTGAGAATCCAGCTCAAGTTCCATGTTCAATTTGGTCCACTTCCACAAATGTTTACCAGTGTTCCACGTAGAGCCATGAAGGAGATACATGCCCTCCCCTCATAGGACTTAGAGTCTAGTAGAAGCCAGTGGTAACTCACCTTTGGTCTTCAGCACTTCTGTTTTTATCTACTCTGTGTATTTTGTCACCTCACCTTCATGTCAGTTCCTTGGTGGTAGACCCCATGGTTTTCCTGCTTTTCTTCATCATCTGATACTGTCTCATTAGCACTCACACCAGAATTTTATCACTGCAATCTGTTGAATGGAACGGTTTTAGGTTAGTTACCTTTTGTCTACATTGGTAATTATTTGAGAAATGGTTTGAAACTCCTTTAAAGTTCAAATAATAGACAGGAATTATTTTTAAGAATGTTTATGGTGTCCTTTGGACTTGATTTCATCTGACACTGAATAGATGAGGCTTATATAAAACTCAGAAGGTAGGGAATAAAGGGAGAAATACTGGCTTCAGCTTTTACTTAAAAATAACATACTTTTCAATGGGTGAAACATTTCATCACATTACTTTGCCATCAGCAACAATCAGCATGTATTAAATACATAAAGCAGTGCTTTGAAGTAGGCGTAATATTGGTAGAAAGATTTTGAATGTCTTTGCTATGGGGGAAATTTAGTTAGGAAACAGTAGGCATGAGCACAGGCTTCCTTGGATGGCCTTATTTTTTATGACCTGTGTTCTCCAAAGCATTCTCAGAAAGCCTTGTAAAATATTCAAATTCTAAAGAAACAAAATTGCTGTAAATTAAAATTTTAATGTATGTTATAGCATGCAGTTTTAGATTAAATGATTAAATAGTACATTAAACCTTAATGTGCTATTACATAGTTCATTGGGACCCCTTATACAGTCAAAATATACTGCAAAATATACTGTGTACACTACATATTTCAAATTACAGAGGTTTTTCATTCTTGTGATTTGACCTCTGTGATATGTGATTGTCATACGTATAATCTATTGGATGTCAGATCAATGATTAAGAATATAGCTGCTAAGTTGTAACATGGTTTGTTTGAATACTAGCATTTTTACTGCTATCTCTGTGACCTTGGGAAAGTCACTTAACTGCTTTGGACTTTAGATTCTTCATCTCTAAGAGGTGGGGAACAACTTATTAAACTAGCATGAGGATTAGATGAAGTGATACATGATATATGTGAAAACCATCTGTAATTCTGAAGTACTTGATAAATGAAAGGTATTTGTTATTTATTAAATCTTAAGAAAATTAGATAGTCTCAAGGACTTATTATATGGTAGATTGTTTTTTAATTTCATTTTTAAGTAATCTCTACACCCAGCCTGGGGATCAAATTCACAACCCCAAGATCAAGAGTCACATGCTCTCCCGACTGAGCCAGCCAGACACTCAGGAACTTATTATAGTAATAAATATTCTTTTTACTACTTGTGTATACCTCTAATATTTAACTCAGTTAGCTTTGGCATAGACCTTTGTTACACCCTGAATTATAACAAATTACCTCGTACATATCGTGTACATTTTCCTGGAAACATGTATATGATGTGCTGGTAATTATCCAACAATGGCTCCCTGGGTGGAAAAAAAGCCCCAGTGTGTAGCGTTTGTTGTTTTCTATGATGTAAATATTCCCATGATAGCCAATTTCAAGTCGCATGACATCACTCAACTCAGTGTTGGGGAGAAATGTGTACAAACTGGCTCTCATGCATCCACGAGCCAATTCCAGCTCACGCCACACTCAGATATAGTCAGTGTTTAGATGCAGAGGCGTCCAGAGGTCATAATTAACCATGGAAATTTTGAGACTGTTTCAGTTTAAAAAAACATTTAAGAATATTATGTCTCTGAAAGCCAGGGATCTGAAGTCAGACCTGGATTCTAATTATGACTCTGTATTTACTAGCTCTGTGGCCTTGGGCAAGTCAGAATATCTTTAGGCCTCGGTTTCTTTATCAGTAAAATAGGCACGATAATAATATCTACTCAGAAGGGGGGATCTGGTGCCTGGGGCAGACCCCTGGTTGAAAAGGAATAAAAGGATTGCTTTATAAAGTTACTGTCTTCAATAGTGGCTGTTGTCATCAACCTTGCATGGTTCTAGTAGCATGCCAGACTGAGTTTTATATTAACTTATTTCATTTTTTAGCGGACATGGGTTTTGCCAGATTATTCAATTCTCCTCTAAAGCCGCTAGCAGATTTGGATCCAGTAGTTGTGACGTTTTGGTATCGGGCTCCAGAACTTCTGCTTGGTGCAAGACATTATACAAAGGCCATTGGTAAGTTAGTCTAAAATGATTTACTATCTTAGCATCAAATTATCATAAATACCAAATGGTATCATAATTATGAAGCTGCTTTGTAAAAACCGCTTTATATCTCTTTGTAAAAGTCCTATTGTCGTCTGTATTCCTGCATTTTATATTCTGGTAGATTAGGATTTTTAACCGTGTAGGAGAATATGGTTCTTGTAAAAGGAGAAAGCATTTTCTTTAAGAGAATAGAGTTATCTGATCCTGTTGAATTGCCACAGAAATGATAACATACAAGTTTTATTTTGCACTTACCTACCATTGATCAGAAGAACTGGAGAGATTTCTAGAATTGTTTTCTCCACAAAAAGAAAAACAGAAAACAAGAATAGTGTGGTCTTGGGAAAAGGCCCTTCTACTGGGGGAAAGTCAGTCCGTCCGTCCTTTCCTAAACAAGAAGTAACGTGACTAATTTTTCTCTCCCGCCATGACGCTGATCAGAGTAGCAGTTTCTCCAATACAGGAGGAAATAAGAGTCTGGGTAGGTTAGCTGTGCTCAGCCTCTTGCCATTTTGCCAAGAGAAAAAATGGAGTAAGAAAACCTGTTATAAACACACTCTCTGTAGGATTTAAAGTCTGCTCCAGAACAGACAAGGGTTTTGCTACCTGATGACTACAGTGTCCTCAGAGGGCCCAGCTACGAATTGAGGGAGTCAGGAAGAGGAAGCTGTACTCAAACCTAGAGATTTCTCGAAATGAGGTGAAAAGAGAGGAGGTGGGTAGTACTGTCACTATGATGGGCTAGTTCTATGAGGTGCTGAAATCTCCTGCGTGTATTTCTTGAAATTTTCCTTGTGTGGAATTTTCTGTTTACTGGTATTAGACTGATACCAGTTTTGACTACATTTAGCTGCATTTGTTGAGCTCTATTTAATAAAGGCACCAAAAATACGAAATTATTAAAAACAGATGAGCACAAACCTTTCTCTGTTAAACTTCTGAAAAACCTGGTAACATGCAAAGAACTACAAAGGAAGCTCCCATGTTGGAAAAGATTCGATAGATAACTAACCTATACGTGGGTAAAAGGAGAAACAAAAAATAAAATATAGTGATGTCCTCATTCATCAGGTCTGATTTCTGCAAAACTGAGACGCCGAGCATATATATACTTTGTCCAGGGATGGCGACGCTAGCAAGGGGCTGGAATCTTGTAATACTTTGTAAATATTGCGGAAAGATTTTGTTCAATTAGTGAAAAATCCCAGGAGTGTTTGACAGTAGAGGAGTCTGAGACCGACCTTAGACCCTTCCACCAGCAGCTGAGCCCACATTGAGGCTGCGTTCAGAGGCTACCAAGGCCACGCTCTCAGCCACGGACAGGGTCAGCTGTCTGTGAAAAATTCAGAACTGCACAAGCAGACAGAAGGAATAGAGGGCTCTCAGAATGAGGGGTTAAAATCAGAACCTGACTCTACTTACATTCCAGTGAGTGATTTTTACTGAGGAGCTGTGTCTTTGAAACTTTGAGAATTGCGTTTGCTTTTTCTCTTAGATCTCTCAATCCAGAGCAGTAAAGTCTCTTAGACAATCTCAGAAGGCACCGGGGGATAGCAGGAGACTGAAGAGATGCCAGAGAAAGAGGCATGTTAGTTGAGCAGCACCAGGTTGGTGCCTCAGCACAGAACTGATGATGAGATAACCCAGAACGCAAGGCAGCAAGTAGGGGATGTACTAACAGTAGAAATCCACATGCGCTGGGCTCTTACCAAGCTCACAGTCTAGATCTACAAGGGAGATTTCCAGTAAGAAAAGGCAGATTCAGCCAAAACCTTCTGTTAAACTAAGTGACTTCCCACCAAAGCCTGTCCCACTCTCAGAGATTCTGATAGAGCCAATCTGTGGCAGTAAGTCCCATATGTAGTAGGTGCCGTTAAATGGTTCTGTTGCACATGGTCCACACACTTTGACAGCCCAGACGTTGAGAAGCACAATTCTATGAATATTTTCTGATTAGCTGTTCTACCATTGAAATAAAACTAGATCTCTTTTGGGGAAGTAAAGCTAACTGAGTATGAATTAGAAATCCACTATATTTCCTATTTCCTGAGGGTAAGGACAACTGAAATTAAGTTTAAATGAGTTTACAACTTACAGATAAAGATAAAAATATAATCGCTGATTTTCAATTTTAGTTAAGTTGCAGTTATCCCTTCTGGATAGAAACTAAGAAAGAAGACCCAGAGAAAGAATATTCCCCAAATAAGTTATTTTCAGGCTTGAAATACATTCCTAGCAGACATAAATACATAGAGTAAATACATAGCCATTCACTTATTCTTACTCTTCTCCATAGCTGGTTCATGTCAGAAATGAGTATTATTTCTATTCAGAGCATATAAAAAAAAAGAGTTCGGTGATTTGATATCAGTGAAGTTTTATGGAGTGACATTTAGGGGGGCTGGGGAATGACAGCGTGTGTGTGTGTGTGTGTGTGTGTGTGTGTGTGTGTGTGTGTGTGTGTGTAAAGGGAGGGAAGGAAGGAGGGAGGAACAGTCTTGAGATCTGAGAGCTGAGAAATGGGTATAGATGATACAGGAACCAGATGACCATTTAAAATTAGAGGCTAATATGAGGCAAGAAACCCTAAAATTTAACATTGCCTGCTACTCTGAGGTTCCTTCTCTTAGCAGTTCTCAGGAGATCTAGATCCTGGCTCCTGTCCTTTAAATGGAAGGCAGACCAGAAATTGGCATGACCAGAAACATGCAGTACTAGTCCCAGCCGACTGCATAGTAGAGGCAGCCAGCAGGAAGAGAGATGGGACTGTCAGAGACAGCTCTGTCAGAGGCAAGAGTGACAACAACATGATGTGGGAGAGAGAAAAGAATTTAATAGTAGACACTGAAGAGTTATTACTCTACTCTTTCATGATGGATGCTTATGATGATGATGACCCTTCTGAGTCATTAAGAAAGAGTAAATGATATTTTATAACCTCTTAAGATGGCAGGTAATGAATGGTGTGATAAAAAATGGGTGTTGAAGTGATTTGTTTCCGTTATCCAAAAGGCTAACTTATGTGAAAGGAAACTGTTCCTGAATGGAGTGAGACATTACACTATGTTTTTTTTTTTTCATTTAGCAATTTGTTTTATGAAATAACATACCAGTGTTAATTCCAGCTAATGGCTATAATTAGACTTTTTTCTTAATTAGCTTGTCTACAGAATGTGATTCCCACATTTAGTAGGCTACTAAACACTGTGCTTTTCTATCCTATACTGTGGTCTGTGCATTACTATTTAAAAAAAAAAAAATACAACATAGCATTTATTTAAGTGGGCAAGTGTGAATATATATCTTATAAAAATTCACTTATACATTTGGCAAAGCATTGTAAATATAATATTATAGTCTTAGAATCTAAGTTACAATTTTTCAATGTGTAAAATCCAAATAGAATAATCTAAAACTGGTGATTTGAAATGGTTAGTAAAACTTTTAAAGATGCCTAACTTTCTCCTGGAATATTGGAGCAATGGAACAGCTTAATCCAAGTGATTATGTTCAAATAACTTCTCTCCTGGTGTCATGCTGTACCCATATATACTTGTATTTATTAGCTTCTAGACCTTACAATTTGTTGGAAAAACTGAAGTTGGTAGTCTTTCAAACAAAAGTTAAGTTTTTTGCAAATCATTTTATATGGTCTATCCTGGTTGTCTAGACTCCTAAATCAGAAATTATGCTCTATCATTATGCAGGTAATTGATTTAAAGGGATGAATCGCTATATACCTGATGATGATATTGTTTTAGTCTGCCAGGTCATGAATTTTATACCCTGTATTAGATTTTCAATTGAATGCTTCACTGACTACATTGTTAATAGTGGTTAGAAAGGCTTTGCCTAAATGTAAATTCCTTGCTTGCTAAATTGAGTTTCCCAAGTGTATCTTCATTAGGAAATTTACAAGTAAATGTTTTTTATTTGGCTTTCAATCTGTTATATGATGGTACAGCTATTTCATGTCATATATATGTTTTCTTAATATAGTTATCATACTTTGTATATTTCATCACTGAAAAGTATTTTTACATGTAGGTTATGATTATACCTAGGAGTTATAACCCAAGAAATATAATAAATGTGTGAAAACACTTATTCTTCTTCTTTCATAGATATATGGGCAATAGGTTGCATATTTGCTGAATTGTTGACTTCAGAACCTATTTTTCACTGTCGTCAGGAAGATATAAAAACAAGCAATCCCTTTCATCATGATCAACTAGATCGGATATTTAGTGTCATGGGGTTTCCTGCAGGTAATTTATTTTTCTTTTCAAAATAATATTTGAGTCATATTTCAAAATAATTCCTTTTCAAAAGCATATTTTGAGTATTTTTATGTATATTTTTAAGCTAAAATAGATTTTTGATAGAAGTAACATTATTTTCTATAACAATATTTGATATTTTTTTGTAAGATAAAGATTGGGAAGATATTAGAAAGATGCCAGAATACCCTACACTTCAGAAAGACTTTAGAAGAACAACGTAAGTAATTTCATATTAAATATAAGTAGTAACTTCACTGGGAATATTTAAATTAATCCTTTAAAAAACAGATATAGATTAGTATTTAAACCAGAAATTTAGATTTTAATATATTAATTATGCTTATGATTTAAAGAAGATTTTCCAGATGTTGCTAACATACATGTTAGGCTTAGGCTGTAGTATTTTATAAACTTTTAAGAATCTTAAGGGTCAGTATCATGTTTAAATGTGTCTCCTGTTTTAGCATGATGAGAGCTCAGTTCAAGGCTACAACTGTGATTTGATCTTTATCTGAATAATGACTAGTGACTGAAATGCCGGGTGAGGCAACCAGGAAGGACAACAGAAGGAAGGCCACATGGCCTGGAAGCAGGGTAAAACACACTGGTGGGAATGTGTATATTGAGTAGGAGTGAGAGAATAAAGGTGACAGAGTGCGAGGAGTTTGTTACAAATGCACACACCTAGAGGAAGAGGTGTAAGAGGTTTTCTTCTGGGCGACTTAACAGGAAATTTCAAGACAGGATAGCTTGTAGGAACAAAAGCAGACATGATAAAGAGAAGGAGGGAATGGCACTTGTCATTTTTGGCCCCTCTTTTACACAGTCCTTGGTGGGGTCTTTTTCCTGTCTCTCTCTCTTAAAGATGGCACTGGTATTGCTCAAGGTTCTGTCTTGGGCTGTCTTTTCACTCTGGACATTGTCCCGGGCAGTCTCTCTGATCTTATTGGCCACAATTTACCATCGATGATGCTAATAATTCCCAGTTTATGCATCCGACTCAGATCTCTTTTCCAAATTTCAGACCCATTTGTCTAATTGCCTCATGGAATCCCAACCTGAAATTTCTATAAATACGTTAAGTTAAATGTCCAAAATTGAACTCATCATCTATCCTCCCATACCTTCCTCCCGCTGTATTTCCAATCTTAGGAAACGACTCCATGATTCACCCAGTTGTTCAAGCCCAAGACCTGACATCCCTGAACCTTCTTTTATCGCCTTCTCTTCCATGTTACCCTGCAGGATCCAAAAAACTAGTAAATCTAGTCAGTTCTTTGTATTTCTCTCCATCTACTCTGCCACTATCACAGTCTAGACCTCTCTCTCTCTCGCTTAGGGTCCTGCAGTGGCCTCCCAAGTGGTATTTCTACCTCCAGTCTTTATTACAACTCACTGTCTATACAAATTTGATCATGTTGGTCTCCTCGCTGCTCTCAATTCACTATTGCTCTCACTTCCTTAGTATGGCTTACAGAGCTCTGGCTTCTACATCACCAAATTCATCTCCTACACAACTGTCCACTTTGTATTCTACAGCCTAGACGGCATGAATTTCTTTAAGAAGCTTGAAAACCCAGAGTTTTTTTTTTGACCTCTGGGTTTTTACACATGCTGTTTCTTCAGTCTAGGATATACTTTACTCCCACTCATTTCCTCAGATTAACTCCTATTTTTCCTTTCTACTTGTCCTTTAGGTCTTGCCTTGGGCATCACTTGCCTGCTGAGGCCTCCCTTGACCTTCTAGGTCTGAGTCACGTACTCCTCTTCTTGCATCCTGGGCTGTTTCTCTCAGCACTGATGACTTTGCCCTACAGTTACCTTTTTTTAAAAAAAATTTTGAGAGAGAGAGAGAGAGAGAGAGAGAGAGAGAATATCCCAAGCAGACTCCATACTCAGCACAGAACCCAGTGTGGGGCTTGATTCCATGACCTGAGCCGAAATCAAGAGTGGGACACTCAACTGACTGAGCCACCCAGGTGCCCCTACAGTTAGCTTTTGAATACTTATCTGCCTTCCCTCTAGATAGTATGGGTTATGTCTTATCCATCATTATATGTATACCCAGGGCCTGGTACTTAGTACGTGCCCATTAGTTACTGTCAAATGGACATTATATGAAAGTGGTTCAAGTAATTGAAGACATGCTAATAATATAAAAGATGGAGAATATTAATGTCGGCAGTGAACACTTATTGTTTAAAGACCAAAGGAAAATTTTCGCATAAAATTAGTGTTTACAGTAACTAGAAATAAAAGGAGAGCTTTAAAAGATAAATGAAACTCAAAAAAGTCATAGGAAAAGCTCAGCAATAAGAGCCCATATGTCTTAAGCAAACAATTGTACCCCCATGAAAGCAGCTACTAATACATAAGATGAAAGGAGTTTATTAAAAATTAGCTAGATCTAGGGGCACCTGGGTGGCTCAGTCGTTTAAGTGTCTGACTTTGCCTCAGGTCATGATCTGGTGGTTCATGGGTTCGAGCCCCATGTCAGGCTCTTGCTTCCTGGATTCTGTCTCTCTGCCCCTCCCCCACTCATACTCTGTCTCTGTCTCTCTCTCTCTCAAAAATAAATAAAACATTAAAAAAATTGTTTTAATTAGCTAAATCTAATGTAGTAGTACATACAAGCCACTGAAGTAAAATATTATTTAAAAATTCCAGGGGCACCTGGATGGTTCAGTCGGTTGAGCAACTGACTTCGGCTTAGGTCGTGATCTCACGGTTCATGGGTTTGAGCCCCACGTCAAGCTCTGTGCTGACAGCTCAGAGCCTGGAGCCTGCTTCAGATTTTGTGTCTCTCTCTCTCCCTCTGTTGCTCCCCTGCTCATTCTCTGTCTCTCAAAAATAAATAAACATTTAAAAAAAATTTTTTTTCCGGAAAAAATTATCTCAAATAAAGGAAAAATAACTTGTTTTCATTATATCAGATGAAAAGAACCAAAAAAATTACTCTTAAAGTGAATCAGGAAGAATAGTGATAGAAGTTTCTGTAATCTTTCTAAAGTGTCAGCTTTTATTAGCTAAGTAGAAGGCAACGTGAAAATAGGATTAAAAGGAAATCTACAAGTTGACTTTAAATTGAATGTTACAATAAGCACGGTCTGATCTTATGATAGAAACAAATAACTTAGAATCTGGAGTTAACCCAGAGAAATCAATGATTTGACACAAAGACCAAAGACATGTATGTAGACAAACTACATTTCTGCATAAACTTTAAACTCTCTTCCCATTAATAAATTTAGTGGTTACCTTGCTAATAAAAATGTTCCTAGTATTGGAGGAAAAAAAAATTTTTTTTAATTTTTTTAAGATTTTATTTTTAAGCAATCTCTATACCCAATATGGGACTCAAACTTATAACTCTGAGATCAAGAGTTGCATGCTCTACTGACTGAGCCAGCCAGGAGCCCCGAAAAAATTTTATATATACATGGCAAAGATTTTGTTTTATTATTTTTATTCTTTTAATTTTTATTTATTTTTGAGAGAGAGAGAGAGTTCAAGTAGGGAGGGGGCAGAGAGAGAGGGAGACACAGAATCTGAAGCAGGCTCCAGGCTCTGAGCTGTCAGCACAGAGCCTGACGCGGGGCTCGAACCCACGAACCATGAGATCATGACGTGAGCCAAAGTCAGACACTAACTGACTGAGCCACCCAGGTTCACATGGCAAAGATTTTAAAAATGAACATACTGGGACGCCTGGGTGGCGCAGTCGGTTAAGCGTCCGACTTCAGCCAGGTCACGATCTCGCGGTCCGTGAGTTCGAGCCCCGCATCAGGCTCTGGGCTGATGGCTCGGAGCCTGGAGCCTGTTTCCGATTCTGTGTCTCCCTCTCTCTCTGCCCCTCCCCCGTTCATGCTCTGTCTCTCTCTGTTCCCCCCAAAATAAATAAACGTTGAAAAAAAAAATGAACATACTTAGGGCTGGCAAGGGTATGATAAAATGGGCCCTTTTCCTTGTATGCCACTGGTGAGAAAAATGTTTCTCAAACTTTAATGTACCTACAGATCACCTGGAGACCTTGTTAAAAACGCAGATTCTGATTTAGAATTTGGGATAGGGACTGAGAATCTATATTTCTAATGTGGGCTCTCGAGGCCCATGCTGCTGATCTGAGGGCCAGGTTCATGTAGCAAGGTTTTAGAGCACATAAAACTGGCTTTGCAATGCACATACTCTTTGACCTAATAAACCCAAGAATTTATCCTGTGGAAGCAATCAGAGCAGCTACAGGTAGCTAACCAAGTGTTTATTATGTGTCAGGTGTGGTGCTAAGCCCTTACCTACATTTTCTCATATGGTCCCCACAACACTCTATAAGAGAGGTATAATTGTAATCTTTAGTTTTCAGATGATGAAGCTAAGGCTTTCATAAGGGTTAACTAACTGCCCAAGGTCACACAACTGGTAAATGACTGAGTCAGGGTCTGGAAGGGATCTCTGTTTCCCACCTATGTGCAGTATTGTTTCCCTACCATGTGGACCAGATTAACCTACAAAGACCTGTATTTAACTATTGTGAAACAAACAACATCAGTAACACTAGGAATATACATATATAACCACTACAAATGAGTAGTTTAGAGAGCACTGAACAAGGAAAAATGTTTATGAAACAATATTAAGTGAAAAGAGGACAGTTTGTATAGTGTGATCCCAATTTTGTAAAAACAAAACAAAACAGAAATCCCTCTGTGTCTGTGTCATATATATAAAAGCATAGCAAGAATGTCAAAGGAAAATTAGCAAAATCTCGGCAGTGTTTTTTTGTTTGTTTTAATCATTGAGTGGCTTGGTTATGAGTGATTTCAGTTTTTTTCTTTATACTTTTCTATATTCTCTAAATTTTCTACCATGAACATATATGTTACTTATTTTTTGACCTTTTTAAATGTGAAATATTTCGTATATAGGAAAGAACATATATTCTGAATTTGTATTTGTCATTCCACATTTTTCATTATAGTTTTGCTACAGGTGTTATGTATTCCAAATAAATTATTGCTCAGTTTAATACATCTTTTATCTTCATATAAATTATATTACAGTTTGTATTTTCTTTTGTAGTTTTCTTTCTTTTATTTCCCACTCAACCTCTGTATTCATTTTAACTATTGTTCAATATTCCATTCTGTGAATATGTAACAATGTACCCATTCTTTAATTGGTAGACGTTTGTGTTGTTTACAGTTTTTTCTATTACAGGAATACTAAGAACATTCTTGTTCACACATCCTGTGATACACATGCACAAAGGAATCTCTTAGAGTATGTACCTAGGAAGGGAATTGCTAGGTCATAGGTTGTTCACATTTTCAGCTCTAGTGGTTAATGTGTAATTATTTTCCAAAGAGATTGTAACAATAGAAACTCTTACATACAGTGTTTAACAATTCCCACTGCACACATTTACCAATATTTGGTTACGTATTCTTTCACTAATCATTAGAAAAGACAATGGCCTAAACATGTACCTTATAGGAAAACCAATCTGGGAGTTTTATTGTGTAAACTGTACTTCAGTAATAAACATTATTTGAAAAAAAAGTGTGAGTGTTTCCCGTGATGTGTGATTATTATGTTCTTGCAGGTATGCCAACAGTAGCCTCATAAAGTACATGGAGAAACACAAGGTCAAGCCTGACAGCAAAGTGTTCCTCTTGGTAGGTGCCTCTCTGCCAGATGGGGAAGTTGGGTCCATAGCACAGACCCATCTTATCTCATTCATGGAATTGTCCTAGCTATCCTCCTCTTTCTTTCTTTCTTTTTCTTTCTTTCTTTCTTTCTTTCTTTCTTTCTTTCTTTCTTTCTTTCTTCCTTTCTTTCTTCCTTCCTTCCTTCCTTCCTTCTTTTCTTCCTTCCTTCTTTCTTTTCTTCCTTTCTTTCTTTTCTTTTCTTTCTTTCTTTCTTTCTTTCTTTCTTTCTTTCTTTCTTTCTGAGAGTATATGCATGCATGCACACACACATGCATATGCGTGAGCCCAGAAGGGGCAGAGAATCTTAAGAATCTTAAGCAGGCTCCACACGCAGCAGGGAGCCCCATACAGAGCTTGATCCCACAACCGTGAGATCAGGACCTGAGTTGAAATCAAGACTCTGGAAGCTTACTTAACTGACTGAGCCACCTAGGTGCCCCAAACTGGTGATTTTTCTTTTTAAGTTTATTTATTTATTGGGGGAGGGGGGGTGCAGAGAGAGAGGGAGAGAGACAACCCCAAGCAGGGTCTGAGCAGTCAGTGCAGAGCCCTGTGTGGGGCTTGAACCCATGAACTTCAAGATCATGACCTGAGCCGAAATCAAGAATTGGTCACTCAACAAACTGAGCCCCCCAAGGCACCTCCCACCTTTTTTAAAGTAGGCTCCACACCCAGCATGGTGTTCATGAGGTCATGAGTTCAAGCCCTGAGCTGAGATCAAGAGTCAGATGCTTAACCGACTGAGCCACCCAGGCCCCCCTCCTCCTTTTTAGAAAGAAAATAAATTGGTGGATGCTAAGGCAAAATCAAATATTTTTCTTTTGAGATGTCACTCTTGACTTCCAGACTTAATTTTTTCCAATTTTTCTGATTTATCAGCAGAAAAAAAAAAATGACATACCAAAAGGGCTTTAATGCTAATGATTTCTACCAATTTTACATAAATGTATGTAGTGTGCCAATTGCTCCATACTAATCTGTGGTGAGCTATACGAAATGGCATTTGATATTAATCCTGCTAGACATTAATACAAAAAGTCAAAACATTGATTTATAAACAACTTTTCCATGTGCTATCGATTTCTTATGTGTTACTTTAGCTTCAGAAACTCCTTACTATGGATCCAACCAAGAGAATTACCTCGGAGCAAGCTCTACAGGATCCCTATTTTCAGGAGGACCCCTTGCCAACGTTAGAGTATGTATGCTACATTTTTCGTGTCCTTTGCTCCGGGTTGAGGATGTCAGATGGTGACTAAAGTAAGAGAAGCACTTGTTCCTATAGGGTTACTGAAGTTTTCCATTAATCCTACCTTGGAGAAGAACTTCTGGAGAGAAAGGGACTATATTCTGAAACAGGCAGTGCTCTAGAGAGGCGTGAATGAAAACAGGTGTTTTAGGAATGACCGTCATTCAGTGTTACAGGGAAAACTACAACTGAGAACAGGTGGGATGTTTATAGTCAGGCAGAGGAGTTTAACCCAAATCAGTAGGGAACTGCGAATTTAAAAGTCTGTGCATCCACTGTGCTACCAAAACCCCTGCATTTCCCATCCTTGTTATACCCATATGCTTGTATTTATTAGAGATGTGGCTTTTCTTGAAGAAAAAAAAAGTATTTTCATTGTTGAGGCAATTACAAATTCAGTTATTTTTTAGTACTAATTAAGTTTGTGTGGAGAAACCTCTGCATCATATACGTCAACTAATGGCAGTTAAGATTTATTATTGAAAGCGGTAATTAGTATAAGACTTAGACAACAAATTCTTGTTTTGTTTTGTTTTGTTTTGTTTTGTTTTGTTTTTAAGTTTTAGAGAGAGAGTGCACAAGTCGGGGAGAGGGGCAGAGGCAGAGAGAGAGAGAGAGAGAGAGAGAGAGAGAGAGGAAGAATGTTAAGCAGGCTCCATGGTCAGTGTGGAGCCAGACTCAGGGCTCTATCCCGTGACACTGGGATCAGGACCCGAGCTGAAATCAAGAGTCTGACGTTCAACCGACTGTGCCACCCAGATACCCCCCAAAATTCTTTTTTTATTTGCTTAAATTGTCTTGGGAGACATTCAGCAAACAGTAGCTATTGACGAAGAGTAGGCAATATGTTAAGGAAAAAAAAGTGGAATTTTAAATTAACAAGGTCAATGATACTGTGGATTTTAGGTCCTGATATGTATTCTTTTTTAAAAAAAATGATTTTTTAGTGTGTTTGCTGGCTGCCAGATTCCATACCCCAAACGAGAATTCCTTAATGAAGATGAACCTGAAGAGAAAGGCGACAAGGTATAAGCTACACGGTACACTTCTATTTCCAGGGAGTAAGGGAGGCAAAAAGACAATTTAGGGAAGTACAGTTTAATGATTCCTATGTATTTGGCTGCCTTCTATTTTAATTATGTGCTTACTTTATTGTAGATGTACTTTGCAATTTGAAATATCATGAGTTTACAGATGAATGAACTTCTGATTTGTTTTATAGCCTATTTTATTCCCCGATCCTTAATGGTTGTGTTTTGTTTGTTCAGTGTCATCACCATGGCTTGATTCAGGCTTCCTTCAAAGCACCATTCTGTTCTTTGCTCATATCCCTCCACTCTTCCAAAATCATGATCGAGAAGACTATTAACAGCAGTTTTATTTATTTATTTGTTAAGGTTTATTCATTTATTTGGGGGGAGAGCGCCCAAGTAAGCAGGGGAGGGGCAGAGAGAGGGAGACAGAGAAATCCCAAACTGGCTCGGCCTACTTAACGCTCACTGCGCAGAGCGGGAGGCAGGGTTTGATCTCACCAACCCTGAGATCATGATCTGAGCCAAAACCAAGAGTGGGAGGCCTAACACGAAGCTACCCAGGCACCCACAGCTGTTTTAATGAATGCAGAACTCTCTCCTGTGTGCCCTGTGTGCTCTGCAGTGGGATGTCTGTGGCTGATGTGGAGGACCACTGTGCAATGTAAATGAACTTTACAGAATGAATCCCGTTCAGGACTCAGTGCTCTGACCTTTGGGGATGCTGTATTCCCGCCTCCCCGCCCACCCCCCCGCCACGGTCTGCTTCCTTCTCTGGTCTTGGCAGTCACTTTGGTGTCCCCCGTAGGTCGCTCCCCAGGTTGGCGGGCCGTCGCGGGTGTCCATCAAGTAAATGACAGCAGTGGCCTGTTGGTTTAGTACCATACCAAGTTTGCCTTTTTTCTTTTTCTTTTTCTTACAAGAACCAGCAGCAGCAGCAGAACCAACATCAGCAGCCCGCAGCTCCCCCGCAGCAGGCAGCAGCGCCCCCGCAGGCGCCCCCGCCGCAGCAGAACAGCACCCAGACCAACGGGACCGCGGGCGGGGCCGGGGCGGGCGCCGGGGGTGCGGGAGCCGGGCTGCAGCACAGTCAGGACTCGGGCCTCAATCAGGTGCCTCCGAACAAGAAGCCCCGCCTCGCGCCCTCGGGCGCCAACTCCGGCGGGCCCGTTATGCCGGCAGATTATCAGGTACTGCGCTGAATTTGTTCTTGTTCACGCTCAAACAAGAAATGGGAAGTGGATTTTGTAATAGATCCTCTTAGCATTAAGTAGTACTTAACTCCAGAGTTTCACTGCGCAAATGGTACAATCCTGTTTCTAGGACGTGACATGAAAATGAGGGTTTGGGTCGTATTTCATGTAACTGGAGAACATTTCATTTCTTGACTTGCTTCTCCTGCCATCCTGAGGAGAGAGGGTGAGACAGGCCTCTTCCTCCTCAAAGAAAATTTCTCATTTTCCCCTTCCAGCTGTCAGTCAGGTTGGGGTCAGAAAAAGAGAACTAGACAAGCAATTGGAAGAGAGACAACAGTAAGAGGAAGATTTATTTTCGACAACAGGAAGAGAAAGATTTGCTGCCACTGAGAGGAAATAGGAAGTAGCATAAACACAGAAAGGGATTAAGATTGCGACTTCTCAGAAATCAGTGTTAAATCTCACTAGAAGCATTTTTGAGAGTAGAAGATACTTTTTATTATTAAGATAAAAAAAAAAACTACAGCTGTCTAAATGTGGTATCTCTCTTGATGGGATGGGGGCCGCCAGATGTGGGACCCCCATGTGATGGAAACTGGTGTGGTGAAAGAACAAAGGAGGTAGAAGTTTATTGGATACACCTCCAGGGAGCAGCAGCCTGGACCACAGGGGAGAGACTGTCTGCCCCAGGCAGTGGGTATTGAGTACAGAGCAGTAGGCAGGACAGCCTGGAGGCACTGGGTGGGGGCTGTTTTGTTTTGCTTTGTTTTTGAGAAAGAGGACTGCCAGCTAGGGGGGAGGGGTGGAGAGGAACATGGTGGGGGGGGGGGGGCAAGAGAGTGAGAGAGCATCAGGAGCGAATTTTAAGCAGGCTCCATGCCTAGGAAGGGGGCCATCATGGGGCTCAGTCTTCCGACTGTGAGATCATGACTTGAGCCGAAATCAAGAGTGGGACAGCTTAACCGACTGAGCCACTCAGGTGCCCCTGGGGGGCTGTTTTAAAAAGGGGAAGATGAGGAGGTATGGATGGGGGTGTAAGGAATTCTCCCTTTTTTTGGTAACCTGCCTGGTTGTACATAGCCCATTGGTCACTTGTGGCCTATGGATATTTTGAGGTGGGTCGTCTGATGGGCCTGTCTATATTCATCCAGGGGGTTGCTGTGGCCCCTCTTGCCTTGATGAGTTTCCATTGCTCAAGGCTGATGTCTAAAAGCGGCCTCTGTACATTGTACTGCTAATTTGGGAAATTAAAGGGGAAAAAAGTGTAAGGATTAGTATTTGGGGAGAGAGGTAAAAATACCTGTGATAAGCATAGGGAATCTTGCACACACACACAAAAACACCCAAAATTTCAAGGATAGTAACCAGCTAAGATCTAAGAAGTTGGGGGGGGGGGCAGGGCTTACACATAAAAAAAAAAGATTTAGAACCTCGGGGTACTAGTGGAAGGGGGGATGGAGATAATAGAAAACAAAACCACTGGCAAGGGAGCCAAAAACTCACTGATAAGGAACTGAAATCAAGAGAAACATTAACAAGAAAGACATAATAAAGAGCTGCCTAAACTGGCTTTACATTTTGAATACATCTCTACAAACTCATGTGTTTTCACACAACCACTTCCCTGAAATCTTCTCTTGGAAGAGTCCCTGCAAGCAGAGAAGTACATAATGGCACTTTCATTGGTTCCACTTGTTGAAAATCAAAATCTGAAAGAGTAAATTCGAAGACCACGGTCCTCTCAGGAATTTTGGAAGCAAGGTTTCCAGAATCTTGAGGGGGCTAACTATTGTTAGGAAAAGGTCATTTATTATTGTCTAGTAAAACCGTGGTCATGAGACCCTTCAGATGTGTATCAGGGGGCCATATGCTTGGAGGATGATGGCTAACATATATCTTGGGGAGTAGAGATAAAAGAAGTTTCCGAAGGAATTTTTATGTGTTAAAGTAGCTCACAGGATCCGGGAGGTTGGGATAATGTTAAGCCAAGAATGCCTTTTTTTCCTTAGCAAAGTATTAACATCCGGCAGCTGAGTTCCTAGAGGAAGGTCACTTTGCCAGTCTCAAGGACTTGTCAATGGGTTATATGTAGGTTGTAAGGAAATTAATTTTTTTTTTTTTTGCCTTTGTTTCCCAAATTATTCCCCCCTGAACAATTCTGACCCTTAAATCTTCATGGTTGCTGAGGGTGAAAGTCTTGTCTTCTAACTTCTTCCTGATGAATAGGGGCATAGAGATGTCCCTGCCTAGGGATCAACATAGGTCAGTTGGGGACTTATATATACAGAAGTTACGAAAGGCCCAAGGGAGACTGCATGTATGGATCTTCTCAAGCGGAAAGGATCATCTTTCGACTTGAAGTTATACCACTGAAGGAGTCTCGACACCATGTGGAAAGGGAAAAAACATGGCAAAAAAACAGTAAATCATGTTTAGAAACACACACACAAAAAGAAGCCCAAATAAGAGTCCTTTGCTAGTTGACAAAAATTCTCTTCTAGTCCACGAGTTTAACCAATCATTAAAGGAAAGAGAGGAATCAGGACACCTAAGTGGCTCAGTCGGTTAAGCATCTGATTTCACCTCAGGTCATGATCGCATGGTTGGCGAGTTCAAGCCTGCTTCGGGCTCTGTGCTGACAGTGTAGAGCCTGGAGCCTGCTTCAGATTCTGTGTCTGCCTCTCTCTCTGTTCCTCCCCTGCTTGTGCTCTGTCTCTATCTCTCAAAAATAAATAAACATTGAAAAAACAATTTTTTTTTTAAAAGAAAGAGAGGAATCTTCTAAAGCACCAATTGAGTATTCATGTCAGTTAGAAATGCAGAAATATTTTGTGGTAATCTGGAATGTGTACACAGCGTTCTGTTTTTATGATAGCACAAGTTCTACCTTGTGCAGCAGTTAAAACATCTAATGCCATTCTGTTTTGTAAAACTGCTTTACGCATCTGTGTTACTTCAATATTTAATAGAGAAATGCTATTGTGAGTGCCTTTGAGGGCTGTGACCCTAAATTAAGAGCTTCCATGTGCCAAACGACATCCTCCAGTCCTAAAGAGGGAATAAAGATGGATGCTGGGTGGTCATCCCAATGAAACACAGAATGTGTCCACTGTTGTTTTAAATTTGGAAGGTCAGCTGAGTTGGTAATGGTTTTAATGCACCAGTGCATCCGAGCAAAACCCAAAGTACAGCAGTCTGTCAAGCCTGGGGGAAGCCATGGACACAAGTTAGAGCCACATAGCCATTGGGTCTCCTTAAGAGCCAGCCATCTAATCCTGGGCCTCCTTGAACTGCAGTTAGGATAGCAAGGACTTCGTGGTTTTAGAGAGCCACCTTCCCACAGGATTGTAGATGCCAGGCCGAATGTAAATAGTAATTAATTTTTAAGGTCTAAGCTATTTGCTGAGTTATTTGGGCAATAAAAGACGATCTGTTGTCACTTTGTAGGAACCAAAGGAGTCCAAATCTAGGGACAACTTCTCTTCACAAAGTTTTTGTCATTTTGGTGGCCTTATTACCCAAATGAGTAGCCTGGTGTAAACCCTGTATTACCTTCCATTGGTTATTTTTGGATATAAAGATTTTTGCCTCATTATTAATAAACCAGTCCTGTGCATTTTTTGAATATCCTCATTCCTGGGCTATGTGGATTTCTTGGTCTGAATAGACTGGAATTATGGATTTTACTGGAGTTAAGACTTGTATAAGACTTAATATTTGTTTATTTTGTGCTGCCTGCTTGACTGCATGGTCTGCTAAATTGTTCCCTTTAGATGCTAAGGTCATATCCTTTTGATGTCCTTTGAGGTGAATGACAGCTACCTCTGAAGAGTAATACTTTGGGGCCCATATTTGATTGGGGAAGTATGGCTTCATAATAACCCCCTTTCCTTCCAAATTGCTTCATGTGCTTGTAGCACCAGAACAGCATATTTGGAGTCAATATAAATGTTAATTTTTAGGCCTTTGGCCAATCGTAAAGCATGAGTGAGTGCTATTAACTCTGCTTTTTGGGGAAGATGTATTTGCTTGGAGGGCTTTGGCCTCAACAATCTGAGTTAGATGACTATAGCGTACCTAACTTTTCTTATCCCCTTTTCTATGAAACTATTGCCACCAGTAAGCTAACTGTCTTTTGCATTTTCAATAGGGGAGTCTCTTAAGTCTGATCAGCTAGAATAAACAAGATCAATAATCTTTGAGCAGTCATGTTTTAACATGGAAGTATGATGGTCAGGCCCAGGCATAAGAGTAGCTGGGCTTAAAATTTGACAGGTTTTAAACATTATTTCAGGTGTACCTTAAGCGTAGTCTGTTATTCAATAAGTTGGCCTCCTGTCATCCATTGGTGGCCTTTGGTCTCTAAAACACTCTGTACCTGATATGGGATCATTACTGTCAAGGACTGGCCTATGTAGTAAATTTTGAGGCCTCTTCTACCAGGAGGGCTAGTAGAAAGAAGAATTTTGCAATTTTACATCAATAGAGGTAGTTCCTGGAACAAATATGGTTAAGGGATAAAACCATCAAGAAGCCCTCTTTGTTTGATGTCTAGCCTTAAATAACATCCTAATTACAAGGAATCGCTGGCAAATGGAAGATTTGTCTCAGGGAATAAGGGCATTCCCAAGTGCATCATCTAATTCAGTCATAGGGAAAGTGGGTCCATCCATTATTTCCACAAGTCCATAGTTAACTCCACGGAGTGGGGTACACTGGGGCTTTTATGGAGTGATTTTCTCATCCCATCCACACAGAATTGGTCAAGGTAATAGTTAAGTTATACAATTGTTAGGGAATTCATCCTGTTTTTCCAGCTGTTTAAATAATCATATACACATGGGGTCCTGTTATTATCCCCACAGAATAATAAGCACAAAGATTGTCTATACATGAATGACTGTGGCAATTTCTCTGAAGTTTACCTCAAGTTGTCTAGCTTAGACAAACAACAAACATTTGCAAAGACAATCAGAACTAGAATTTAACATCCACATAATTTTTCTCTCTAAAATCACCCTTATTTCCAGAGATAGCCAAATTAAGACTAATTTGGTCATAAAACAGTTCCAATTTTAACCAACTTGGCCTAATTATTTACATAAGGTCAGCAAGGATAGTGACATAGATCTTTTAAAATCTTGTTTTGCTGGAAACTTTTATAAGGAATCTTGATTGAACTTTTAGTAGTCCCTCTAGGCCAGAAGCTGAGCCAAATATTTGCCATCAGACATGCCTACAATACCTGTAGAATTGGGTGAATCCCTCTTCCCAAAGTCCCCAAAGCATCCTGAGGTTCCTGCACCTGCCAGAAAGTGACTTTTTTTTTACTCACCTGGTAAAGCCGCTGGGAACTCTGTAAGCAAGGTATCGGGCCAGCATTTCTAATGGACTCTGTTGGCTCCATTCCTTAGAGCTGTCTGGTCATATCTGAGTCTCTGCATGCATCTCTCAAATATGACATTCCAGTCAAGGCCTTGGTAAAATAACCAATGTTTCCATTGGTGTCCTATTGCAAGGAGAACAGATTCTTATTAAACTTACATAAATAACTATGATTGCCATGAAAGAAGGAATACTTACTGAGGCCTTTTGAATTTCAGAGGGTTCAGGTAGAGAGAAAAGTTAAATGCTTCACTTTGGTCACAAATGAATAGTTTCTCCCATTTCTATAAGTCATAGATATTTTAAGAGAAGGTTTTCTTAACCTGGAAGAGCAAACATTAGAGAACCAGCAATGTTTCAAACAAGAGTCACAATACTGTAATCATCTTTGGTTCATTTAGTGCCATGTTATTAATTCTTGTTCACTTTGAATGCAGCTTTTTAGTACTGGAAATTCGTACCCATTTCAGTTTTGATCTTAAAGATATCAAATACCTGTATTCATCAAAAAATAATCTTTTTATGAATCTCCTTGAAGGTAAAACTCATTTTGCAAGAGCATCAGAACAATAACTATAAATGACAAAAAAACTAGAAATGGACACTGTTAACGATCTGATAGGAGAGCTCATTATGATGCAATTGACAAAGAATACAGTTATTTCTGTGATACATAACACTTCAGTAATTAGAATATTGAGTGACGACCTTATATCAGAACAGTAACATACCAAATAAACCTAATTAGTCAGAGACTTAATTAGCCAGATACTTCGTTTAGGATTTAAATTTTGGGGAAGTTTGTTAAAACCTAGAAAGTTTTAACGCACACGTCTAAATAGGATTACAGCTCATCAAAGACCTGATAAAGACAAAACATAGAAACTGGTTTTTCTGGGCAAAGGAAAAACAACTTTATTTACACTTTCTTATCAAGAGCAGACCAACTTCCAAGAAAACTTTGTCTTTTTAACAGAGAGAAAGCAGACTTTCAATCTTATACCAGTGTGCTTTTAAAAATCCATTCATTTCAGCCTTAGTCCTGACCATGCATAAAATTTCTTTCCAAAGATTTCCCTTCACAAACCTTGTACAACTTTCCTTTGCATTCACATTTTATCCCAAGCCATTTCTTTGCAAACAACCAGTCTCATTTAGGACAAAATTACCTTCTTTTACCTTCAACAAAAATGTATTTCCATTCCTTATATCTTTCTTACACATACAGCGTTGCTGCCCTTATTTCCATCAGTCTTAATTACATTTAGCAAAATTTTAACTCTTAAAAACCTTAGTCTCCAATGAAAACTAAGTAGTAACCAATTGTAGACTGTTACACCAGAATTCTTTAGATGGCAAATTTATGGATACTTTTAAATACACAGCATGTTTTCCAACAGACCCAAATATCCTTAGTTTCTCTACAATAAAAAGTCAAAAGTGCAAACCTATGTTCAGTAACCAGTGCTTTAGCACTTTATCCTATTTGGGAAAGACCTAGATGTCCAATGAATTCAATCCCATTTATCATCCAAGCAAAACTTTAACGTTTTAGGTTACCAAAGACTTTGAAAGCTGTCTTAACAATTACCCATGAAAACTTTGAGACAGACAAAATTAACCATCATTCTAAGTCATCTTTTTGCTAACAAATTGCAACAGAGCTAACATGAGCTTATTTTACCTTAGTAAACCTTAGTAGAATAAAAGTTTCGTATTTAATACTGGTAACTCTAAAGACATGTCCATTTTAATTAAACAACAAACTTAAATTAGTTTAAATACCAAATTTATGTTCTACTTAAAGTCAATTTTTACTTGGGGCACCTGTGGGGAAATCTGAAGTGGGTGGTCCAAGGGGGTACTCTTTGCTTCTTGACAGTAAGGATAAAAGGAGGGGCCAACGGTGCCTGAGTCACCGAGGATGGTATAGGAACCAGTTATACAGGCCGCACCCAAGGTGGTGCAGAAACAGGAGCAGGGGGAGGCAAAAGAGGTGAGGTGCTACCAGACGACAGAGAAAGAGGGTTCCTGGTTGTAAACCTGGTCAGCTTGGACAGATGAGCAGACGCCATGTTTTTTTCCACCAATGTAGAAATATGCAGTCCAAGTCTGAACTTCCCTGAAGAAGACAGGGAGTTTCCCTGAAACAAAGGGAGTTGAGGCAGCTGCTTGAGAATATTCCTTAATGTCCCTGTCCTGAGCTAGACTAACCACAGTTGGCTCCAGTTATAGCCATTAACCCAGGAAATGAATGAGGAAGAAGCCCCCACATCTTTTAGGAGGAGGGACAATGAGAGAGAGTCAGCATCCCCTTCATTAGGGATGGCCTTTGTTTCCTTCAGCAATTTGGGTTCTATTAGCAGGAACCCTATTTAGATACTTATCATCCAGTATATCAGTAGGGAATTTATTGGCCTGGTTAAATGAGCAAACAAGCTCTGCAAAGAGGCCCTTAGTCCAGGTGCTGATTAGAGCCATGATGGCCTGGACCTAGGGTACCTCTATCCATTTACCCTGTTTTCCTGCAAAAGAGATCTGATAGATCATACTGAAGCCATGCCTTGTTACAGGGTAACAGGAGATCATTCCTTTCTTAAATTTTGCAATACAAACTAGTCCCAGTGGGTTAAAAGGTATTCATTCCAAGGGAAGAATCCTTGGTAACTGAAGAGAGAAGAAGGTCTATATCCAAGAAAATCCACCCTGATTCCTGGGTGGCATCCCATGTGCAGGATATGTCAGAGATTCCTGGTGTCAAAGCCACCTGGAGAGTTCCTCAAATAAAATAGCTATGATCACTGCCCTGCTGTAAAGGCCCTGTAGGAGGGAGGCTAGCATACTCCTGCTTCCCCATCACATTCTAGACTGTGAAATGGGTGCCAGCATATGGACTGAGGTGCTGTGCCATGCCTTGTCTTGCCATGCTATCTACGCCTTGCTGTGCTGTGAAGGGCATGAAGACTGGGCCTTGCCTTGCCATTCTGTGAAGGCCAGGCTGTGCCTTGCCTTGCCATGAAGAACCCACTGTTTTTAACCCATGGAAAACACTAGAAAACTTTCACAAAGAGAAATTCCCCAATTTTGTAGTTTAAGTAGTTAGTAGAAGACATTGACAGAAAACAGTAAAGATAGAAATCCATCAGAGGGCGCCTGGGTGGCTCAGTCGGTTAAGCGTCCTACTTCAGCTCAGGTCATGATCTCGGGGTTCACGAGTTTGAGCCCCGTGTCAGGCTCTGTGCTGACAGGCTCTGTGCCCCTCTGTCTGTCTCTCTCTCTCAAAAATAAATAAACATTTTTTAAAAAGGGTTTTTTTTAAAAGAAATCCATCATGGTCTAAGTGACATCCCAACACATGTAGTCTTTACAGCCGGCTTCCCTAGGAAACAGTCCCAGTTGGGTTTTAATTAAATTGGGTACTGCTCTCAGCTGGCTCCAAGTGAAGGTCTTCTGGCCAGAAGCAGCTAGACCAGGGATGTCAAGGGGATCTGGTTAGACCAATGAGAAGTCTTAAGATCAGCAACCATGCTAGTGACTTAGGTGGCTGTCCCGTGCCCAAGACAGATAGGAATAAAGGGAGGACATCAAGTTTCTGAGTCTCATTATCATTTCGTCCATGATACTAACTTTCATCCAAAAGGTAGGCTTTCTCCTTCCCATAGAGTAGTAGCCACAGAGGATTGCAGCCTGAGCAATCAACATGAAAGTTTTCCAATAAGACCATATTCCCTGAAAAGCCCCTGAAATGAGAGTAAAGGAAGAGAAAAGGAAGTACTTACCCAAGTACTTGGTGCCAAGTTTGCACCGAGGCTTGGCGTCCAGATGCGAAAACCCAGGCCCCACATTGGGCACCAAAATGATGTGGAAATGTTGGGGTTTGGAGTGAATGGTCAAGAAAGAATTCTTGAGCAGTCTTTAGTTCAAAAAGGTGGTTTTATTAAAGCACAGGGACAGGACCTGTGGGTACAAAGAGTTGCACTGGGGTTGTGATGGGTGAATGATTGTATACTTTCAAGTTGGGAGGGGGTTACGGTTAGCATAAGTCCCTAAGGAATTTGGAAGCAAGATTTTCAGGACCTTGAGCGGGCTAACTATTGTTAGGAAAAGGTCATTTACTAGTGTCTAGTAAAACCTTAGTCAGGAGACCCTTCAGATGTATACCAGGGGGCCATATGCTTGGAGGATGATGGCTAACATATATCTTGGGGAGTAGAGATAAAGGAAGTTTCCAAAGGCATTTTTATATGTTAAAGTAGCTCACAGGATCCTAGAGGTTGGGATAATGTTAAGCTAAGGTTGCCTTTTGCCCTTAGCAAAGTGTTAACATCCAGGCAGCTGAGTTCCTAGAGTAAGGTCACTCTGCCTGTCTCAAGGACTTGTCAGTGGGCTGTAGGTTGTAGGGAAATTTACTTTTTTCTTTTACCTTTGTTTCCCACATCATGTTTGGCAGCCTTTGCACACTGAGTTGGGGGACCCTGCTGATTTGTCCTTCCTTAAATCCATAGTGCCACCTCAAGGTCATTTACATTTTTTACTCCAAGTAATAATTTTATTAGTAAGATCTTTTCCACTTTGCTCATGGAAAGAACCAGCGTTCTGAGCTTAGTTAAGGACACGGGCTCCAGCTATGCTTACCTTTAACTAGACCCCATGTTCCTATTCTATAGATGAATTCTTCCTTTTGCATAATTTTTCATATTTGCCCTTGGCGCCATGAAGGTAAATGTTCCATTTAAGGTAATAACAAGACATTGAATTGAAATACATTTGTCTCTGCTTTCCGTGAAGGGCATTTTCATGTACGAACATTTTTTTTTATTATAAATATTACCTGAAATTTATAAAACCCACTTATTGCCGCCACATCCTGCCCAACCTGCCTTGCTTTGTCATGTTGGCGATTGCCACTCCAGCCTCTACCTCTGAAAATTCTCTTCTCTAGAAATGACTTCTTGATCATAGCATTGTTATTTATAATGAGAAAATTAACAGCATATCAGTATGCACTATGAATCCTAATGCAGTGTGCCAAATTGATCATTCTCGTTTGCAAATCTCAGTTTTACAGAGAATAGGCAGAGTTCGTATAAAGAACAGTGGGTCAGCACAGGTTTCCCCTCTGCCTTTCTCTTGCCAGTGCGGCTCACGTCCCAAAGAAATCCAGCCAAACTTCATGCCTGCCAGAACATGTTACAGTGAGGGCACCCTGTCGTTTCAAAGAAGCGAAACATATTAAGGAGCTCAAGTTAGCTGTCAGCTGCCGTGGATGGGAACCAGGGGCCTCAGAAAATGGCTCCTGTGCCCATCCTATTGTGATTAAGTCCTGAGCCGGTGATTCCCTTTTCCTTCTCCTTCCCCCAGCACTCCAGTTCTCGCCTGAATTACCAAAGCAGCGTTCAGGGATCCTCCCAGTCCCAGAGCACACTCGGCTACTCCTCCTCGTCCCAGCAAAGCGCGCAGTACCACCCGACTCACCAGGGCCACCGCTACTGACCGCCGCGGCCCAGGGCACAGACCCCAGCAATATGATGTCCGCATGGAAAGCAACCAAAAATGCAGACGATGCTGCCGTTTAAAACTCACCCACTTGGGCCGAAGACTACATACTGAGCATTTTGCAGGACGGACGGACGTCTCTTCTTTACTGACTTAAAGAAGATTTTTGTGAAGTTTCCCCGACACCCTTTCCCTGCATGTGTTCCATTGTGACTTTGATACAGCGTCTGATCTAATCCCAGCACTTAACTTCTGTAACCTTCAGCATTTTTTGGAAGGATTTCCTGGTGCACCTTTCTCATGCTGTAGCAATCACTATGATTTATCTTTTCAAAGCTCTTTTAATAGGATTTTAATGTTTTAGAAACAAGACTCCAGTGGTGTATAGTTTTCTACTTCATGAACTGATCTAGCAACACAGGTAAAAATGCACCTTTTAAAGCACTACGTTGTTTTCACAGAATATGACTGTTTTGCTCATGGAAGTCTTAAACAGAAACTGTTACTGTCCCAAAGTACTTTGCTGTTATGTTTTTATTTATCTAGTTTCAGGGAAGGTCTAAGAAAAGACACACAGTGGGACAGAGGGAACCTACAACCAAAAACAGCCTAGATCTTCGCAGTTACTATGCTTTATGCTCTGAAGAACTGAATTGTGTGGTAATTTTGACATAATCAATCATCCATATGGAACGTAGTTCCCAGAATCACCTTATTCTGAAGAGTGTTCAGTAAGAATTCTAATTTAATCTTCATGTAGCTAAGTCTGCCTTGAAAAAGGGCTTCAAGAGCTTCGATGAAATACAGCCCTCTGGTGCCCCACACCAGAAAGTGGAAGAGAGTATTAACTGCACTAGGGTTTCTTTAAGGAGTAATGTTGATCAAAGGATGATGTATCGTTTACCTTTGAAGGAAAAGCTTTGAGTGTGTATTGTACATAAAGTTGGCTTCTCTAAAGAACTGTTGGTTTCTTCGCATCTGGGCCAGCTTGAGTCACTTCCTTACATAATCAAGAGTACTCAAATAGAAGCCTGCAAAATTAATTTGCAAATTAATCTGCTTTTAAAATTAAGAGCAGTTGTTCTCCATTCATATTTGCATTAGCCATAGAGTGACTATTTTTAAAGCATGTTAAGAATTTAGGTTTTATTCATGTTTGAAGTATGTATTATGTATGCATAATTTTGCTGTTGTTACTGAGACTTAATTCTATCAAGAATCTTTTCATTGCACTGAATGCTTTCTTTGCCCCTAGGAGAAAACTTAATAATTGTGCCTAAAAAACTATGGGCAGATAGTATACACGACTATACGAGATAAAGTGCATATTTGCATTTCCATGATCTATGAATTAGAGGCTGAGTTCTTTAGCCAGTGAAAGGACCGCCTCACCCCCCAGAGTCACAGGAAATATAGAGTCTTAGAGCTCCCATTGTAATGTAAGGGGCAAGAAATTTGTGTTCTTCTGAATGCTACTAGCAGCACTAGCCCTGTTTTAAACGTTTTCTTGAGCTAGAAGAAATAGCCGATTGTTGTATATGCAAGTTATATGCATTTTTTAAACGATTCTTTGTGAACTTATCTACCTGGTAATGATACTCTGGGTCCATATACAAGTAAAGTAAGATTTTAGACAGAAGCCAGTATACATTTTGCACTATTGATGTGATACTGTAGCCAGCAAGGACCTTACTGATCTCAGCATAATAATGCTTATTAATAATAAAAGCTGTATAGTGACACTCATCAAACATTGAAGATGAAACAGTTGACATACTGCATTGGAAGGAATTTCTAGTTGTCTCTCTGATAATTCACCCCTTCCATTTTTGTTTGTTTGTTTGTTTGTTTTAAGGAGAAGTTAATAGCCCTCCGCATAATGTAGCTACCTGTATATAGTTCTGTCCTGTGCCCTGAAGCCTCACTGTCCAGAGTTATTGGTCATCAGATGCTCACTGCACCCTCACCATGTGCCCAATGCCATGCTGGGTGGAAGCCACAAAGGGCAAGACATACTTCCTGTCCTTAAGGAACTTATGATCCATTCCATGACAGAAAGTTCTCCGGGGATGATAGGAATGGCTTATGAGTGTGAAGGTCCTTTTGTTTACTTCTAAACTCACTTGGATAGAGTTATTATTCCAAATTCTGCTGTGTAATAAACTGTTACCAAGAGGTGTTCGTCTACCTCTGAGAAAGCCAGCGATGAAATAGCACAACAGGCATTACTTTAGGTTTGAAATGTTCACAGCAGCCTTTCAACAACAATGGGGTGGACCTTATAGGCAGAACGCACTCCTTAAGCGGTTGTAGGAAATTAAATGAAAGCAGAAGCCCTGTTGCTGCCCTAAGGGGGCCCTTACATTTAACAAGAGAAAAGCCCAAATAAAATATGTGCATGGACCAAAATACCATGCCCCTTGATACTTTATAAGCAACTTTGATATACAGTTCTTGTGATATGTGTTTGTATAATCACAGGACTACCCTGCTTTCCTTGCATATAGCTAATTTTATTGTCAGAACTGATAGGCAAACCGTGAGGGGATTTCATCAGTTTTTCCTAATACACAGTGTTCTCCAAGATACAGCCAGGTATCCCCGTTCCTCTGGTCACTGTGCTCATACTGGCCCTTTTCTTCTTGTTCTTGCCTTGGAGTTGGCGATGCCCACTGGTGCCCATTACCCTTGAAACAGTCGTGGTTCATGATTTCCTTTTCCCTGTAAAGGGGAACAAAGCCTTTAACATATGTATGGACCCTAAACTGGGACCTCGGGGGAGATCTGTGAAGCTTTTTGACGTTAAAATTTACCTCTGTGGTCCCCAAGTGACCTCATTCCAGAAAACTTATTACTGTCATGTTCCCTGAGGATGCAGGGGGAGGGGGACATCCCTCAGCCCATGAGAACACCCAAACCAAGAAAGGTTATTGAAAGGAAAAAAGGAGGGGCACCTGGGTGGCTTAGTCGGTTAAGCGCCTGACTTCTCACAGTTCCGTGAGTAGTTCAAGCCCCACGCCACACTCCAGACTGACAGCTCAGAGCCTGGAGCCTGCTTCAGATTCTGTCTCCCTCTCCCTCTGCCCCTTCCCCACTGGCGCTCTGTCTTTCTGTCTCTCAAAAATGAATAAACATTTTAAAAAATTAGGAAGGAAGGAATAAAAGTGAAGGTTTTCTGCCCTCCATATTCAAATCAGTTTTCGAATTAGCTTTCTGGTGAGAAGTGTGTTTGGGATACAGTGATTCTAGAAGTTTCAGGACAGCTGAGCTCAAGGGTAAGGGAGTCTGGCGGCAGGGCTGTTACTATGAGCTGAAGCAATCCTTGTGACGAAAGTGGATCCTGCAGTAACATACAAAAGCCAAGGACCTGTATATTTTTATATCTGTGTGGTTTTAAAATTTTAGTACTTAGAACTTTGGTCTTCTGCACTACTCTTTTGCTCTTATAAACATAATTTACATGTAAGAATGGAAAGGGACAATATTTGCCTCCATGTTCCCTGCCTCATCCCCAGGGAAGCAACTGCTGGTTGTATGCCTCTAAAACGATGCTGTTTTCTCTGCTAAGGGTAAAAGAAAAAAAATGTTGGATGATAAGATTTGCAGCTTAATCTGCTTTGAATAAAACCATGGAGCAGAAACTATACGATGAAGGAAGAATTCTATGAAAATTGCAAATCCTAAACTCTGTGGCGATATCTTTCTAGGGAGCGGAGAAAGGCAGTGAAATGGCAGGTAGCCTAAAGGAGGCTTGAAGGATTCAAATATAAGTAATGTTTTATATCAAACATAGCAGTTTAGGCCCCCGTAATCTTCAAGAGTAGTCACAGATGTCATAAAACAAAGTTCATTGTTTTAGGATTTTTTAAAAATGTGTTGTACCTAAGGCCATACTTACTCTTCTATGCGATCACTGCAAAGGAGTGATATGTATGTATTATATGAAAAAAAAAATCCTTAATGCACTGTTATCTCCTAAATATTTAGTAAATTAATACTATTTAATTTTTTTAAAGACTTGTCTGTGTAGACACTAAAAGTATTACACAAAATCTGGACTGAAGATGTCCTTTTTAACAACAATTTAAAGTACTTTTTATATATGTTATGTAGTATATACCCTTTCTAAACTGCCTAGTTTGTAATTCTCATAATTCCTACTTGTGAAGTGTACCTGTCTTTGTCTCTCTTTTCAGTCCATTTCTGCACGCACCCCTCTTTCTACGATTATAGAGATGACTGTGTATATGCTTTACACTCTGCTGCAAGGTGCACGCTCAGAGCCGGCTGCGCTCCGGTGGGGCGTGTTCCATGGGGTGCAGGAGGGCAACCGCTTTGGAGCTGAGTGTTTCCCGCTTTTGAGTTGTCCTGACATCCTTCTTGAAATGACTGTTAAAACTAAAATAAATTACATTGCATTTATTTTATATTCTTGGTTGTAATAAAATTTAATTGACTTTGTTTCTATGTGGATTTTTTTTAAGTACAGAAAAAACTCCTGTTAATAAGTTGTGGCGTTAAAATTGTATCTGTGCACCTAGAAGCTTTTCAGATGACAATTGTCCTGCGGAGATGCAGTCTCCTTGTGAGTTGCAATATGTTATTTTATTCAGGATGCTTATGATGTCACAAACCACAGACGGCAATGCTTACAGATACCTCAGAAGCAAAGCAATAGTTTTGAAAACATTTCTAAGGAAAACATCCTTTCTAGAAAAAAATGAAAATTAGAATGATGTTTTAGAACAAACAAATAGGCAGCATTTTGTGGGTTAGAGTGGCATTGGATTTTTTTTCCCCCTTTTTATAAGGACATTCTGTTGTACCTGACTGCCCCTTATGATTTACTTGGTGAATCTAATACAGTTACTCCAATAGTCAAAGGCCTCATGGAGTGAACTGAACAATGTTTAAATGGCACAAACACAGAACTTCCATTTCTCTTTAAAATAGATAACAGCACCCATCCGGTTGCTTCACTGCTTGGCCTTGACCATATCTATTCAATACCATGCTATTTGTAGGGTAGAGCTTCTCTTGGCATACTATTCTTTGACCATAGCTGCCTTTCTAACCAGCCACCTGGATAAGAGAAAGTGCATGACTGTATAAACTCCTTACCATTCCTAGGAAAGTAACTTTGAAAGTACAGGACTATGTACGTAGCCGACTGTAAGTTCTTTGTGGACAGGGGACCTGGATTCCATTCCTTCTGCACTTTCAGCACCTGTCGTGACGCCCAACACAGAGCAGACAATAGGGCAAGTCATTAGCATCACTTTTGTATCTTGGCATAGACTTCCTGGATCATTTCTTTTTTCAATTTTTTCATTTATTAATTTTCTTA
This sequence comes from Prionailurus viverrinus, assembly GCF_022837055.1. Classification (NCBI taxonomy): domain Eukaryota; kingdom Metazoa; phylum Chordata; class Mammalia; order Carnivora; family Felidae; genus Prionailurus; species Prionailurus viverrinus. The sequence goes on along the minus strand of NC_062565.1, from coordinate 99,996,826 downwards.
GATGTACATACGAGATAGTTAACGTATAGTGCAATAATTTCAGGAGTAGAATTCAGTGATTCATCACCTACATATAACCCCGGTGCTCATCCCAACAAGTGTCCTCCTTAATGCCCCTTGCCCAACTAGCCCATTGCCCCACCCAAAACCCCTCCAGCAACCCTCAGTTTGTTCTCTTTAAGAGTCTCTTACTGTTTGTCTCCCTCCATGTTGTTATTTTTGCTTCCCTTCTCTTATGTTCATCTGTTTGTATCTAAAATTCCACATATGAGTGAAGTCATATGATACTTGTCTTTCTCTGACTAATTTCACTTAGCATAATACACTCTAGTTCCATCCATGTCATCACAAATGGCAAGATTTCATTATTTTTGATTACCCAGTAATACTCCATTGTATATATACACCACATCTTCTTTATCCATTCATCAGTCGATGGACATTTGGGCTCTTTTCATACTTCAGCTATTGTCTATAGTGCTGCTATAAACATTGGGGTGCATGTGCCCCTTTGAATCAGCACTCCTATATCCTTTGGATAAATACCTAGTAGTGCAATTGCTGTGTTGTAGGGTAATTCTATTTTTAGTTTTTTGAGGAACCTCCATACTGTTTTCCACAGTGGCTGCACCAGTCTGCATTCCCACTAGCAGTGCAAAAGAGTTCCCCTTTCTCCGCATCCTTGCCAACACCTTTTGGTGCCTGAGCTGTTAATGTTAGCCATTCCAGGGGCGCCTGTGTGGCTCAGTCAGTTGAGCGTCTGACTTCGGCTCAGGTCATGATCTCGCGGTCCGTGAGTTCGAGCCCCGCGTCGGGCTCTGTGCTGACAGCTCAGAGCCTGGAGGCTGTTTTGGATTCTGTGTCTCCCTCTCTCTGACCCTCCCCTGTACATGCTCTCTCTCTGTCTCAAAAGTAAATAAATGTTAAAAAAATAAAATAAAATAAATGTTAGCCATTCCAACAAGTGTGAGGTGGTATCTCAGTGTGGCTTTGATTGGTATTTCCCTGATGATGAGTGATATTGAGCACTTTCTCCTGTGTCTGTTGGCCATCTGGATGTCTTCTTAAATTTTTTTTTTCAACGTTTATTTATTTTTGGGACAGAGAGAGACAGAGCATGAACGGGGGAGGGGCAGAGAGAGAGGGAGACACAGAATCGGAAACAGGCTCCAGGCTCTGAGCCATCAGCCCAGAGGCCGACGCGGGGCTCGAACTCACGGGCCGCGAGATCGTGACCTGGCTGAAGTCGGACGCTTAACCGACTGCGCCACCCAGGCGCCCCAATCTGGATGTCTTCTTTGGAGAAGTGTCTATTTATGTCTTCTGCCCATTTCTTCACTGGATTATTTGTTTTTTGGGTGTTGAGTTTAGTAAGTTCTTTGTAGATTTTGGACACTAATCCTTTATCTGATATGTCATTTGCAAATATCTTTTCCCATTCTGTCAGTTCCCTTTTAGTTTTGCTGATTGTTTCCTTCACTGTGCAGAAGCTTTTTATCTTGATGAGGTCCCAATAGTTCATTTTTGCTTTTGTTTCCCTTGCCTCCAGAGACATATGAGTAAGAAGTTGCTGCAGCCAAGGTCAAAGAGGTTTTTGCCTGCTTTCTCATCTAGGATTTTGAAGGCTTCCTGTCTTGTGTTTAGGTCTTTCATCCATTTTGAGTTTATTTTTGTGTATGATGTAAGAAAATGGTCCAGCTTCATTCTGCTGCATGTCACTGTCCAGTTTTCCCAGCACCATTTGCTGAAGAGAGTGTCTTTATTCCATTGGATATTCTTTCCTGCTTTGTCAGAGATTAGTTGGCCATACGTTTGTGGGTCCATTTCTGGGTTCTCTATTCTGTTCCATTGATCTGAGTGTTCTTGTGCCAGTACCATACTGTCTTGATGATTACAGCTTTGTGATACATCTTGAAGTCTGGGATTGTGATGCCTCCAGCTTTGGTTTTCTTTTTCAGGATTGCTTTGGCTACTCAGGTTCTTTTCTGGTTACATACAAATTTTAGGACTGTTTGTTCTAGATCTGAAGAATGCTGGATCATTTTAAATGGTGGGAATTTTAAAGCCTCAAATAGAATCAATCTGTTTTGCAGGCAGTAGAAAGCCAGCTTGGACCAGCAAAAGCCTAACAGGAACATTTGTTCATTTGTTCTAAATGAGAGAATATAAGGGAAAGAAATGAAAATACTGACTTAATTATTTTTTGGGTGTGGAGTTTGGAGAGTTCTTTACAAATTTTGGATCCTAGCCCTTTGTCCGATATATCATTTGCAAATATCTTTTCCCATTCCATCAGTTGCCTTTTAGTTTTGTTGACTGTTTCCTTTGCAGTGCAGAAGCTTTTTATCTTCATGAGGTCCCAATAGTTCATTTTTGCTTTTAATTCCCTTGCCTTTGGAGATGTGTCAAGTAAGAAAAACAAATAATCCAGTGAAGAATTGGGCAGAAGACATGAATAGACACTTCTCTAAAGAAGACATCCAGATGGCCAACAGGCACATGAAAAGATACTCAACGTCACTCCTCATCAGTGAGATATCACCTCACGCCAGTCAGAGTGGCTAAAATGAACAAATCAGGAGACTATAGATGCTGCAGAGGATGTGGAGAAATGGGAATCCTCTTGCACTGTTGGTGGGAATGCAAACTGGTGCAGCCGCTCTGGAAAACAGTGTGGAGGTTCCTCAAAAAATTAAAAATAGATCTATCCTATGACACAGCAATAGCACTGCTAGGAATTTACCCAAGGGATACAAGAGTGCTGACGCATAGGGGCACTTGTACCCCAATGTTTATAGCAGCACTTTCAACAATAGCCAAATTACGGAAAGAGCCTAAATGTCCATCAACTGATGAATGGATAAAGAAATTGTGGTTTCTATGCCCAATGGAATACTACTTGGCAATGAGAAAGAGTGAAATATGGCCTTTTGTAGCAACGTGGATGGAACTGGAGAGTGTTATGCTAAGTGAAATAAGTCATACAGAAAAAGACAAATACTATATGTTTTCACTCTTATGTGGATCCTGAGAAACTTAACAGAAGACCATGGGGGAGGGGAAGGGGAAAAAAAGTTACAGAGATGGAAGGAGGCAAACGATAAGAGACTCTTAAAAACTGAGAATAAACTGAGGGTTGATGGGCGGTGGGAGGGAGGGGAAAGTGGGTGATGCGCATTGAGGAGGGCGCCTGTTGGGATGAGCACTGGGTGTTGTATGGAAACCAATTTGACAATAAATTTCATATTAAAAAGAAAAGAAAATACTGACTTAAAACATTAAGGTGTATTAAATACATTCCTTTTTCTTTTTCAGACTTTTTCTGCTGCTTAGACTTTTTCATAAAGTACTGCTGAGCTTTTTCACATAAAGATGCTATTGTGAACTGATTGTATTCCTTCAAAATTCTTATGTTGAAGCCTTTATCCCCAGTGTGGCTATATTTGGAGATGAGGCCTTTATTGAAGTAATTAAAGTCAAGTGAATTTATAATGATAGGACCTTGATCTAATGAGATTTGTTTCTTTGTGAGAAAAAACACCAGACAGCTCTCTCCCCTCTCCCTTTTTCCTTGCATGCCACCCTCCCCCTTCCCCCTTTTTTTTCTCTTTCCCCACAGCCTTCTCTCCCCACCATGTGAGGACACAACAAGAGGGCTACATCTGCAGGCCAGGAAGACAGCCTTCACCAGAAACCAAATCCTGCCAGACCTTGATCTTGGACTTTCCAGCCTCCAGAACTGTGAGAAAGTAAATTTTCATTGTTTAAGTCACCCAGCCTATGGTATTTCATTACAGCAACTCATGCAGACTTTGGTACCAAGAAATGGGGTGCTGTTGTAACAAGTACCTAAAAGTGTGGCAGCGGTTTTAGAACTGGTGGATGGGGGGAGGTTGGAGGAATCTGAGGCATAGGCTAGAAACATGGAATGTTAGAGGCAATTCTGGTGATTGCTCTGAAAGAAAAGAAGAGAGCTGGAGAGAAAGGTCCTCTTAGAGAATCTTCTTAGGGAACACATCAATAATCACGAACAGAATGTTGGTAGAAATATGGACGGTAAAGGTATCATATGGAAATAAGAAACAGGTAATTGGAGACTGGAGAAAAGGCAATCCTTGTTACAGATTTCCAAATAACTTGGCTGAATTGTGCTCTAGTGTTTTATGGAAGGTAGAATTGTTGATGGATGAAATTTCATTGTGTAGTTATTTGTTGTTATATAGAGAAAGACATTGGATTTTGCATATTGCCTTTATATCCTGTGACATTGCCAAATTCACTGTTCTAATAGCTTTGTGGTTTTGTTTTTGTTTTGTGGGAGAGGATTCTCTTAGGTTTTCTACATATACAATTGTGTCATCTGTGAATAAAGACAGTTGCACTTCTTCCTTTCCAACTTAAATACCTTTTATTTACTTTTCTTGCCTAAATGCATGGGCTAGCAGTTCCAATACAATGTTGAATAGAACTGGTAAGAGTGAACACCTTGTAATGTTCTGCCTCAGAAAGCATTCTATATTTCACCATTAGGTAGTATTAGATAAAGGTTTTTCATAGATGCCCTTAGTCAAATGGAGGAGGTTTCCTTCTACTTCTATTTTGACAAGTTTTAATCATGAACAGGTGCTGCATTTTGTGAAATCCCTTTTCCTGCATATGAGATGATTACATGATTTTTCTCCTTTAGGCTGTTACAATGATGAATTACCTTAAAAATTTTTTTTGGCAGGGGGTGGATAGCTGACTCAGTTGGAGGAGCATGTGACTCTTGATCTCGGGGTTGTGAGTTTGAGCCCCACTTTGGTGTAGAGATTACTTAAATAAATAAACTTTAAAAAGTTTTTGGCTTAACACAACACAAAATTTATTATCTCACAGTTTCTGTGGGTCAGGAGTGTGGTCATGTGTTAACTGGGTCCTCTGCTCATGGTCTTACCAGATCTCAAGGTGGTAACTGGGACTTTGATCTCATCTAAGGCTTGGGGTTCTCTTCCAAGATCACTAGGTTTTGGCAGAATTCAGCTTCTGTGGTTGTAGGACTTGTCTGCTGTCTGTGGAGGGCCATCCTTCGCTCCTAGAGACTATTTTGCCATGTGGCCTGCTCCATCCACAACATGTAGTTGGCTTCTTCAAGGTCATCAGGAAAATTCCTACCTAGTCTGCTACAGCAGAGTTTTATATAATATAATGTAATCACTGATATGACTATTTCATCATATTCACAAGTCCTGCTCAAGTGAGGGGAATTATATAGGATGTGTATCTGGGGCTACGTTGACTGATTTTTGAATGTTAAAACAGCCCTGCGTTCCTGGGATAAACACAAAGAGAAAGCAATGTGAAGATGGAAGCAGAGGTTGGAGTGATGCAGCCACAAGCCAAGAAGTGCTGTCAGCCCCCAGAGACTAGAAGAGGCAAGGATAAATTCTCCTTTAGCCTCAGGAGGGAATGTGGCCTTGCTGACACTTTGACTTCAGACTTCTGGCCTCTAGAACTGAGGATAAGCTTCTGTTGTTTTAAGCCCCCAAATTTGTGGTAATTTGTTACAACAGGCTTAGGAAACAAATACAGATTTGGGTCATGGTGTATTATCATCTTCCTAATTTACTGGGTTTGATTTGAAACCAATTAAAAGCATAAAGTGGAACCAAAGTCAAAATGGCTGCACTAATGTTTCAGCAAAGCTCGATTTTACACTAATCTTTTCCCTCTCTTCCCCCAGCCTCCCTTCCTCCTGTCTTTCCTTTCCTTTCAGGAACCCCATACTACCCTGAAGACAGGACAGAGGAGTCTGGCAGTAGTACAAAATTCCTGTCAAAACCATTTAGATACTGTATTTCCTTATAAAACCCACAGCCCATTCCTAGAGGCCGGCTTGCAGTTTTGAAGGCAGCCTCCTTTGCCTGGCAAAGCAATAAAGCTATTATTCCTCTTTATACCCAAACTCTGTCTTCCCATTACATATTTTGGCTCCAGAGGTTGGTTTTCGATGACAGATTTGCTAATATTTTAAGACTTTCTCATATCTATATTCATGAAGGATATTGGTCTATAATTTTCTTGTGATGTTCCTTTCAAGTTTAGTGTCAAGGCTATGCAGGACTCATAAAATGATATCAGGGAAATGTTTTATCTTCTGTGGTCTGAGAGAGTTTGTGCAATACTTGTATTATTTCTTCCTTAAATGGTTTGGTAGAAGACACCAGTGAGGACTTCTGGAGTTTTCTCTATGAGAAACACTTTAATTAGAAATTGAATTACTTTAAAGGTTATAGAGCCATACAGATTTGCTGTTTTTGAGTTCATTTTATAAAGTTGTATTTTAAACGAATTTATTGGGACGCCTGGGTGGCTCAGTCGGTTAAGCTCAGCTCAGGTCATGATCTCACCGTTTGTGAGTTTGAGCCCTGTGTCAGGCTTTGTGCTGTCAGCTCGGAGCCTGGAGCCTGCTTCGGATTCTGTGTCTCCCTCTCTCTGTTCCTCCCCCACTTGCACTCTCTCTCTCCTTCAAAAATAAAGATTAAACAAAAATTTTTTTAAGGAATTTATTGCATCTAGGTGGTGATATAAATGTTTCTCTGAAGATATATACTTGGACATTGGAATTGTCGAGTCAAAAGAAATGAGCGTTAAAAAAATGTTTATTTATTTTGAAAGCAAGAGTGTACAAGCAGGGGAGGGGCAGAGAGAGAGGGAGAGAGAGAATCCCAAGCGGACCCTGTGCTGCCAGCGCAGAGCTGGACGCAGGGCTCGATCTCATGAGTCGTGAGATCATGACCTGAGCCAGAATCAAGAGTCTGATGCTCAGCTGACTGAGCCACCGGGTGCCCCAGAATGAGCATTTTAAATTATGGAAACATGTATTGAGCTAACATTTACGGCGTACTTCCTACATGCATTTCACATTTATTAACTCTTTAACTTCTCATAACAGCTGTATGAGGTAGACACTATTGTTGTCCCCAGATTTAGAAAATAATTTATTATCTTTTAAAATGTTTTATTTTTGAGAGAGAGAGAGAGAGTGAGTGGGGGCGGGTCAGAGAGACAGGGAGACACAGAATCCGAAGCAGGCTCCAAAGCTGTCAACACAGAGCCCAGCACGGGGCTCAAACTCACAAACCATGAGATCATGACCTGAGCCGATGTCGGACGCTTAACCGACTGAGCTACCCAGGCGTCCCCCAAATATCTTATTTTTAAGTAATCTCTACACCCAGGGTGGAGTTTGACCAGGAACCCCATTGTCTCCAATTTTAATAAATGAAAAACAAAACAGAGAGAGAGGTTAAGTAACTTGTATAAGTCACACAGCTGATAAGCATCAGAGCCAAATGCCTAACCCTTTATACCTGTAGTTCTCCAAGTGTATTCCCTGGACCAGCCACATTAGCATCTTGCGGGAACTTGTTAGAAATGCACATTCTCAGATTCTCCCCCATAGTGCTGACTCAGAAACTCTAGGGGTGGGGCCCAGGAAGTTGTGTTTTAATGAGCCTCTCGGTGATTCTGATGCATACTAAAGTTCGAGAACCACTGACTTGTACCATACACTTCTCACATAGATTTCCAATCACCTTCTACAAGAACTGTATTAATGTACTTCCACCAGTCGTGTATGAGCGCCCCTGTCCCTTCGCCCTCCTACAACTGAGCAATCTTTACATTACAGATTTACAATCTGACAGGCAGAGAGTCATGTCTTGTTGCTTTAAAAAACTATTTTGGTCCTCCTTTTAGTGTGAGTCCATTTCTGTCCTTTTACCTGCCCTCCTGGGCCTCCTCTTCTTCTGCATGGCCTTTGGCTCCATTGACCCTCCTTTTCTGGGGGTGGGTTTTCAAGTCTAACCCTTCTGAATTTGCCAGGCAACCATGTGGTGCTTGAGTGCTAAATTAGTCTCATTCTTTACAAGTAAGGAGAAGCAAATAGGTTATCTTCTAGAAGTACAAAAATCTTGTTTTTGTTTACTGAGCATGAAATACAAAGCCGTCTTCAGCTTTTGTTACTGACAATCCTTTCCTAAATTGTGCATTTTTCTTGAAATTCCGTATACGTCTCGGCACTGTGGTGCCAGTGTACTGAACATCAACAAGGATGATAGGTGTAGGAGCGGAAGAGATCTGTAGTTACCCCAAGTGGTAACCTCAAAAGTGTTTGCAGGAGGGGCACCTGGGTGGCTTAGTCGGTTGAGCGTCCAACTTTGGCTCAGGTCATGATCTCATGGTTCGTGGGTTCAAGCCCCACGTGGGGCTCTGTGCTGACAGCTCGGAGCCTGGAGCCAGCTTCGGATTCTGTGTCTCCCTCTCTGCCCCTCCCCCACTTCTCTCTCTCTCTCTCTCTCTCTCTCTTTCACAAATAAATAAACATTAAAAAAAAAAAGTGTTTGGGGGAAACTAATCCCTGACCTTGACATTTTTGGAGGAGGGAGTACCTTTCTTATGTCCAAGAACAGAAAACCTTGATTGACCAAAGGTCCCCATGATTTGATTTCATGGTGTTTCCCATTGTATTTTCACCACATTGCAGAAAAGACCCCATAAAAACTAGCTGGCTAAATATCACAGGGCTGGGGCAACTAGTTGGGTCTGTTGGTAGAGCATGAGACACTTGATCTCAGGGTTGTGAGTTCGAGGGCCATGTTGGGCATAGAGATTACTTTCAAAAAAAAAAAAAATCACAGGGCAAATTCTTACCATCTATAGTGTCAAGTAGTTATTGAGTCGTGATATTCACCTCCCTGTCAGTCATATCAACATGGCATGACAGAAAGAACATGGGTTTTGGAGACAAACTTAGGTTTGAAACCTAGTACTTATACATCTGAGCTGTGGAGCCTTGGACAAGTTACTGAACCTCTCTCTGATCTCACTTTATTACCTATAAAATGCAAAAAAAAAAAAAAAAAAAAAGCATCTACCTCATACAGTTTAAGGATTAAATGACATAATATGTGTTGTGTCCAGCAGGGCACCTGCCTCATAGTAGGCTCTCAGGGAATGTGGATTCCATTGGTTTTCACTTCCCACTGAAATTTCTATATGCTTGAATGTATGTTTGTAGTATAAGTAGGAAGTTTAGTATCCTTTATCTCCTTCATTTGATGATCTCTCTTTTCACAGAGGATGACACATCTGTATCTGCGCAGGTTACCCGTCAGCCATTTGAATGGCAAGAAGGACACCACCCGTCATACCAAGGAGCACTCTTATAAGCAGAGGGCTATGTAACAGGCACTGGGCTCATTCTTTAATGAAATACGATCAAAAACCAAGGAACTCTTTCATTGTGTTTCAGTGGCATCACCCATTAACTTTTCTCTTTTTTCCCTACCGCAATAAGAAATAAGTTCCACTAGGGGCGCCCGGGTGGCTCAGTTGGTTGAGCGACTGACTTCAGCTCAGGTCATGATCTCACAAGTCGTTAGTTTGAGCCCCGCATCAGGCCCTGTGCTGACAGCTCAGAGCCTGGAGCCTGCTTCGGATTCTGTGTCTCCTTCTCTCTCTGCCCCTAACCCACTTGCATTCTGTCTCTGTCTCTCTCAAAAATAAACATTAAAAAAAAAAAATTTAAAAAAATAAAAGAAGTTCAACTCACTATATTGTACACCTGAAACTCATATTACACTATATGTTAACTAATTGGAATTGAAATAAAAACCTTTAAAAAGAGAATAAGTTCATTAAATTGAGTTTCCATGCCACTTATAGCTGTAGTTAGACCAATGAGATCAACTGTCTTTTCTGGACACGCAATTACAGCATAAAGCAGAAGCCGCCCACATCGTCTGGATCCAAAGAGAACATAGTTCCTCCATTTCCCCACCGTGGTTCTGATAAGCACCATCTGTACTTTCAACTCCTGAGTGATCATATCTCACAAAGGCATGGTCCAGAGATTTGCAAGACCCCTCAGCTACCAATACTTTTGTATGCTTCATATGCAAAAGATCACCAGGAATAAAAATAGCTCTTGACTTTTGCCTTTTTAGCCCATGTAGGCTGGGTTTGGAAGGTCTCTGCCACTCAAGGGACAGGAGGGAAGAGAGAGGGAAAGAAATCCTCTGTCTGCACAGACACAACATGAGGGGTCCCCTGAGAAGAGCAGCCTTTAGCAGGTCTGGCAGTTCCCAGACTCCAGGCTGGAGAGTGCCATGGAGGAAAAACCTGATAGAGTTGGAGCCGTCTGGGCCCAAACTCTACACCAAAAAAACAAAGTTCCTTTCCAGAAAGCCCTGCGCTTAGGAGAAACTGCTGGAAGCATCATCCAAATTGAGCAGGGCATGGGTTACGGGGCCAAAGGAAAGAGAAGAAGGTCCAAATGAAAACAGGGAAGGGAGCAGAGGAGATGGGTCCAGAAAATCCAAAGATATTCTCCCCCTAAGATATTTGTATCATGAGCATTTGAATTCTACACATGTATCTAAAAATCTTTTCAAAAAACACTTTCTTGGTTTTTCCAGTGGCTTAAAAAATTCCACATGTTTTTTCCACGTAAACAAGAAAATGATTTATGTTCACTTTCCCATCTACACTATGTATATAAAAGTTCTTTGGGCACGAACAAAGAGCTTAGCATTGATTGTAATATATGTGTGTACACAGATTTCACATATAATTACTTGTCACTCATAGGAACTTGCGTACAACAATGATCCAAGGAAGAACTACAGGTTCTTCTAAGAACCTCTATAGGTTCAACTGAGTTATGTGAAAAATTCTTGTACAACTTGTTGTAACACGTTCTTTATTTCCAGTGAGGATTGGACGAAGGAAAATAAGTTTTTAGGCAGAAATTCAGGGTGTGTCTCATGTAGTCATGATTAATACTCTCTGGTAACTTCTCTGGTGAAGTTGCCCGGCACCAGTTAGCTCTCCTGGTATCATTTTAACACTTGGACTTGCATCTTGAACCCAACTAGATAGTGCACGTGTTTAAAGCAAGACCAACGCCTCTGGTTTTGTTCACCTTGGAAATTCCCAGGGCCCTGTGCATGGAATGAACATTGAATTACATTTGTTAGTGAGTTACAGAAGATTCAGAGTGAGCAGATGAAACAGCTTCCTAAATTAAAACTTTGTAATTGGCTGGTGACCTAAGTGAGGCCACACACCCTCATTTTGGAAACTTTTAACCATTATGTTGTCCTTGGAGTGGTTTAGGTGCCACGTGACTTGGATAGTCTCTTTGGATTGTTCCTGTCCCTGTGTTCTGCGGGAAAACAAAATAAGAGTAAGTCTGAACATCTTATCTGGAGCTGACCCTGGCCAACGGAATTAAGTTTTGTTTGCTCCAAAGGCTAAGTAATGAAAACAATAGATCTAGAATGTAGATCTTTACACCAGCTCTAGTTTCAGCAAACAAGTCAGTCTCCAGTCTACCACCACCACACCCTTTCTGATTTGGAGAAGGGAACAAATGAATTCTGCAACGTTTTTGCTCTTGAAGCAAACTTTCTAAAATAAAACTGTCAAAAACTTTCTTAAAAGTGCGTTGGCACCTAAAACTCATTAACATCCAAAACGAACTTAAAATATTATTACAAAAGCTGAGCAGATACCCAGTATCCAACCCGGTATCTCACAAGCAGACGTTTCCTGAAACATTACTTCTGTTGGATTGTTCACAGGTATTCACAAACAGACGTTTACATGGTCAAGTACATCTGGGAAATTCTGGGTTTAACACGAAGTATAGGTTTTCTCAGAGCCTTTAATATGATGTAATATTGTAATATCCCATGAAGGTGATCTGCTGAACTCTTTCCCACACTTATTTGACTGAAGAATTCCTTTTTCCTTCAAAAAATGCTCTGTAGAAACCAACTTGGAAATCCCTGGTTGTGGCAGACAATGCTGTTGCCTCCTTTACGGCCTTTCCCTGCTTCCTCCTTGCTGTCAGAAGCCTGATTTGTTCACTCTGTCCAGAGTGGCCCTCTCCTTCCATGGGGGTTGGACCCCTCCTCAGCTCCAGACGATGAATAGTGATTGAATGAAACCAAACAACTGGTCTCATTCCCTTTGCTAAGTCACTGGTTCGAGCATGAGCATGTAATGCAATTCTGGCCAATAAAATTTGAGGGAAAACTTTCCGGAAGCATTTTTAGGAGGATTTGTTTTAAGCTTAAAAAGATAACCAAGACACCAACATTCCATTTTCTATTTCTGGCCTTCTAAATATGAGCTGTGGCAACCATCTCAAGACCATGAAGGGAGCCAGCCTCAGAGGCCCCTCAGAAATAACGAGGACCACTGAAAGGAGAGATGGAAAGGTGACTTTTTATATGCCCTCTTGTCCCAAGATTATGGCCACAGGGATATCCAGGTCACCAACAATAGTTTGAAGGTTGCCAAGGACTTGTGTTAAAGTGTTTTCAAGTCTGACCGAGAACTCGAACACTTGGAAACAACTAAGAAAATATGAATATTTAAAATCACGTTCAAAAAAGAAAAGAAAGAAAAAAGGTGGAAAGAGCCAGGATCCTTGAGAACTGCATTGAATCACTGATTTTACCAGCCTTGGGACTGCCCTATTTCTGGAGTTCTCTTCTGGAACAGTATAAATAGTCCTTATTTTAAAAATCAATTTCTTTTTTAATATATGCAGTCAAAATCATCCAGACATGGGGTTCTAACTAGTCAGAGCCTTATATGCCATTGGCACAATTATAAAACATGCAAAGGATTGTTTTTGGAAATGTTAAATGTGTTTTTTTGAAATGTTAATTATTAAAAAGCAGTAGGTTATTACAAGCTGAGTGTCTACTGCCATTATCACCAGGATCTGCAACCTTTATACTTAAATGAACGACTCTAATACTACCATTTTTAGTGTCTCTAAATTAGAAAAGGAAACACTTATTCCTTCACACTGGGGACAGGCTAAGTTGAGAAACAATCATCAAAGTGCTGTTACAGTGAAATCCGTAACTGACTGCCATCCCCAGAGTCGAAGGAAGTCGAACGCACGCAGCAGCCCCGTGTCTCCCTGTGGTTGCCCGGCGTGTGCTGCACGTTGTCTGGGCCAAGACTGTTCTTTCCTTTGCCTTCGGCAAGTTTGTATGGAGTTCTCCCCGTGTGCAAGACTTGGGCAGGCTCCTCTCCTTTCCTCCAAGTCCCACTCCCCATCCCAGTCCTGCTGAAGTCCATCCCCGGGGAACCTCCCCAGTTACTCCAGCCTCCACTCAACAGCCTTGCCAAAGTATTCTTCCCGGATGCCCAGTCGGAACCATTTATTCTGCCATTTAATTGAAACACCCTATATTTTCTTATTAGTTTGTGTTTTGTTTAGGTCCCCTGTTGGGTGAAAGGAGTGGAAGGAAGGTGGACATGATAAGAGTATTGTCCAGGTAAGTGGTTCTCAGCTCTGTCTAACCCAACAAACCCATTTTATAAGAAATACTTCCGTAACACCCCTTTATCTAGTGTGACATTCATAGATATGGTAACTGGCCTACACATATACCTTCAAAATACAGTTGGGCTTCGAATAATGCTGGGGTTAGCGGCGCCAACCCCATCCAGTTGACAATCCTGTGTAACTTCTGACACCCCCAAAACGTAACTACTAAAAGCCTACTGTTGACGGGAAGCTTTACTAATAACATACACAGTCGATTAACATACTTTGTATGTTACATGTATTATATACTGTATTCTTACAATCGAATAAGCTACAGAAAAGTAAACATTATTAAGAACATCATAAGGAAGAGAAAATACATGTGCAGTTCCATACTGTATCGAAAAAAAATCTGCATATGAGTGGACCCATGCGGTTCAAACCTGTGTTATTCAAGGGTCATCTATTTATCAATTCAATGCCCTTGCTGTGGTATAAGAGAAGAAAAGGAAAAGCAACTTATGATAAAGTAATATGTATATCAATATGTAAAGTAATATGTATATCAATATGTATATCAATATGTAATATGTATATCAATATGACAAAAAAAATTTGTCACCAATGCTGTAGAAGCCACAATGAACTACTGAGACAATGCACACAGATGCAGTGTGTGGTATTGGCCGCTCGAATTCCACAGGCCATGGCATTTTTTGTGATGGGACTTTCTGAAATGACAAATGATAAACAATCTAAGTGATAAACAAAACAAAAACATACAACTTACCTTGATTTATGTAGTAGTCTCGTTCTTAGCAATTCAGTGTCTATTAAAATTCTGCAAAAAATACTTTTGGTTATATATAAGGTAAGTTTGGCTCTAGGTTCAAATAACTATAAACAAAATTTTCGCCTAATGAATGACTGAAAGGACATTCAAAAGTTGCAAGGTGGGGCGAATGCCAGGGTGGCTCAGTCCATTGAGTGTTGGACTCCTGGTTTCAGCTCAGGTCATGATCTCATGGTTCATGCGATGGAGCCTCATGTCAGGCTCTGCACTGTGCATGGAGCTTGCTTAAGATTCTCTGTCTCTCCCTTTCTCTCTCCCTCTGCCCCTCTCCCGTTCTCTCTCTCTCTCTCTCAAAAAAAAAAAAAAAAATTGCAAGGATTGCAGGACAATTCTTCACGTGGGGCGCAGTCCCGCACATTTTAGTGTGCTCGGCAATGCTGGCCCTCACCTGCTGTAGGCCAGCAGTACCCTCCAACCATTAGATTACCCCAAAGTCCCTGCAAATTTCTAAAAAGACCTATGGGGGAACAGGTTCTAATGACATCCACTGAGCTAAACGAAGGCCAGTGGGGGGTGGGATTATTATTAGACAATCCAGAACCTGACCCTCAGCTTTAAAGGCCCTAAGAACCTGAGGTCAACTGCCAAATGTCAGTTTACTGGTTCATTGCCATGGTTCTGAGAAGGGTGCTGCAGATTAATCAAGGGAGGCAGCAAGTTAAGCTGGGGGTAGGGGGTGATCTGCTTCACCATCAGGGGTTTTCATTTGTTCCATTTACCAAGTGAGTTGCCATCTACATTTCTGTTTGAGCAAAGGGTTCCTCAGTTTTAAGAAGTAAATGTATATGTTTTGATCATATACTGATGTTTTGATCAGTTGTGTCCTGATTGATATTTTCTGTGAGAGGAAGTGTTGACCTCCTCACTCCATCATGCCATAAATGAATGTCCCATTTTGTTCTTCTTAGTAGTTCCTACCTTCTCTATCAAGGCTCTGTATATATTCAGTCTTTGTCATCATAGTTTCCATTAATTCTTTGAATATATTTATAATAGCTGCTTGGAAGTCTTTGTTTAATCTAATTTCTGGGCCCAAGCAGAGTCCATGAGTTCTGCTGGTCACTCAACTCTGAATGTCACATCTCAATATTCACTCGGCACATTCACTTCCTATGGTCAAAACTTCATGGAAACCCATGAGAAATCCTGTCCAATGATAGAAACCTCTTGGGCTATGGACTTGTTATCAGCTCCTAGTCTCTCTGCTTGAAACAGCTAAGCAGAAGGCTCTACGGTGAGAAAGAAGTATGAGCTATGGCTGAGTGGCCTACCTCAGAGGTCATGGGCTTCTGGAAGAACTGCAATGACAGGCTTCATTGAAGAGAGTGTCCTTCAGCTGGCATGTCGTTCTCTTGTAGGCAACCCGTGAGAGAGGGCATAGTGAGCCTGGACACAGAACCTGGGGAGCTGGACGTTCAGAAGATTCTCTGGCTCTAAGCTTAAGATGCTGATTAATATGATCCATTTATACTCAAAACACTTGGGACACCAAAAGTGGGGGTTTTCCACACCAAAAAAATTCTTCAGTTTCTCTATAGACACCAACTGGGTGTCAAATGTAATTCAATTCTGATACTAATTTCCTGGATTTAGTGAAGACTCCACAGTTTAAGGGCTCAGTTCCACAAGACTGCTACCCTTCAGAGACAGTCATGTGTCTGGGCCTTTTAAACTTCTGACTGACTAGAAGTAGGGGCAAGATGGCGGCTTAGGAGGACGCTGGGCTCACCGCACGTCCTGCTGATCACTTAGATTCCATCTACATCTGCCTAAATAACCCAGAAAACCGCCAGAGGATTAGCAGAACGGAGTCGCCGGAGCCAAACGCAGACGAGAGGCCCACGGAAGAGGGTAGGAAGGGCGGCGAGGCGGTGCGCGCTCCACGGACTGGCGGGAGGGAGCCGGGGCGGAGGGGCGGCTCGCCGGCCAAGCAGAGCCCCCGAGTCGGGCTTGCAAAAGCGGAGGGGCCGGGCGGACTGTGTTCCCACAGCAAGCGCGACTTAGCGTCTGGGAGGTCATAAGTTAACAGCTCGGCTCGGAAAGCGGGAAGGCTGGAGGACAAAGGGAGGGAGAGCTGCTGAGCCCCCTGACAACAGAGCTCAGTTTGGTGGGGAACAAAGGCGCTCGCCAGCGCCATCTCCCCCGCCCATCCCCCAGCCGAAATCCCAAAGAGAACCTGTTCCTGCCGGGGAACTTGCTCGCTCCGCGCAAACACCCAACTCTGCGCTTCGGCGGAGCCAAACCTCCGGCAGCGGATCTGACTCCCTCCCGCTGCCACAGGGCCCCTCCTGAAGTGGATCACCTAAGGAGAAGCGATCTAAGCCTGCCCCTCCTGCCCCCGAGCACCTTGCCTACCCACCCCAGCTAATACGCCAGATCCCCAGCATCACAAGCCTGGCACGGTGCAAGTAGCCCAGACGAGCCACACCACCCCACAGTGAATCCCGCCCCTAGGAGAGGGGAAGAGAAGGCACACACCAGTCTCACCGTGGCCCCAGCGGTGGGCTGGGGACAGACATCAGGTCTGACTGCGGCCCCGCCCACCAACTCCAGTTATACACTACAGCACAGGGGAAGTGCCCTGCAGGTCCGCACCACTCCAGGGACTATCCAAAATGACCAAGCGGAAGAACTCCCCTCAGAAGAATCTCCAGGAAATAACAACAGCTAATGAGCTGATCAAAAAGGATTTAAATAATATAACAGAAAGTGAATTTAGAATAATAGTCATAAAATTAATCGCTGGGCTTGAAAACAGTATACAGGACAGCAGAGAATCTCTTGCTACAGAGATCAAGGGACTAAGGAACAGTCACGAGGAGCTGAAAAACGCTTTAAACGAAATGCATAACAAAATGGAAACCACCACAGCTCGGCTTGAAGAGGCAGAGGAGAGAATAGGTGAACTAGAAGATAAAGTTATGGAAAAAGAGGAAGCTGAGAAAAAGAGAGATAAAAAAATCCAGGAGTATGAGGGGAAAATTAGAGAATTAAGTGATACACTAAAAAGAAATAATATACGCATAATTGGTATCCCAGAGGAGGAAGAGAGAGGGAAAGGTGCTGAAGGGGTACTTGAAGAAATAATAGCTGAGAACTTCCCTGAACTGGGGAAGGAAAAAGGCATTGAAATCCAAGAGGCACAGAGAACTCCCTTCAGACGTAACTTGAATCGATCTTCTGCACGACATATCATAGTGAAACTGGCAAAATACAAGGATAAAGAGAAAATTCTGAAAGCAGCAAGGGGTAAACGTGCCCTCACATATAAAGGGAGACCTATAAGACTCATGACTGATCTCTCTTTTGAAACTTGGCAGGCCAGAAAGAATTGGCACGAGATTTTCAGGGTGCTAGACAGAAAAAATATGCAGCCGAGAATCCTTTATCCAGCAAGTCTGTCATTTAGAATAGAAGGAGAGATAAAGGTCTTCCCAAACAAACAAAAACTGAAGGAATTTGTCACCACTAAACCAGCCCTACAAGAGATCCTAAGGGGGACCCTGTGAGACAAAGTCCCAGAGACATCACTACAAGCATAAAACATACAGACATCACAATGACTCTAAACCCGTATCTTTCTATAATAACACTGAATGTAAATGGATTAAATGCGCCAACCAAAAGACATAGGGTATCAGAATGGATAAAAAAACAAGACCCATCTATTTGCTGTCTACAAGAGACTCATTTTAGACCTGAGGACACCTTTAGATTGAGAGTGAGGGGATGGAGAACTATTTATCATGCGACTGGAAACCAAAAGAAAGCTGGAGTAGCCATACTTATATCAGACAAACTAGACTTTAAATTAAAGGCTGTAACAAGAGATGAAGAAGGACATTATATAATAGTTACAGGGTCTATCCATCAGGAAGAGCTAACAATTATAAATGTCTATGCACCGAATACCGGAGCCCCCAAATATATAAAACAATTACTCATAAACATAAGCAACCTTATTGATAAGAATGTGGTAATTGCAGGGGACTTTAATACACCACTTACAGAAATGGATAGATCCTCTAGACACACGGTCAATAAAGAAACAAGGGCCCTGAATGAGACATTGGATCAGACGGACTTGACAGATATATTTAGAACTCTGCATCCCAAAGCAACAGAATATACTTTCTTCTCCAGTGCACATGGAACATTCTCCAAGATAGATCATATACTGGGTCACAAAACAGCCCTTCATAAGTTTACAAGAATTGAAATTATACCATGCTTACTTTCAGACCACAATGCTATGAAGCTTGAAATCAACCACAGAAAAAAGTCTGGAAAACCTCCAAAAGCATGGAGGTTAAAGAACACCCTACTAACGAATGAGTGGGTCAACCAGGCAATTAGAGAAGAAATTAAAAAATATATGGAAACAAATGAAAATGAAAATACAACAATCCAAACGCTTTGGGACGCAGCAAAGGCAGTCCTGAGAGGAAAATACATTGCAATCCAGGCCTATCTCAAGAAACAAGAAAAATCCCAAATACAAAATCTAACAGCACACCTAAAGGAACTAGAAGCAGAACAGCAAAGGCAGCCTAAGCCCAGCAGAAGAAGAGAAATAATAAAGATCAGGGCAGAAATAAACAATATAGAAACTAAAAAAACTGTAGAGCAGATCAACGAAACCAAGAGTTGGTTTTTTGAAAAAATAAACAAAATTGACAAACCTCTAGCCAGGCTTCTCAAAAAGAAAAGGGAGATGACCCAAATAGATAAAATCATGAATGAAAATGGAATTATTACAACCAATCCCTCAGAGATACAAACAATTATCAGGGAATACTATGAAAAATTATATGCCAACAAACTGGACAACCTGGAAGAAATGGACAAATTCCTGAACAACCACACTCTTCCAAAACTCAATCAGGAGGAAATAGAAAGCTTGAACAGACCCATAACCAGCGAAGAAATTGAATCGGTTATCAAAAATCTCCCAACAAATAAGAGTCCAGGACCAGATGGCTTCCCAGGGGAGTTCTACCAGACGTTTAGAGCAGAGATAATACCTATCCTTCTCAAGCTATTCCAAGAAATAGAAAGGGAAGGAAAACTTCCAGACTCATTCTATGAAGCCAGTATTACTTTGATTCCTAAACCAGACAGAGACCCAGTAAAAAAAGAGAACTACAGGCCAATATCCCTGATGAATATGGATGCAAAAATTCTCAATAAGGTACTAGCAAATCGAATTCAACGGCATATAAAAAGAATTATTCACCATGATCAAGTGGGATTCATTCCTGGGATGCAGGGCTGGTTCAACATTCGCAAATCAATCAATGTGATACATCACATTAACAAAAAAAAAGAGAAGAACCATATGATCCTGTCAATCGATGCAGAAAAGGCCTTCGACAAAATCCAGCACCCTTTCTTAATAAAAACCCTTGAGAAAGTCGGGATAGAAGGAACATACTTAAAGATCATAAAAGCCATTTATGAAAAGCCCACAGCTAACATCATCCTCAACGGGGAAAAACTGAGAGCTTTTTCCCTGAGATCAGGAACACGACAAGGATGCCCACTCTCACCGCTGCTGTTTAACATAGTGCTGGAAGTTCTAGCATCAGCAATCAGACAACAAAAGGAAATCAAAGGCATCCAAATTGGCAAAGATGAAGTCAAGCTTTCGCTTTTTGCAGATGACATGATATTATACATGGAAAATCCGATAGACTCCACCAAAAGTCTGCTAGAACTGATACAGGAATTCAGCAAAGTTGCAGGATACAAAATCAATGTACAGAAATCAGTTGCATTCTTATACACTAACAATGAAGCAACAGAAAGACAAATAAAGAAACTGATCCCATTCACAATTGCACCAAGAAGCATAAAATACCTAGGAATAAATCTAACCAAAGATGTAAAGGATCTGTATGCTGAAAACTATAGAAAGCTTATGAAGGAAATTGAAGAAGATTTAAAGAAATGGAAAGACATTCCCTGCTCATGGATTGGAAAAATAAATATTGTCAAAATGTCAATACTACCCAAAGCTATCTACACATTCAATGCAATCCCAATCAAAATTGCACCAGCATTCTTCTCGAAACTAGAACAAGCAATCCTAAAATTCATATGGAACCACAAAAGGCCCCGAATAGCCAAAGGAATTTTGAAGAAGAAGACCAAAGCAGGAGGCATCACAATCCCAGACTTTAGCCTCTACTACAAAGCTGTCATCATCAAGACAGCATGGTATTGGCACCAAAACAGACACATAGACCAATGGAATAGAATAGAAACCCCAGAACTAGACCCACAAACGTATGGCCAACTCATCTTTGACAAAGCAGGAAAGAACATCCAATGGAAAAAAGACAGCCTCTTTAACAAATGGTGCTGGGAGAACTGGACAGCAACATGCAGAAGGTTGAAACTAGACCACTTTCTCACACCATTCACAAAAATAAACTCAAAATGGATAAAGGACCTAAATGTGAGACAGGAAACCATCAAAACCTTAGAGGAGAAAGCAGGAAAAGACCTCTCTGACCTCAGCCGTAGCAATCTCTTACTGGACACATCCCCAAAGGCAAGGGAATTAAAAGCAAAAGTGAATTACTGGGACCTTATGAAGATAAAAAGCTTCTGCACAGCCAAGGAAACAACCAACAAAACTAAAAGGCAACCAACGGAATGGGAAAAGATATTCGCAAATGACATATCGGACAAAGGGCTAGTATCCAAAATCTATAAAGAGCTCACCAAACTCCACACCCGAAAAACAAATAACCCAGTGAAGAAATGGGCAGAAAACATGAATAGACACTTCTCTAAAGAAGACATCCGGATGGCCAACAGGCACATGAAAAGATGTTCAGCGTCGCTCCTTATCAGGGAAATACAAATCAAAACCACACTCAGGTATCACCTCACGCCAGTCAGAGTGGCCAAAATGAACAAATCCGGAGACTATAGATGCTGGAGAGGATGTGGAGAAACGGGAACCCTCTTGCACTGTTGGTGGGAATGCAAATTGGTGCAGCCGCTCTGGAAAGCAGTGTGGAGGTTCCTCAGAAAATTAAAAATAGACCTACCCTATGACCCAGCAATAGCACTGCTAGGAATTTATCCAAGGGATACAGGAGCGCTGATGCATAGGGCCACGTGTACCCCAATGTTCATAGCAGCACTCTCAACAATAGCCAAATTATGGAAAGAGCCTAAATGTCCATCAACTGATGAATGGATAAAGAAATTGTGGTTTATATACACAATGGAATATTACGTGGCAATGAGAAAAAATGAAATATGGCCTTTCGTAGCAACGTGGATGGAACTGGAGAGTGTGATGCTAAGTGAAATAAGCCATACAGAGAAAGACAGATACCATATGGTTTCACTCTTATGTGGATCCTGAGAAACTTCACAGGAACCCATGGGGGAGGGGAAGGAAAAAAAAAAAAAAAGAGGTTAGAATGGGAGAGAGCCAAAGCATAAGAGACTTAAAAACTGAGAACAAACTGAGGGTTGATGGGGGGTGGGAGGGAGGAGAGGGTGGGTGATGGGTATTGAGGAGGGCACCTTTTGGGATGAGCACTGGGTGTTGTATGGAAACCAATTTGTCAATAAATTTCATAAAAAAAATAAATAAATAAATAAATAAATAAATAAAAAAAAAAATAAAAAAAAAAAATAAAAAAATAAACTTCTGACTGACTAGCCATAAATTAGGGATTCCTACAACCCCTCCTCAGGTTCAGTAATCTGCTAGGAACCTCACTGAACTCAGAAAGGTAGTTTACTTACTATTACCAGTTTACTATAATGGATATAACTCAAGAACAGCCAAACGAAATAATGCATAGGACAAGGTATGGTGGAGAGTGGGGGCCATGGAGCTTCCTTGCCCTTCTTGAACACATCACCCTCCCAAATGTGTTCCACATTCTGAAAGTTCTCTCGACCCCACTGTTCAAAGTTTTTATGGAGATTCCATTATGTAGGCATGATTGATTAAATCAACAGCTGCTGGTGATTAATTCAATCTCTCCTCTCCTTGGAGCTTGGGGAGTGGGGCTGATACCCGGCCTTTGTCTTTCTGGTGACCAGCCTCCCATCCTAAAGCTATCTAAGAGCCTAGCCACGAATCATCTCATTAGCATATGAAAAGACACTCTTATTACTGTGGAGATTGCAAGGGTGTAGAAGGTTTTGTGTCCGGAACCAGAGGCTAAGACAAAATATGATAACAGAAGATGCTTCTATTACCCCTATCATTCAGAAAATTACAAGGCGTTTAGGAGCGCTGTGGTAGGAACTGAGAACAAAGACCAAATATATATTTCTTATGACATCACAGTATCACACTGATATATTCATCTTGCAGTTGGATGCCCTGGAAGGCTATGTTATGGGCTAGAAATACACAGCTCCTCTGCCAGATTCCGGTCCCCTGACTGTGATTACGTCTGCTCCATCTTTATCTGCCTCAGCCTTTCTTTTCCTGTTTTTTTTATGGCTGACCTACCCATAGTTCCATCTGGTGCTAGCAGAAGCTTCTGGAAACTACTTGTGAATATCTCTTTGATCCAATGACAGTTTAACCCTCAGAGTAATATTATTTCTCTCATTTCCAGTTCCCAGAGGAGCTCACGGGAGCCTGCAGGTGCAGGCAGCACCCCCCATCTGGACGATGAGCCCTAGAGGAGCACAACATAGCTCTGGGTCTGGCAGACCTGGTCTCAGCTCCTCCTGACCAGTACTGTGTGTGTTCTTGGGTGAGCTATTTCTCTTTCAGAGCCTAGTGTACTAAACTGCTAAATGAAGATCATAACACTTACTTCACAGAGCTAACATGATGATAAAATACGACGAGGTATGGGTAGCATCTGGCTAAGATATTATTGATAAGCATTATTGTCTTTTCCTGTCTCTTCATGGCAGGGGCCATATTTCCTGTGTAACTCCTGTAATATCTAGCCTAGTGTCTAGTTCCCAGCTGCTGCTCAGTAAATACTTGTTAGGGGAATTACCTGCCTCTGCTCTATTGTCCTGCATTTTTTTGTTGGTGATTGTCACACTATGCTCTGTGCAGTCTTAGGGCTTCTGAGGAGGTGCCCAAGGACCCGGGTGGATCAGGCAGGTGAGACTAGATAAGGGTGGAAAGCAGAGGAGGGAGCAGCTGGGTTCCATGCCCACCCTCATGTAAGCTCTGCTGGTTTGTGTTTTATTAGTTTGGGAACAATATTTTCTTTTTTTAAAAGAATGGATTCTGGGATTTAAAGTTTGAAAATAACCGCCTTATATTTGAATAACTTAGAGAAGGAATTAAATTTTATGAGTGACACAAATGTTTACATCTTCATTCTCCAAAACATTAGCCCCTGTAAGTGAAATAAAGAATTCAATTCAGTTCCTCAATTTCAATAGGCAGTTTTCAAATACCTAATAGCCACATGTGGCTAGTGGCTACCATTTTGGACAGTACAAATGGGAACACTTCCATCGTTGCAGAAAGTTCTCTTAGACAGCAATGATCTATAACTTATATTATTTAAATCATAGGGCTTAATTGATACTGGCTGTGTACTCTGTGCTACAATATGTTTATAAGCTTAAAGGGAAAGTTGAGTTGCCCATAGATGTAGGTTTGGGTCCTGCTACTTAAAAAAAAAATTTTTTTGGGGCGCCTGGGTGGCGCAGTCGGTTAAGCGTCCGACTTCAGCCAGGTCACGATCTCGCAGTCCGTGAGTTCGAGCCCCGCGTCAGGCTCTGGGCTGATGGCTCAGAGCCTGGAACCTGTTTCCGATTCTGTGTCTCCCTCTCTCTCTGCCCCTCCCCCGTTCATGCTCTGTCTCTCTCTGTCCCAAAAATAAAATAAAAACGTTGAAAAAAAAAAAAATTAAAAAAAAAAAAAAAAAAAAAAAAAAAAAAAAATTTTTTTTTAATGTTTATTTACTTTTGAGAGAGAGACACAAAGCATGAGCAGGGGAGGGGCAGAGAGAGAGGGAGACACAGAATCCGAAGCAGGCTCCAGGCTCTGAGCTGTCAGCACAGAACCCTGCATGAGGCTCAAACCCAGGAACTGTGAGATCATGACCTGAGCCGAAGTTGGACGCTTAACTGAGGGAGCCACACTGGCGCCCTGGTTTGGGTTCTGCTATTAACTTGCCATGTGGCCTACTGTCCTGGCTTCCTGTTTCCTTATCTGTACCAGGGAGGTGTGGGCCATATTGGAGGCTTCTATCTATTTTATCTCCAAGGGTCCCTTTGTTATTTTGTTCCCTTGGACCCACACCCATATTTAAAATAAACTGCTTTATTAGGTAATAATTGGCTTACACTCCCACTTTTGTTAACTGGCACTATTTATATCTACCAACAAAAGCCTCTGATCAGCATAAGATTACCAGAATTCCTATATTGAGCTGAAGTAATTCCAGCCCAAAACTTAGAAATGAGACATTGTGTTTAGCTTTGCATTGTCTCTGATAATTGTACAGTGTTCATGTGGTGTTTTTTAAATATTGAAAGTATCTTGTTAATTGCCCTTCCCTGTCCCTGTCCCTGTCCCTAATTTCTCCAACTCCTAAGGTTTAACGGGTCCAAGTTAGGAGTCTCCTAATACATGATCATTTAAAACTTTTTGAGTTTTTAAATGGATTCTAGGTCAAAGTAAATAATGATCCCCAAAGTTCAATTTTGGAATTCAGAAAATCAACTAAAAGAAGCCAAGTACCTAATTCACAAATGAAATGGAAAATCTAGAATGGACTTTTCAGTGTAGAAAACAAAATGTGTAGTGTGATTGTATTTTTAAATTATTTTAGGGGGTGGGGGACTTCTGGCTATGGCAGAATGAAAAGGTTGACAAATTCTCACCCCCCCAAAATAAAGTATAAAACTGAGCAAAATGGGTGCTCGCTTCGGCAGCACATATACTACAAACTGAGCAAAATGGTAAAACAAAACAAAACAATTTCAGGACTTGGGAAATCAAGGAAAGAGCAAGAACAAATTGAGAAGCATTTAGTCCTGAAAAGCTGCTAAAATTAAAATGATGAGAATCTGTGGCGTTTATGTCTGGAGCTGCTCCCTTCCCCGTGCCCCCAGCACACGTAGCCTGGTAATTTTACCAGCACAATTCTGGCTGTGAAAACCAGCAGCATCACTGTCAGAGGGGGGTGGATTGGATTTGGAATGAAAGTTGAAAACCCACACCCAACAATGCTGTCAGTAAAAGCAGCAAACTGAGTAGGATTTAAAAAGGAAACTGTAGCACTGCTAGCCTGAGACTGCAGTCCTGGTTGGAGTGAATGGCTGACCAGCCAGAAATTTAATGGGGAAATCCTAGAAATAAGAGAGCCATAAAAAAGCTATATGAGTTCTCCACACACCCCTAGTGGACCAGGAAACTATGCATCTGTACAAGGGAGAGCCAAGAGAATCTGGAAGAAAGTGCAAGTCAGGCAGACTTGAAAACGGACTGAATTTTGAATGCATTCCTCAACCCACACACAGATCCATCAGCAGAGGATGGATCTTATAAGCTTAAGATGTTTGAGCATAACCTCTGCCCAATCATCAGCTGGCCATAAACTGTGCAGACACAGGGACAAATGTTTAGGGAACCAAGGTCAAAATTAAAACATAAGAATTACAAACAAAAAACCTGAGCAGGAACATCCGTGGCCACACACTGCAGGAGACACAAATTCTGCAGATTAAGTCCAGGCTACTTAATAAAAACAAAATAACCACCTCAGAAAAAGAAATCAGAGTCTACAGTTGCTACAGTATATTTTCCAAAATGTCAAATTTTCAAGAAAAATTGTGAGACCTGAAAAGAAACAGGAAATCTGATTCATACTCAAAAAAAAAAAAAAAAAAAATGGAACCATACTCAAGGAAAAAAACAAAGAAAACAATAGAAACTATCTCTGAGTAGGCCCAGAAACTAGATTTAGCAGAAAGAAAATTCAAAACAGCTATTATAAATATGTTTAAAGAAACATAAGTGTGGTCTAAAGGAAACCACACTTAAGAATTAAAGAACAGTTTAGTGACCATGACTTGACAAATAGAGAATCTCAACGAAGAAGTAGACATTATAGAAAAGAACTTAATGGGAATTTTGAATTGAAATATATAACAGAAATTTAAAAATCTACTAGAAGAGGTCACTGAAGAAAAACTCAGTGAACTTGAATACAGATCATTAGAAGTCATTCAATCTGAGCAACAGAGATGAAAAATATTACAGAAAAATAAACAGAGCCCCAGAAACTGGTGGGAAAACACCAATCATATCAATATACATGTAACTGGTGTTTCAGAAGGCTAAAAGAGAAAGTGGCAGAAAAATATTTCATGACATAATGCTGAAAATTTGTCAAATTTGATGAAAATAGTCATCTACAAACCCAGGAGCTCAACAAACTCCAACAAAAAGAGATTCACACCTAGACATAGTCAAACTATAAGAAGCCAAATACAAGAGAAAATCTTGAAACTAGTGAGAGAAAATGTCTCATCATGTGCAAAGGAACAATATAATTAATGGTCAACTTCTTGTCAGAAACCATGGAGGCCAAAAGACAATAGAATTAGATATCCAGATTGCTCAAGGAAAAAAGAAAAACTCTCAACCAAGAATTTTATATCTAGTTAAACTATCCTTCAACAATGAAAAAAAAAAAAAATGTTCCCAGATAAAGGGTGAGAGAATTTTATTGCTAGCTGACAAGCTTTATAAAAAAATACTAAAGGAAGTTCTTCAAGCTGAAAGGAAGTGACACCAGATGGTAACTTGAATCCAAAGAAGAGATGAAGCTTTTTTACAAGGATAGTGCCAAAAGCAAAGAAGGAAGCTCCTGTCCCTGCTCCAAAGCCAAAGTAAAGGCTTTGAAGGCCAAAAAAAAGTGATGTTGAAAGGTGTCCACAGCCACAGAAAAAAAGATTCACATATCACCTGCTTTCTGATGTTTCAAGACACTGCAGCTGCAAAGAAATCCCAAATATCTTTGGAAGAGTGCCCTGGGAAAAACAAGCGTGACCACTATGCCATCATCAAGTCCTTCTGACCACTGAGTAAACCATGAAGATAATAGAAGACAATAACACACTTGTGTTCACTGTGGATGTCAAGGCCAACAAGCACCAGATCAATCAGGCTGTGAGGAAGTTCTATGACATCGACATGGCCAGGATCAACAGCCTAATCAGGCTGATGGACAGAAGAAGGCGTATGTTTGTTTCCTGGATGTTGCCAACAAAGTTTGGATCATTTAAACTGAGTCCAGTTGGCTAATTCTAAGTGTAAAGTTTTCACCATTAAGAAAGAAAGAAAGAAAGAAAGAAAGAAAGAAAGAAAGAAAGAAAGAAGAGAAAGAAGAGAAAGGAAGGAAGGAAGGAAGGAAGGAAGGAAGGAAGGAAGAAAAAAGAAAAAAATGAAGAACACAGGAGTTCAGAAGACATGAACTGACACTTTTCCAAAGAAGACATCCAGATGGATAACAGACACATGAGACATGTTCAACATCATTCATAATCAGAGAAATACAAATCAAAACCATGATGAGATATCACCTCACACCTGTCAGAATGGCTAAAACTAACAACACAAGAAACAACAGATGTTCACAAGGATATGGAGAAAGGGGAACCCTCTTGCACTGTTGGTGGGAATGCACACGGGTGCAGCCACTCTGGAGAACAGTATGGGGGTTCCTCAAAAAATGAGAAATAGAGCTACTCTGTGATCCAGAAATTGTACTATCAGGTATTTACCCAAAGGATACAAAAATACTGATTCAAAGGGACACATGCACCCCAATATTTATAGCAGCACTATCAACAATAGGCAAAGTATGGAAAGAGCCCAAATGGCCATTGACTGATAAATAGATAAAGAAGATGTGGTATACACACACACACACACACACACACACACACACACACACTAGAATATTACTCAGCCATCAAAAAGAATGAAATCTTGCCATTTGCAATGATGTGGATGGAGCTAGAATGTATTATGCTAAGTGAAATAATCAATCAGAGAAAGACAAATACCATAGGATTACACTCATATGTGGAATTTAAGAAACAAAGCAAATGAGCAGATAGGAAGGGTTGGGTGGGGGAAGAGGAAAGAGGGAAATAGATCACATTAAACTCTTAACAATAGAGAACAGACTGAGGGTTGATGGAGGGAGATAGGTGGAAGATGGGCTAGATGAGTGAAGGGCACTTGGGGGGTGCCTGGGTGGCTCAGTCAGTTAAGCACTGACTTCAGCTCAGGTCATGATCTCACAGCTCATGAGTTCGAGTCCCATGTCAGGCTCTGTGCTGACAGCTCAGAGCTCAGTGCCTGGAGCCTGCTTCAGATTCTGTGTCTCCCTCTCTCTCTGCCCCTCCCCCACTTGCACTCTGTCTCTCTCTCTCTGAAAAATAAATAAACATTAAAAAAAAAAGGGGGCACTTGTGATGAGCACTGGGTATTGTATGTAAGTGATGAATCACTGAATTCTACTCCTGAAACCAATATTGCACTGTACGTTAACTAAAATTTAAATTTAAAAAAAGATAAACTTTTAGCTAGAGTGAAGAATTAAAAAAAAGAGAGAAGACACAAATTATCAAAATCACCAAAGAAAGAGGGGGTGTCATTACTAATCTGATAAAAGTATTTTTTTTATATTTTAAAATATTTTATTTAAGAAAAAACTTTTAAGTTTATTTATTTTAAGTAATCTCTACACTCGAAGTGGGGCTTGAACTCAAAACCCTCCGATTAAGATTTGCATGCTCTTGGGGCGCCTGGGTGGCTCAGTCGGTTGGGCGCCTGACTTCGGCTCAGGTCATGATCTCACAGTTTGTGGGTTCGAGCCCCACGTCGGGCTCTGGGCTGACAGCTCAGAGCCTGGAGCCTGCTTCAGATTCTTGTGTCTCCCTCTGTTTCTGCCCCTCCCCTGCTCACACTCTGTCTCTCCTTCAAAAATAAACATTAAAAAAAAAATGGCATGGCCCTTGCAGGAAAGAGAAATTCCTAAGTATTAATTCATTCCTTATTCTTACCTGGGACCTTGAGCATTATTATAAATAAACAGTTGCTCTCACACCAAAAACCGAATGCAGTTACTATGCCTTTGAGAAGGGTAGTGCCTGCTGGGGAGAGGCCAGAACTGGTCTACCTCTGGAAGCACTGGTAGGGATTTTTAAATTTTACTTTATTTGATATCTTACTTGATGCTTTGTTTTGCAATTTGGAGAAGGAAATGACGGTTGGTAAATAGAAAAGTTTCTCTCCTTACCAACCTCCTACCTTCCCTGAAGCTCTGGCTCCCAGCTCTGGTGACATGACTTCCCGCTTCTCACTTTGGACCAGAGGGGGCTTGTCTGGACACTAAATCCTGAGACTGCCGAGGCAGACCCACAGAGCTGGTGCTGATGCCGAGAGGAGCGGGGTTCCGGCCTGGGCATGCCAGGGCCTGCGATGTGTGGGGTCCCTCTCTCCCTGAGCCCCAAAGTCCTTTACCAAAAATCCATTTACTTATGCGTCTAGCATGCTAATAACTGTCGAAGAGGTCAATTCTGCACCAGTGTTCAAACAAACATGCTAAGTGATACAGAGCCCTTTCAGAGAACCAACTGCGGAGGGTTCTAGGTGCCTGAAAGGAAGCTTGGAAGCCATCTGTCTACCGACCTGTGTCATTTCAGGGCACACGACAAACAAAATGACAAGCAGCAGCACGCGCACAGCACATCCCTGACTGAAAGTGAGGAGACACTGGGCCTGACTGACGGGGGAGGCGGGGGAGGTGCAGAAATAGGAGGACTGCTGCTGCTGCTGCTGGCCTAGGAGCTTCTGGGGAGCACAGCGGGAGGCTGGAGGGTGGCTGATGGGGGAAGAGGCTGCGAGGCAGAAACTGAGAGTGAGAAGAGTGCGTTCACAGGATGAGCCTCAGAGGTATGAGAGGCCTGAGGCTGGGGGAGGCTGTGCGGGCTCCTACAGAGGCCCGGGACAGGCAGAGGAGGCCCAGACCTCCAGGAGGCTGCAGAGGCCCACCGAGGGCACCGCCAGGGATCGCTGTTACGCCTGGGTGTCCACAGTTTCCCCTGAAGCTATGTTGATGAGGTCTCGACTCCCTCGCGGCAGCCCATCCTTTCCTCTGTCCTTGCCTGCGGACCCTAAATACCACCTCCACTCTGCTTCACCTCAGAATCTGCTCTGCTTGCATTTGGCCGTGGCCAGGACACACGGGAGGAATTGAGCAGAAACCCCTCAGGCTCGAAGGTCAAGCCTTCCTAGTCCCGCCTGTGATGCGCAGCACCAGAGTCACTGACGGGCTACGGCTCTCCTCTCCTTCCGGTGTTCCCTGGTCTTGCACACGCGGCTGTCTTCGGGGCTCCGCAAGCTCTTGTTGCTTAACTTGGCATCTGAGCCTCACTCGTTGGGCACCTGCCCCAAATTTTATCGAAAGGCAATTCATGTGGTGGTTAAGCAGGTAGGCTCTGGGCCAGACTGCCATTCACTGTGCAATCGTGGGCAAATACTCAAGCACTTTCTGCCTTAGTTTCCCTCTATGTAAAGGGGGATGATAATATAGCCTGTTTTCATACGGTTGTTGCAGGAATTGAAAGAGTTAAGTACGTACTGAGCACTCGTTAATGCCTGGCGTTTGGCCCGAAGGCTGGCTCTTGCTCATTTCTTTATTCATTCGACACATTTGTATTGTGCATCCGCTTGCCATGAACTGGGTTAGGTGGTGGAGATACAATTGTGAATGCAGAGAAGCGCTGTCCTTGCCCTCAGGAAGCCTCCAGTCTCAGTGAAGTGTTCTTAGACTTTAATCAAATAATTATGCTGTATTTATTTGTAATTGTTGCAAACATTTCGTCTAATCCTATTGTATGTGTATTGACGAGAAACCTCGCTGCAAGAGGGCAGTGGGTACAGTACTAAGAGAGTGTAATAAGGAATATCACCCAGGCTGGGGTGAAATGTCTGAGGAAGGGCGACAGGCGTTACAGTTCTTCGCTCCCACTTTCTCTCTTGGCATCTTGAGATAATCACTGGCCACCCATGACTGTGTGGTTCATGAAGAAGAGCCAGTTCTCTTCTTGAACTAAACCAGTGTCCAGTCGTTAAAGCAGGATGTTGTATATGCATCCTCCTCCATGCAGTGTGTGGGGAAGGCACCACTGAGATCTTCATGTCTCTTCCACCAGCTATGGGACATGGGACGCAGTGTCAGATTTGCCTGGGCCTCAAATAGGCAGCCCTGGAGCAGAATAACCACAATAAACCCTATTCCCACAGGTCTGTGTGAGCCCTGGCACCTGAGAAGACCCCTGACTTTTGCCTCTGGCCTCTGAAAGGGCTTTGTATCACTTAGCATGTTTGTTTGAACACTGGTGCAGTGAGGGTGAGCCTCACTTGGACGGGTCTTGTCCAGTTACAGGGAGTAGCTCAGACCTTTCCAGAGCCAAAGTGACAAATTACAACAGAGGTTTGAGACTGTAAAAATCCAATGATTACATTAGACATACTTAAAACTGTTCAGACTCAGATCTCAAAGATATGGCTTGGTATCTTTGGGAGAATGCACAAGGAAGTGGTAATTGGTTACATGTGGAGACTGGAATGAAATTAAGATTTATTTTTCATTGTATTCTTTCATACTTTTTATTTTATTTTTTATTTTTTTTAACATTTATTTATTTTTGAGACAGAGAGAGACAGAGCATGAACGGGGAGGGTCAGAGACAGGGGGAGACACAGAATCTGAAACAGGCTCCAGGCTCTGAGCAGTCCGCACAGAGCCCGACACGGGGCTCGAACTCACGGACCTCGAAATCATGACCTGAGCTGAAGTCGGACACGTAACCGACTGAGCCACCCAGGCGCCCCTTTTGTACTTTTTAAATTGTGTATCATGTACCTATATAGGAATATATAATTTTATGGGGCGCCTGGGTGTCTTAGTCAGTTAATGTCTGATTCTTGATTTTGGTTCAGGTCGTGATCTCATGAGTTGTGGGATCCAGCCCCGTGTTGGGCTCTGTGCTGATAGTGTGGAGCCTGCTTGGGATTCTCTCTCTCTCCCTCTCTCTCTCTGCCCCTCCCCTGCTTGCACATGCTCTATCTCTCTCTCTCTCTTATATATATATAATTTATGATTAAATATTATATATATAAATATTATATATAATTATATATATAATTTATGATTTAATCTTATATATATAATTTATGATTAAAATTAAGGAGATAGTGAGACTTAGAACATTTTTCAAAGCTACATAATATGATGTAAAACATAAGATGTGATAGAGATTTTTTTGTCTTTCACAGAGCTATGGTTTTTGTCCTTTGGTAACTTTACTGGAGCAAGTGACTATATGTAAGAATTAATTTTATTCTTTCATTCACCATGTGCCAGGCACTGTTGTAGACACTGGGTATAGAATGGTGAACAAAACAGAACTCCGCCTTGTCTCCCAAATTTTGTTTCCTCAAGGAGTTTATTTTTTAAGCGTTTTTTAAAAAAGGTTTTTCATTTTATTCATTTTGAGAGAGAGAACACGAGCGGGGAAGGGGCAGAGAGAGAGGAAGAGAGAGAATCCCAAGCAGGCACTGTGCTGTCAGCACATGGAACCCAATGTGGGGCTCGATCTCACGAGCCGTGAGATCATGACTTGAGCCCAAACCAAGGGCTTAACTGACTGAGCCCCTTTCCTCAAGGAGTTTAAATTTGAGAGGACCTAAGTTCTAGTCCTGGCTATGTTACAGATTAGCTAGGAGTCCTTAGAATCTTCAGGTTTATATACTCCCATCTTTAAAGTAGGGACTCTATTGTTTGTTTGTTTATTTATTTTATTTTTTTAATATAATTTATTGTCGAGTTGGCTAACATACAGTGTGTACAGGGTGCTCTTGGTTTTGGGGGTAGATTCCTGTGGGTCATCGCTTACATACAACACCCAGTGCTCATCCCAACAAGTGCCCTCCTCAATGCCCACCACCCATTTTCCCCTCTGGGACTCTATTTTAAAGTACAAGATCTTTCGGGGAACCTGGGTGGCTCAGTTGGTTAGGCATCCAACTTCATAAGCTCAGGTCATGATCTCATGGTTTGTGAATTCCAGTCCCTGCTTCGGAGCCTGCTTCGGATTCTGTGTTTTCCTCTCTCTCTCTGCCCCTCCCCCATTTGTGCAAGCTCTCTCTCTTTCTCTCTCAAAAATAAACAAACGTTAAAAAAAGTTAATGCGCAACATCTTTAAATTCTAAAGGACAAGATCTTAAAGCTGATTTAACCACCTATTCTAAAAGGTCAGTAGTACATATAGCACAGGCTAGGCACTGTATTCATTCTTTATGGTTTTGTAGCAAATTGCAACTAATTTAGTGCCTGACAACAACAGATTTATATTCTTACAGTCTGGAGGTCAGAAGTCTGACGTGGGACCTCCCTGGGCTAAAATCAATGGGTTGGCAGGTTTGTGTTCCTTTCTGGATGTTTTATGGGAGAATCTGTTTTCTTGCCTCTACCAGCTTCAAGAGGGCATCCACATTCCTTGGCTAGGGGCCCCCTTCCACCATCTTCAAAGCCAGCAGCAGTAGGTCAAGTTCTTCTCACCCTGCATCATCCTGACCTTCTCTTCTTCTTCCTTCTTCCACATTGAAGGACCCTTGTGATTATATTGAGTCCACCAAATAATCCAGAACAGTTTCTCCATTTTAAGGTCACCTGATTGGCAATCTTAATTCTATCTGTAATCTTCATTCCCTTTTGCCATGTAAGAGAATGTATCCACAGATGCTGCAGATTAGGTCCTGGACGTCTTTGGAGGGGGGCATTATTCAGCCTACTATAGATGTTTAACAAAAACATGAACCAGCATTTCTCTGACTTTTGAATTTCCTAAACTGTTTAGACAAATGAGCTGTTTTTAGTATGTATTTCTGTATTCTCAAACTTAGTGGTTTAAAGCAACAAAAATCATTTGTTTTCCTCACCTATCTGCAATTTGGGCAGCATCTGTGGGATTCATCTCTGATCCATGTAGTATCAGTTGTGGAAGTGGGACTGGAGCTGAAGGATCCACTTCCAGAAGGACTCACTCAGTGACTGACCGGATGGTGCTGGCTATCAATTAGGAGCTCATCCAGTGTATTGACCAGGGGCCTTGCTTCCTTCCTATATGGGCCTCTCCTCGTGGCTCCT
This sequence comes from Prionailurus viverrinus, assembly GCF_022837055.1. Taxonomy (NCBI): domain Eukaryota; kingdom Metazoa; phylum Chordata; class Mammalia; order Carnivora; family Felidae; genus Prionailurus; species Prionailurus viverrinus. The sequence goes on along the minus strand of NC_062565.1, from coordinate 99,962,436 downwards.
TGGGCTTTCTAACAGCATGACAGTTGGGTTCCAAGAGTAAGTGTTCCCGAGGTCCTAGGAGGAAGCTGAAAGGCTTTCTATGACCTAGTTTCAGAAATTCTAGACTATTGGGGCACCTGGGTGCCTCAGTCAGTTGAGCGTCCGACTTCGCTTCAGGTCATGATCTTGAGGTTCGCGAGTCTGAGCCCTGTGTTGGGCTGTGTGCTGACAGCTTGGAACCTGGTGCCTGCTTCAGATTCTGAGTCTCCCTCTCTCTCTGCCCTTCCCCCCCCCCCCCCCCACCATGGTCTATCTCTCTCTCTCAAAAATAAATAAACATTAAAGAAAATTCAAAAAAAAAAGTTCTAGGCTGTTATGTCCACTATATTTTATTAGCCATGTAAGTCAACAAGGCCAGCCCAGATTCAAGGGGAGACAAATTAGATCGACCTCTCAATGGGAGAAGTGCCAAAGAATTTGTGACCATCTTTAAGCTACTACACACACGAATAAAAACAAAATCGCAGACAAAAGGGAAGGCTAACATAGCATTGCCATATTTTATTTTGATGGAGAGGAATATTAAACAGCAAAGCCAAAAATGTTATCATCTATTACATTATCCCATCTGTTTCTTAAAAGCAAGTCCTTTTTTTTCTACGAAAAAAAGTAGAAAGGACATAGTCCCAGAACAAATGGTAGTTCTCCAAAATTAAACAAATTTAGCTTCATTAAAAATACACTATGCTATACTTGTTTTTCTCATTTCAAGCCAGGTTAAAAAAACTCGGTTATGGAGAAGGGCATCCAGACAACCCACCAGGCATTAGGCACGAATGCCTCTGGGGTTCAGAGCAGCAGTCTAGTGCCACCCCTTTGGCCTGGTTTGCAGCTAGACTATCCAGAATCCCATGTCCTGCTGGCTCTGGGGGTTCACTGCCCTACTCGGTTCCTGGGCCCCAGGGAGCTGCCAATGGGCTCATAGGCAGGAGGATCTCCCTGTTGTCTAGGGTTCAGTTGGGGTGGCAATGTTGGGGCTTTTCTTCTAGCAACGTCAGGCTCTCCGGCCACAGCTTGAACTTCTTTCAATGTGGCTTGGGCTTGGTGGGCCGGGCTTTTCCGACCCTGCAGGCCTAGACAAGGCACTGATACGACTGGCCTGGGGCAATGTGAAACTTGCCCAAGACCATCACCATCTCGCCATCTGAGCTTATCAGAATCCCTGCGGGAGGCTTTTCAGTGCCAGCTTCCACCCACCTTACAATTCTGGCACCTCTTGGGTACTGTGGAGCCTCCCGTCCTGCAACGGAAGTGTTTTTGCTAGATCAACAAGGGACCTTTACTTGGTCTTCTGCGACCAAGAATGCAGAGACCTCTAAGCCAAGCCAACCCTGTGCTTCTAGGCCTTGGCCACCTCAACCAGACCTGGAAGGCATTAGTTAATAAGATGGAAAGGATGACCGAGGTTTTTACCTGTAAAAAGCAATTACCTGCTGTTAGCTACTCAGGTGGTTGAGGATTGATTTCTTAAGTGTTGCTGACCTACACAGAGAAGTGGGGAACCTTAGGGTCCGAGTCAGGGAGATTCATACCCTCTGGATTACCTCCTCGCTCCAAGGCCTTGGCGGTTCAGGGAAGCGGAGGCCTTCTCTATTTTCATTTCACAAATGTCAGAGTGGGATATTTCTAGAATTCTTGATGCGGAGGGAGGAGCCAGTGTATATTATCCACCCTACTCCTTTTAGGTAAATTGTTCCTTCTTAGAAAAATGGCCTCAACCTGGATTTCTGTAAATGAGAGGTGTATGGAGTAAAAGGACCAACTAGAAACTGGAGTCATGATGCTATTCATGAGGTCTTATTTTTAATGACAAGTGAGATGAGGGGGAGAGAGCACGTCCCCTCGGTGTTTCTCCTGATACGGGAGAGCAGGGCTCGGGGTTGGAGAGGTCACCCATCTAGTGATGCATTGAAGAAGCAGGTCAGCCGAGTACAGGCCGGCACAGAGCCCTCTGTTTGCAATTAGCACAAAGAGCCAATTCAACAGCCCACAAAGCCCGTCCTCCATAATAGTTCTAATTAGAAACATTATACATAGGAGGGAAACAATTCACACCAACTCCAGCATGAGCTCATGGCAATAGAGTTGTCTGTCAGCCCTGAGGCTATAGACACACACGGCCCCCAAAATAATGCATATGTATTTTAAAGACTGATATTTTCACTCTAGAAAACCATGGCAGCAGCTATATGCTGTGCCAAAGCAGCCTCAGTCACGACTGGCCCCCGCCCCCCCATTTTCCTTCCTCTGCTGTCTGTCTTGGGGAGTGTGAGGGTTTTGTTAGTAGCTTAATATTTCAAAAAATAATTTACAACCTGTTCTCTCTTCTCTGTTCTCGTATAACCTTGAAATTGAAACATCTTTCCATCTGCTTTCTGTCCTTTTCCACCAGGCAGACCCTGATGATGTTTCCCTTGCTTAACGGAGCAGAAATCAGCATGCATTTCTGTTTAGCAGTCGTGCTGCCCGGAGCGACAGTCAAGTAAGCGTGCTGTGTGTTAGCACTGATGTTACTGAACTGTTGCTAGGGGAGCCAGAGAGGGAAGACAAAGAGCTTAAAACACAGCGTCTCCCCGATACTTTGCCATCAACACTCCTCTTTCTGGCTCCTCATTTGGACCAGGGATGTTGGGTTTTTTTTGGGGGGGGGGTTGTTGTTTTTTTTTCTTTCTCTCTACAGTCTCTCCATCTGGTGCAGTGGAGAGGAATTCTCCATCCGGGCTCTGGGAGATTCACAGGGGATGTCATCTGAGCCACACCTTCATTAGAACCCCACCTTCCTGCCCCTTTTTTTCTGCCTCCTGCTCCTGTTCGCCGGCTCCAACAATAGCTGGTGGGTAAGTGCATGGTCTGTGTGTAGTGTGGGTCCACTCGCTGGCTCTAGCTGTATGATCTTGGGTCACTTAAACTCTCTGAGCCTGTCTCCTCCTCTGTGAGACAGGATAGGCTGGTCCTTCCTCTTGGTACTGTTTCGAGCATTAAATGAGATACTGCATGGAAGAGCCTAGCATAAAGTACTGCGGGGTTCAATAAACATCATTTATCTTGTCATTAATATTCTTGTGGCTTTCTAGATTTTCTTGGCGACTGGTCCTCAGTGAAACTGTGATAATGGAGGATAACAGCGTGTTCAGAGTATACATCGTAGATGCTCAATAAATTCCATATGATGAGTACCAATTTTAGTTAATCCCCAAAACTGTGCTGGACAGAATGCCACTCCAGCCCAGCTGTCCCTGCCCCCTCCTCTTCGCCCAAATTAAGGCTTTTTCCTGTGGTTGAGATAAATAGTCCCCCCACCTCACGCTGTGGGGGAGTATTAAGTAACACCCATTAAATTGCCTTAAAGACAATGTTTGAAATCATTCTTCCCTCAGTTGGAAAGAAGATGCATTTTGCCACGAGGATCTTCCTGATGACCCAATTTTATTTTCCCACTTTTTTCAATGTGAAAATTCTCCACTTTCAGACTTGCATAATTTAACTCTCTCTGAAAATTTACACATTCACAAAAGTTAAAATAATCACCACAGTGTGTACAGAGGGGTGGTTTCTGACCACTACAAAATTTCTTTATACACACCTCTGTGTGTTTCCCTAGGTGGACTTTGCCCTGGCCCCACCTCCTCCTCTGGGAGCCTGGCCTGGTTCTGGCCACCCATCAACCCCAGAGGTGTCAGGGAAGGGGTAAAAAAGTGCAACTGAGTGGCTAAGGCCATTGCCCGAGCCCTGAACTGAGGAGCAATTGCAAGTAACTCCAAACACTAACACTGCACTCACAGCACAAAGACAAGTTCCGTTCCTTTGTGCTGCCCAGAGCCTTTGCCAACTCTTAGGTCACGTTGCCCGGAACCATGTGCTTCTGCAATGAAAGGCCCCATTGTGATGACTAGTCAACAAGGCAAAGCAAAGTTTGCCCCATGCATCAAAACCTGGACCATCCTGACTTTTTACGTGCTGAGAAGTGTGTGCCTGGTATCGTACTAACGTAAACGGGGAGGGGCAGATCCTAAAGCAAAGAAAACTAGACACCTATCTGCTCAGTATCTCAAATTGGAGGCTTTTAAAATGACCTGAGAAATGGGTTTATTGCTTTCATTGTTTCCTTCCTTCTTCCTCCTCCTTCTCTCTGACATTTGCCCTCCTCTCCACAACTTCCTTTCACAATGAGCCCAGGTTTCTGTCGGGAATGTTCACCCTGCTGCATGGATAAACAAGCAAAACAGACTGTTATACGTGCGCTGAAAACATGGACAAAAAGATGTGGGAAAGTTTCTGATACAGAAACCCAGCTGGGTGCAAAGTGGTTCTTGTCGGTAAACAATGTAGTGAGCTGAACATGTATTGAAACTACAGCCTCATTAAGAGCTGACTGTTTAACACTTAAACACATCGTTTCTCAGACATGGGCATCTGAGTGCAAAACCACGATCTTTGTCCTGCTTGGGTGCACCAGTGAGCCTGTCTGGTCCCAGTTTTCTTGTCTATACAACGATGCATTTGCTCAGATGATCAGATGATCAAAGGCTCCCTTGGAAAGTCTTTGGGGTGTGAGCTGAAATTCCAGTTCTACTATCTGCCTTTTCTTGGTTCTGAGATGCCACAATATCCTTCTAGAAGACTGAGTTGGTAGGGGATGTTGGCAAGGAATGAGAACCTCTTCATTAATGAGAAACTGAGGGAAGGGGCCAACATCAATGAAGGCATTAAACATGGCAAATGTTGAAATGAGGACAGTGAGAGCAATTGACTCTACTTTTTGACACAAAAGGAGCCTTGATTTAAATTCCTCGAGCCCCCTCTTTTCTTCTGGGAGCTCATTTCTTTCAAAACAACTTTCATCTGAAGTCAGGAGAACTGGCCCAGCTCAGGGTCTGCCACAAACTCAGGCAGGTCCTTTCCCACCTCAGTTTCTTCACTGGTGAATGGGAAGTATGGGATTAACTGATTTCTAAAGCCCATTTAAGAGCTAACATTAAGATTCTGGGAATTTCAGGAAATGCACATTCAAACCAACATTCTGAAACAAGTGAAAAAACAGATCAAATAATTGAACCAATGATTTTCAGACATTGGACCACTGGCAGTGTGTGACGGTGATTCCTGGGAGAGAGGAAACAAATGAGTAAAATCCTGTGATTGCCCCCAGCTGACTACCTAGAGAGAATTTACAGACCACAGTGCAAGGAAAGGGAATATAAGTGGGGCCCAGTGGTATCCCTGAGTAGAGGGAATGGAGCTGGGATCCCAGGGAGACCAATGAAGCTAGAATTCACAGAACAGAATACTGGAGAGGAGGGAGCTACACACAGAGAACACTGTGGAGTTCTACAGAGCATCCCCTTCAAGTCTTCAGCTGAGTACTGATCAGCAAGTGCATGTTAGGGAACTCCATAAAGCCAGGGAAATAACCCCCCACAAGGATTATGGGGAACAATCCAGAGAGCTCACCCAACACAGGGAATAGTCCCCATTCCCACCAGCCAGAGTTGAAAACCTTGTAATTCACAGGGCATTTAGTACTCAGAAGTCTCAGGAATGAGGCCTAATTAGCCTAAGATTAAAGGCTGCTCTGGGCATTTCTAACAAGGCTTAAAAGCAAGCCTTTAAAGGACCCAACTATTTCCAAGTAACCATGTCCTAGAACGACACCCAATAATATCTTAAAAACAAAAGAATATCCAGCACTCAGTAGAGTGAAGTTCAAGCAAAAGAAACATGAAAGAAATTATACCAAGGCACAGCATAATCAAATTGCTCAAAACTAGTGAAAAAGAATCTTAAAAGTAGTCAGAGGGAAAAAAAATTATGTTATGGACAGAGGAACACAGGTAAGGATAAAAGCAGAATTCTTGTCAGAAATAAAGCAAGTCACATGACAAAGGAACAATGATCTTTGAAGAGCTGAAAGGAAAATATTGTCAGTCTGAAATTCTATACCCAGCAAAAATATCTTTCAAAAATGAATGCAAAAGGAAGACTTTTTTAGACACACAAAAACTGAAAAAATTTATTCCTAGCAAACCTGTATTATAAGAAATGTCAAAGAAAGTCCTCTAGGCAGAAGTAAAATAATACCAAATAAAATTCTGCCTCTGCACAAAGGAATGGAGAAATCTGGAAATGGAACTTCATTTACTTCAAACATTAAAATAGCAAGCTATTAGGTGGGACTCTTTCTGTTGCCCTGGCCCTGGGTACCAGCATCCAAGAGTAAGAAAAGAGAATTACTCAATACTTGAGCCAACATCCATAGAAGCCAGAGAACCAAGGATTCCTAAGAGGAGACAGATGTGGCCCTGTTACCACCAATCACCACCTTCTATGTAATGAGATGAGGAAGGAGAGAGAGAAGTTGATCTAAGAGTCATTGAAGTACAGTGGGTTTGAGGAGAGGCAATTCCTCCCCTTCCCATGGGGATGAGAAATAGGGGTAGCTGTATTTTTTCTCTAGTGAGGGGGTTCTAAGAAAATCATTAATAAAGATTGGGGTAGAATGCAGTTCTCCAGTGGGACAATTTACTAACAAAAGGATTTTCTGATTTACCAGTACATCATTAGGACCCTCAGAGGCATATTAAAGAAAGAAGAGAAGGCACAAAGGGTTGTGGGGAGAAGTTGGAATGCACCCAGTTTGTCAAGGCTAGGGAGTGAGTTCTCTGTGGTTTATGTGCATGTTACTTAGCAAGTAGTTGGATTTGTTACATTACCATCCTAAGTCAGTTCTCTCCTACTCCCCAGGGAGGTTGAACTCAGAACCTTTAAGGTGCTGAAGAGCATGGAAGGGTTGAACCTGGATTTACCATATCCTTGCCTTACAAGTCCCTGTGAAAAACTCACATGTATCCCCCAGGGGAAGCCAGGGTTTGGGTGTCCACCTCCCAGAGGGGATCAGCAGTCAGTTTAGGTCTGTCAGAGAAGCAGCTGCCACAACTAGGCTATAGCAGTGGTCTGTTTATATAAGACCCTTGCTCCCTTCCCTGTCCTATGTCTTAGCTCAACACGCTAGAGGAACCAGTCCTGGAAGGGGAAAGGAGAAGCAGCAGTATCCCAGAATGAGACCTCCAATCAATCAGGGTCCAAGTTGCACAGGGTGGGAGAAGTGAGAACATGAGAACAGAACCGAGTTTGGAATGGATGTTTTCAATTCTACTAAGGCTTAATATCTGAAAACAACTGAAAAATTATGAATCTGCCTAAGAGGCCATTAAGAGATCTGCTACCTACTGGAGAAGCTAGACTTGGTGTAGCACATTTGGGGAGAGTGTTTGAGAAAAGTAAAGAGCTTCAATGTCTTGAAAAAACAAACAAACAAACAAACAAACAAGCAAAAACTGTCTTCCCCTAAAGGCACAATTACCTTTGTGAAGACTTTTCATCTTAGTGCTCTGGTTCCCAGCAGTGAGTGAGTGCTAATGAGGCCAGGGAGGGACTCATGAAACCATCCACCTTCTTTACCCTGCTCCTGTGGAACTCTCATCATGCCTGGTCCTCAGGCTGGTGACTTTTCTCTGCAGCTAGCTGTTCTTTTTTTTTTTTTTCTTAATTAAAAAAAAAAAAAGTTTATTTGGGGGGAGGGGATAGGGACAGAGAGAAGGAGAGAGAGAATCCCAAGCAGGCTCTGCGCTGTCAGCACAGAGCCCAACATGGGACTTGAACTCATGAAATGTGAGATTATGACTTGAGCTGAAATCAAGTCAGACACCTAACCAACTGAGCCACCCAGGTGCCCCGGCAGCTGGCTGTTCTTTAATGCATGGTCTGTCTGGCTGGAAGAAAAACGTGAGAGAGTGATCTGGTCCAGCAATCTCTGCCTGAGAGTAGAGTGGGGTATGTCTCTCTCCTGGGAAGACCCCTTCACAGCAGGTCAATAGCAGCTGAGCTCTACCCCAGTTGAAGCCTTTATACTTGGTTATTTTATTTCCTTTTTACACTGCAAATAATACACATTCTTAGTTGAATAAATTAGAACATACAGGTATGTGAATGGATAAATAAATAATAAATACATACCTCTTATAATCTCACCATCGAACAGCCACTGTTAATAACATTTTTGTGTATTTTCTCCCAGATTGGATGAGCGTATGAATTATATATAGACACACACAAACACAAAATGGATTGATATTGCGGGCACATATTATAAGACATTTATATTGTTCCCAACTTACTGTTTTCCTAAATAAAGTGCAATGAATGAACACTCTTCCACATAAATCCTTGTGCATATTCTTTATAATTTCCTTTGCATAAATTCCAAGAAGGAAGCTGAGGCAGGGAGGTTGCACATTTTTATGGCTAGTCACTGAATTTCTGTGATGGCGGAGGACCAGAAGAGGTGGGGGGAACAAAAAGGGCAGGACCTCTGAGGCTGGAGAAGCTGCTTTGTCCTTTTCTTCCTTCTGTTCACCTATTTAATCTACCCCTTCTTTCTCTAGTCTCCTCTTTTCTCTTTCACCCTTTAATTTCTTCATCCTTTGCCCCTTCTGCCATTTCAACTCTGGATTATTCCCACCGTCCCCAACCCATGCTCAAATCCCATTCCGTCTTGGGGCTTTGAACCTTCCCTCCATTTCTCAGCCCGCCTTTGTGCTAGTTTCCTAAGGGCCATGTGATGATAACACGCCTGCACTGGCCTCAACTTCACACCGTCTCAGATTTGTCTATGGCAGAGACGAGTATCTTTTCTAGTGGTTCCCACAGTTCCCTAGTGACTCTCTCACTGGATTCATTAAGGTCACGTGCTCATCTCTGAACCAATGACTGTGGCCAGAGAATATGGCGTTTTAATTGGCCACATCTGGGCCACTTCTCTGAGCCCTGGAGTTGGGGCGAGGCGTCACCCAGCACACAGGAGGTAACACTAGGAGAGTGGTGGATCTAACAATGAAAATTGATGAAAATCAAGCTCTGTGCTGGGAATAGTGGGAATGTCCTGGGAATGTAGTGGGATGCTTGTATATAGCAGGAGAAACTATGACAAAATAAATTATGTGAGAGCATTTTGCTTTTGAGTGTCAGAGTCCTACCTGAGGAGTGACTGGAAATAAATTAAATATTAAATCTGAGGGCATACATTAGCTTAGTTAATACTACAAGGTTTTTGTTTTTGTTTTCTTCTCTTTTAAGAAAAAAAACCCTCTGGGGCGCCTGGGTGGCTCAGTCAGTTAAGCGTCCGACTTCAGCCAGGTCACGATCTCGCGGTCTGTGAGTTCGAGCCCCGCGTCGGGCTCTGGGCTGATGGCTCAGAGCCTGGAGCCTGTTTCCGATTCTGTGTCTCCCTCTCTCTCTGCCCCTCCCCCTCCCCTGTTCATGCTCTGTCTCTCTCTGTCCCCAAAATAAATAAACGTTCAAAAAAAAGAAAATTAAAAAAAAAAAAAAAGAAAAAAAACCCTCGTGTGCTTCTAAACAAAAGAAGATTTTGAATGAAGGATAACCTAGTCTTTTTCAACCAAATGTATAGTGTTAAAAATAATTTCACTATTAATGAGAACTTTTTCAGTGCCAGGTTGTGCACTAGGCTCTTTACATGTTATTTTTAATCCTACCACAACTCTGCAAATAATAATCCCATTTTAAAGATGAGGAAACTGAGGCTGAGGGAGGGTAAATAATTTTCCCAGAGTGACCCAACTAGTAGCTCCCCCTAAATGATTCAAGTATTCAGGTTGTATACGCCAGGGTGTCTTTCTCTGCCAAGGAAACGTTGAATTCCCTAAACCTATCTATGTGTGGCTGAATTTCTGAGGGATTTTAGTGCTCAGAATGCTTTTGCAGCTTCAGAAGCCACAGCTTCAGGTGCTTTTGAACATCTCAATGGCCACAGGGATGGAAATAATACTGAATGGACAAGGGATTTAAAAGAAGAGTCTAAAATTTCAGATACTGTTTTGACCAAAAGGTGCACTACTTGGGTCTTTTCAAATGGATTAAAGGATGCCACACCTAGGTTTTCCAAAAGAATTTTCCTTTCGGTGTGCCTGGATGGTGAGGTGTGTGTGGGCTTTGTAAAAGCATTCTGATGCCATCTCTTGGTAAGGCCAAGGGCTTCGGAACTGAAATGCACAAGAAGGGAGCACTCAATGGAGCAAGTTACAGTCTGTTCTCTTTGGCCCTCCACGTATTTCTGCGGGCTGGTTTTCTTTTCATTTTTGCGTCACATCGCCAATGTTTTTGGTTTCCCGAACCTCTCACTCATGAGGTTTCACATTGGAAGTGATAGTTTTTGTTACCATCTTATCTGCTCCCAGAGTCCCCTTTCTGTTACAGAAATTTGGAGCAGGAAAATTGATGCTTTCCCCAACAGGTGAGTCACCAAGAAAATGTCTGAGCCCTCAAAAGGGGACGGATCCACTCCAAGCTGGTGAATTCCATGAGCAGACAAAGCTCTGTTTGTAACCCTGTCAGATAAGAATAATCTGGAGCGTGTTTTCTGTTTGGTACAGGAAATAGGAGGTGGGTGATTCCACTTTGTGGAATTTGGCAGTCTTCTTTTTAGTCAGTATCTCTTATTTTGTTACTCATATTTTAAAAGAGAGAAAAGAGGTCTTTTAGAAAACTATGAAACCCATATTTTGAATGGGGTAAGGTAAGGAAGGAAGTGTGGGATGTGTCCAGAGGACAGACAGTTCATCTGCTTGGCTGGAGCAAAGGGGATGTGGTGGTCAGGAGGAGGTCAATGTCAGTTCAGGGAGGGCATTGAAGGTTCAGCTGAGGAGTTTAGGCTTTATTTTCAAAGTAGCAGGCGCTCCCAAGGGCTTTTGGTGAGGTGGATCAGAACTGTGTTTGAAGCTGAGCAATTTATTCATAGTATATGAAACAGAATGGAAAGTAGAGAGAGTGGAGGCGGGGAAACCTGTGAGGGGTCCCCCAGGGTCTGCCAGGCTGACTCGGGAAGGCGGGAATTAGCATCTGGAGAGGGTGAGAATGGAAAAGATGTCACAGGAGCGGGGGACAGCTACTGTAGAGACAAAAGTTACAGGATCAGGGTGCATATGGAAGGCAAAGATCGTGCCAACACTTCTGCACAGGGTGAGTGGGAGGATGGTAGTGCCATGTACAGATACGGGGAGGACACCAGGAAGCACAAGCTTAAAAGAAGAGACCACGAGACCCCTTTGGGACATGCTGAGTTTGGGGTTGTCAATGGGACATGTAGGCGGGGTTGCTTAGAAGGTGACTGGATGTGTGCACCTACGACTCAGAGGCTTAAACTATTAGCCAAGCTTTTAGACCATGCCACCTGCATTGAGGGGTTGGTTGGAGCCATGATGCTGGATAAGAATATGAGAGATTTCCAGGGGAGCAGTCAAAACTAAGGGGAACAGAGCAGGCCCTTAAAGAATCTTGATTTAGGGAATGGGAAGAAGGGGTTAGAGAAACAGACCAACCAGAAAAGAACAGGGGTCCGGGAAGCCGAGGGAAGAGTTTTAAGAAGGGGGTGGTCAGTAGCATCCAAGTTGGTGAAGGGACAGAGAAGGTTGACGTCGGATGCTGCCGATCTTTGAGAGAATGCACACAGGACAGGGGAGAGAGGGTGGAAACCAAATGACAAAACACTGAAAAGTAAGTGGCTGTAATTAACGCCACTGAAACATACATTTAAAGAGGGTTAAAATAGCAAACTTTATGTCCCAAAGAAGTCCTCTCCTCAAACATTGAAAGCTCCCAATGAAAAACTGTTCTTGGAGGTGGGGGCAGCAAACCTCTCTGGGAGCATGCACCTTGTGCTAATCCACACGGGCCAGGTGATAGGGGAGCCTGGGACCGAGGGGGGCAGCAAGTGGCAAAGGGAAGGGCTCTGGGGAGGCCTGGAGGTGGGCCTGCCCCTCACAACTGTGATGCACATTAGTTGCTGATTTCGACCATCCCAATCCTTCTGAATTCCAGTGACGGGTGGGCCTTACTGCGGGCCAGGCTCGCCAGGGGACAGAGATATCTGTCTTCCCAACCCTGACAGAGATGGATGTGGGCCAGGATCCTCCTCCCGGCCAGAGCTGAGGTACTATTTTGAGGCCTGAAGGAGGGGAGTGGGGCTGGCATGCTGGGGAGGCAGTGTCCTCCAAAAGTCCACACTCCACGCAGTTTTCCTGTGGCCACAGACATGACTGCTGAGTAGGGTGGCCCTCGGGGAGAGCACAGCTCTGACCGGGTCCTCCACCGCCAACGCTGTAATTCCCCGGCCCCTGAGCCTCTCTCGGTCACGGTCTGTTCGCCCCCCACCCCCACCCCCACAGCAATGCACCAAGTCTTTTGCTTCTCTCTCACTTGGTGCACCTCTCTCCTTTCCTTCTCATTCCCGCTACAGGTGTCCCTATCCGGAACCTTTGGTCTTTGTCTCTCTTGGTCTGCCCACTGCCTGCTCCGCTGTCCAGGTCTTAGTGCCTGCTCACTGCATGCAAAACGCATTCCAGGCTCCTTGGCCCCCTGCCCTGTGCCCTCTGTAACTTGGTCCCCATTGACGGCTCCTGGTCTCTGCATAAACCTCCCTCTTTGGCCACACAGGGCTATTGTTTCCTTAACACGTGGCTCTGGGTTCTTGCTCGTCCTGTTTCCTCCACCTGGAATGGTGTCCCCACGGATCTAACCATGCATTTCCTTTAACACCCAGCTTTCCTACTTTCTCCATGAAGCCGTTTCTACTTATCATAGTCCACAGAGCCTTCTCTGTCCTGTGAAAGTTTCTGGTTCGGTGCTATCGTCCCTGGCCCTGACTCACTTTTCATCTGCCACTGATAATTTTCATGGATGCAGGTGCACTCTCATTCACTCTTTCCTACATTTGTTCAGAAAAAGAAATGCACCATGTGCCAGGCATTTGAATATAGGTGAGTAAAACCTAGTGCCTGCCTTCTGGGAGCTTTGGGTGTGGTGTATGCGCTGGGTGTTGCCCACTGGCTCTCCCACATCCGTTCTCTGCCCTGCTCATGCCTGAGAGGCTGACCTGTACAGGGCCATCTAGAGGCCCCGTTGCCCACTCCCCCCAGCTTCTGGTGGCTCCACCAGTGGAAATCCCCTGTAGGGGAGCAAGTCTCTGTGTGGTAGCGGTCCCGCTTCTCCGGCTCCTCGCTGTAGAATTGCCCTGGTTGGTCTGTGTCACTGCTTTTTCTCTCTGGGACTAGTAACTGTTGGTTGCCTTCAATCCTCAGGCAAAGGGTGGCAACTGTGCCCACTGTCGCTAGCCCCATGCCGTCGCACCACCCATCCCTGTGGCTTCCCACACCCGCTCACACCTTTGTGGGTGGTTCCTCTAGTCCGTGTCCCCAAGGTGTGTGAGTGAGCCATTCATCCCCTTGACCTGTATGGGTGGAAAGCCTTTCCCAGGGGAAACCTGGAAGACGGAAGCTCCTAGCCTGAGGACAGAAGACGCTGCCACACGGTGTAACCTCTGCATATCAGACTCTTGTGCCACAGAGTGGATGCCCAACCTTTTTTGCTTTCATGTCTATAAAAGAAATTTACTCTAACCTAACCCATACCCCGCTCTACTTCCCGTATGGAGCATTTCATCATTGCAAGACTATGAAAATAATTACAAAGTTTAAACAGCATGCTTTACTGAGGAGCTTCTGGCTAAGAACTTTGTATCTGTGCCCCTAAGGCTGTGGGGCAGGACTCTAGCTGGGTGGCGTAAGATTTGCTGTCCTCACGAGGGTGGAAGTTGCTCGAACAGGGACTGTTCCGTTTCATTAACAGAGCAAAGCCTGCTGTCAACAGGCATCAATGGCCATAGGACAAGATGCAACCAAATCTGACTCTGAAACATCCAGTCCTAGCCTCGAGCAAACTTCCCCTGTAGGGGTTTTCCGGGAGAAGAATGGTAATCAGCCAAGGAGAGCCCCCTTGAAGGGGAATTATGTTGAAGTCGATCTAATGTGTTCTGAACATTCAGCTACCCTAAAACTGCCCCAAACACTGTTTGCTACAAAGTGGAATTCAGTATCCAGAGGGACGCCTTGGACTTCACCCACGAGTTTAGTTTTTGAAACACCTAGAGGATTGCCAATATATCTCTGGGGTGAGTGTGGGAGCCAGATTCCAGAGCGTTATATCGTCCGTGGATGCTTTAACACCCCGCGGAAAGAGAATTTAACAGAAAGAAAAGATTGTTCAGCTGGAGTAGATGTATCTAAGAAGTAAACCTTTCTTAAGCCCCACTAATGTACGACCTCAACCCACAACTGGATTCAATTACTGCGGGGAAAGAAAGGCATTTTCTCATAAAGCTGCTCTGTTTCCACGCCTGGCTGTGAGCTGGGGCGGTCATGACAAAGACAGGCCTGTGCGTTGTTTTTGGTTGTTTTTCCTTTCAGGCTCTTCCACTGTCAGTGCCAGGCCCCAGGCCGTTTGGATCAGTTATGTGGGGGCCAGTTTACTTGTTTTGGCTTTCAGCCTTTCTGTCCAGCATTGATGACAGAAGAGTGAGCCTGTGTCCTGCGTGACCAGTGGAACTGATGGGCCACGCAGCACGATTCAGTGGTCACGCTGTGTCTGTGTGCCTCTTAGGAACAGCATTTGTGAGGAACATCTTATGGAAGGAGAGTGGGACAAAGTGTAGGGGACTGGAGAGGGGTCTGGCCTAAATCAGTCTGGGTGTACCTGTTCTCAGATATCAATAATTATAGCTGACAGATACAGTGCTTACTAGGTGCGATGTGCTACCTTGTCCAAAGAGCTTTGCCATTAACTCACTTAATCCTCCCAGCAATCCTCTGAAGTAGGTACTATCATTATGTCTGCTTTCAGATGGGAAAACTGAGGCACAGAGAGGTGATGTAGTTTGCCCCAGGTTGCACAGTTAGTAAGCAGCTCAGAGCCCAGGCTCTTGTTCACTACATTGTCAGGGAGTATGTCGCAGAAATTTTACAACCACGATTGGCATTTATTTAACTACGAAACATATCCATTGTTCATGATTCTTAATTCATCCTTACAGTATTCTTAATTCATTATTTTTCTTGATGCCACTAACAGACATATCAGTATTGTTAAATATATATTTTAAATCCTAAGACTGGGAGATCCATTTGGTCCAGCCTGCCTTGGGTAGAGTAGGAATGATTCATATGGAAAGGCAGTGGACTTTCATTAAAGCTATTGCACAGAAGGAGGCTAAGAACCTGTTCGCTCGGCAGCTCAAGCTTCCTGCATGGGCTTGGCTCTCTAATAGGAAAATCCAGGGCAAACCAATGAACATAGGTGTAGCCATCAGCTTAATTCCCCGTGACAGTTGCCAGTTTATTGTCTCTCAGGTCCCAATTCACCCTTCATTACCTGCTCTGCAATAAAGGACCTGGACCTTATTAGCAGTTCTCCTTTGCCAGCTAGTGTGGTGGTAAGTTTTGTCAGCAGAGGGTCCTAAAGGGAAACTGTGAAAGGTTGGGGCTTCTCTTTCTGGTTCCGGGGGGCTTGCTTTGTCAGGATCCTGTAGCATGCATAGCTCTTTCCTTCCTGTAGGCAGTTACCCTGGGCATCTCCCTTTGAATGATGTCTGCTGGAACCCTCACAGGAGGTTCACAAGAGAGTGGCCAAAGGTAGGGTGTCTCCCCTTGGATGACTTCCTTGGAACCCCGTTGGATTGGTTTGTAGTGATTTCTGGGGCATGGTATCTCACTCAATGGATGGCTTCCTCAACACTCCAGACAGCAGGTTTCTGGAAAGTCCCACCAGTGCAGCCCCTTCTGAACTTTTCCAACATTCAGAGAACCACATCTGTACCCTCTCCAATAAGGTCTAGATCTCAGCCCTGGGAGGTGGTGGCCTCTTCCTCAATGTTCTATCTCAGCCATAAGGGTGATAGCTGTTCTTTGTGTCTGCTACTACTGTTTTCTTTCGAGCTCTCTTTACTTCTTCCTAGCCAATCTCTTGTTACTCCAATTCCCTATTAATAATTCTTTATAGTTAACTTTCCTTGTAGAAATTACTGTGTGGTTTCTGTCTCCTGTTTGTTCTCTAATATATTTACCTTATATTTTTAGTCTGCCATTTTAAATAAAGATGTATCTTTTCTATGGAAAAACATGTAAGAATTCATGGAGGCAATGAAAACAACATAAAAACTTTCACCATAAATTTACTAATAAATTCTAATAAATAATAAATTTAGTAATTAGTTAGAAAACTATTCTTTTAAAATTCGTAGCTGTGTATCTGCATGTCTCTTACATAATTGTAACCCTTGTACGTAATTGAGTCTGTAGTTTATGCTTATCAGTCTGACATTAGTTTATAGAGTAGTTTGATGCAATCTCATAATCCACATGGAGCCACAGTCCACACAGGCTTGCATTTATCATCAGTCATGGCAAGATCATATTCCATCTCTTTTTTTTTTCAGATGCTGAAGTTTGCTTAACTTGTTCCTAATTGGTGGATGCTTGGGTCGGTTGCTGCTTTTCCATATTACAAAAACGACATCTTAAAATATCTTCGTTCAAGTTGTGTTAACCCCACCTAATTTTTTCTCTTGTCTCCCCCTTTCTTTTCTCTAATAGCTGGGATCACACATTAGACAAGAGATTATAGGGAAAGGAAGGAGAAATACAGGGAGAATGTCTGCCCAAGAAGGATGATGGAGCTTTTTACTGGAGTAAAAGCTTCAAGGAGCAGCAGGTTATACTCTGGAATAGAGTACTCTGCCCAGAAGAGAGCCAATCTCAGAGGGAACAATAATTCCTTGGATGGGGAGCAGGAAGACTAAGTATTGGGAAGAAAGTCATTCCAGAGACCAAGACTGTCTTTTCTTGAGTCTCTCATACTGTAACTTGTGACTAATGCATTAGTCATACTGAGCACGTGGAAACTGCACAATATATACTAGAAAAACATTTTAGTTCTCAAGAATAGCCTCAAAATCAGACAATGCTTGAAGTAATTGAGAGTGGGAAGCACATTGTGATTACTGCTCTCTGACATTTTAAACCACCAATAACTCAATTGTTTCCTGAATTCCCATGGAGTCAGGAACACCAAAAACCTTCTTTGTCACTCAACTAAGTAAATGTTAAACTCCTGCTTAAATTTTTTTTCTTTTTTCACAAAAAAGCATTCCTGGTATGATGCCCAGAAAGAAGCTTAAGCATAGCACCCTTCATATTGTTCACTTTTTGGTTCACATATCATGTTTATCTAAAAAGTATTTATTCCACACTGATTCTTTTTTTTTTTTTCAATGTTTATTTATCTTTGAGAGACAGAGACAGAGACAGAGGATACAGGGGAGGGGCAGAGAGAGAGGGAGATACAGAATCTGAAGCAGGCTCCAGGCTCCGAGCTGTCATCACAGAGCCCGCTGTGGGGGAGAACTCACGAACCGGGAGATCATGACCTGAGCCGAAGTCAGACACTTAACCGACTGAGCCACCCAGGTGCCCCTATTCCACACTCCTTCTTAGGGGCGCCTGGGTGGCGCAGTCGGTTAAGCGTCCGACTTCAGCCAGGTCACGATCTCGCGGTCTGTGAGTTCGAGCCCCGCGTCAGGCTCTGGGCTGATGGCTCAGAGCCTGGAGCCTGCTTCCGATTCTGTGTCTCCCTCTCTCTCTGCCCCTCCCCCGTTCATGCTCTGTCTCTCTCTGTCCCAAAAATAAATAAATGTTGAAAAAAAAAATTTAAAAAAAAAAAAAAAGTAGTTTTGTGGCACATGTAATTCTCAGTTATTTTCTCTTATCACCTTGAAGGTATTATTTTACCATTTTCTGGTTTCTGTTTCTGCTGACACCTTTATAGGTGTCTGCTGACAACCTGATTGTTTCTTTGTAGGTGATCTGCCTTTTTTCTGTTTGTTGCCTTCAAGATCTTCTTTTTTGAGTTTAGCACTCTGCAGTTTTACGACAATGTGTCTGAGTATAGATTAAAAAAATTTTTTTAATCCTGCATGGTCTACGTTGTGCTCCTCTGTCTGTGGATTCATATCACTTTTCATTTTGGACATTCTAATTCATTATCTCTTCGAATAATGCCTTTCCCCTATCCTCTCTGGTCTTTCTGAGACTCTTCTGATCAGCAAATTAAAGTTTCTCATTCCATCTTCTTTCATATTTTCTATCTTCCTGTATCTCTGTGCTGTATTCTGGGTAATTTTTTCAGACACGTTAGTTAACTCTCTTTTCAACTCTGTCTTATTTACTGTTTAATCCAGCCACCGAGTTGTTCATTTCAACAATTATATGTTTTACTCATAAATGTTTTACTTGTCTCTTTTTCAAATCTGCCTGGTCATATTTCTTGGTCTCTTGGTACTTTTACAACTATGATTCCGTCTTGGAATATTTCATATATGGTATTTAAAAATTTGCATTTGATAATTCCAGTACTAAAGCCCTGGAAGTATAAATGTATTGTCTGTTCTTCCTGCTTTCTCTTACACGTTGTGGCTTATTTTCTTGCTGTTTGGTAATGTTTGATTTTGAACTCATTTTGCTTCATTGGTGGGAGTGCTGAGGGCCTAAATTAGAATTATTTACTCTAAAAGAGGTTTTCATTTGCTTCCTCCAGGACCTGAGGGCTGATTTAGCTCCCTTCAAGGGTTAGAGTTGAAAGCAGGACTTGAATTTGGCTTTGGCATCTTGCAAAGGGCCCAGGACTCAGTGTTCAATTTGGTCCTGTGCTTGCCACCCTTACTTGGATTTCAGCTCACTGCTCATTTCTTTGGACTCTGGAGGATTCCTTTTCTATCTGCAAGCCCAGTAGTGCACATTAAAAATGACACTGTCTTGGGGCGCCTGGGTGGCTCAGTCGGTTTGGTGTCCGACTTCAGCTCGGGTCACGATCTCGCGGTTCGTGGGTTCAAGCCCTGCCTTGGGCTCTGTGCTGATGGCTCGGAGCCTGGAGCCTGCTTTGAATTCTGTGTCTCCTTCCCTCTCTGCCCCTAACCCACTCACGTTCTGTCTCTCTGTCTCTTTCAAAAATAAACATTAAAAAAATTGTTAAATGACACTGGGTTTAGGATCTAATAGAATTGTAGCAGGAGAGCCTTTGGATGATCGGCTCTGCCATGATACTGGGAATGGGTATCATGTGTTCATAATATTCAGGGCATATGGACAAAGCAGCAAGATATACACATACAGAAGCAAACATAGCCTGCATGTCAACATTTTAAAATAAAATAAAGATATGAGAAAGAAAATTTCAAGGCTCTTTCTGTCATTCTTCATAGGTGTGTGTGTGTGTGTGTGTGTGTGTGTATACATACATTACATATATATAATAAAACAGTTAGTGATGAGTGAAGAGCTCATACCCGGAGTATCAGCTGTAAGGGACTGAAGCTGGTATTCAGGGTGGAGTAAACAGCATTAACAGAGGCACCAAGAAGGAATAAATAAGGGCTTATCTTTGAGTCTGTTTATAAACCAGGCCTCGCCTCACTGTGATTTTATTTCTCTGGCTTCATAATTATAAGACTTAGCTAGTAATTTTTCATATGAATATCCCTTTTAAAGTCCCCTGTAATTTCCTTATTTACAAGAAGGGTGCTTATTAGAGTCCTCCTGGTCTTATCAGGTGGCTTACATACGTGTATACTGAATGAATGAACCATGCCATTTACCCTCCTCGATGACTTTGTAGTTAAGGGTGCTGAAATCAAACATCAATACCTCAAAGACACACACCTTGTTTCCTACCTCTGTGTGCAAAATGAATGCTTTTTCCTTACAATATCCACTTACTGAGGAGAATTTTTAGAACACTGGTTTCTGTTTTTTAACACTAAAATTCCCTCCGACACAAATATGCCTCCCCCTTGGTATGGAAAGTCTGTTTGGCTCAGCCTCCATCCAGATCTTTGGTGTCATCCTAAACTTTGTCGTTTCTCTAGTCTTCAAAACAAGACGATCCAAAACAGGACCTACTTCTGGGTTGGAAATTAGTTGTAGGAAATCTGGGCTCTGAACAAAAACCACATTTGAAAGAGTATGTCTTTTCTTTTATTGGCTTTTGCTCTAAAAAGCAAAGGCCGAAAAACAGCTGTTAGCTGTTTATACAGTATTTTTTATTTAAGTGTTAGACAATAGCTGTTTTCTTCTCCACTTAGAATGGCACATTTTTTCTTGGGCCATTTAAGTCCTCTCTCCGTGTGGCCACAAGTATTGGTATGCACCCCCTCCCTCTCCCTAGGTTTCTGGAGGAGATTAAGGAGTCTTTCTTTCCTTCCTTCTTTTCTTTTCTTTTCTTTTCTTTTCTTTTCTCTTCTTTCTTTCTTTCCTGTTTTTTTGGTCTTGAAGTCAGACTTTGGTTTTTCAGAATAGATGGCTTAGTTTCTTACTTGGTCAGAGCTCTGCAGGTTACCTTTGGGTCAGTTTGACACAGGTACTCACACAAGACACTCTAGATGCAAAGTGTCTATAGGTTTGTGGCTAGGTAGCATAAACCCAATTCAATATGGACTGAGTTATTGCCATTTATTCTTGAGCCCTGAACACTGATAGTTGGTTTCCACCATTTGGAATTCGGAGGATAATTCTTGGCAATTCTCCCTTCCTCAGACATGCTCTAAGGACACCATCCGTTATCATCACCCTCATGGTGCAGAGCAAAGCAGTATTAGCAGGACTCATGGAAGCCTTGTAGATGAGTAGAGAGCCCTCCCTAACCTGCAGAAGGACTCAACCAAATAATTTCCTTGCTTCCTCCTCTCGTGTTACCATAGCAATTCTGTAATACAATGGTTACAACACCAAGTTTCATGTTATTTCAGATCTTCCTGGGATTTTATTTGCCTGCAATCTGCTTCCTTTTAATAAATTTAGCTTCATTCAGGTCATCAACCTGCATTGATTTACATATGAGGGAATAGTCTAGTCTATGACTTTTAGCAAGGGCAGCATCTTATACCTCGCTAAGAATAGACAGTTGCTGGGTGTCTCTCCCTGAGATATCAGGCATTTAGAACCGGCCTAAAGAACATTGAGCCTCTTCATTTATCAGTTCGTCACATCATGAGCCAGGCTACCTCTAAACCAGTTTTTAGAACTTGGAGATTTCCTACAAGGTGACATCTGAGAAGTGTTGTTGAAATAAAGGTGCGGCTGGATGAGAAACAAGTTTTGTACCTTTCACTAGGACCCTAGGTATTTGCAAAACTATAGTGACAATGCCACCTCCAACTCTCTAGTAACACTCTAGAGGTATCCCTCAATCTTATTTTTTTGTCACACATGAAAAACCATTTTTGTTCTTATTTAATAAGGAACAACACATTATCATTTTTAAATTAAACTTATTTATTTTTATTGTAATTCCAATATAATTAACTTACCGTATTATATTAGTTTCAGGTGTGCAATATAGAGATTCAACAATTCTATAGATTACTCAGTGCTCATCCTGATAAGTATACTTTTAATCCCCTTCACCTATTTATTGCATCCATCCCTGCACCCACCTGCCCTGTGGTAACCACCAGTTTATTCCCTGTATTATCTGGTTTTTGATTGTCTTTTTTCATTTGTTTTGTTTCTTAAATTCCACATATGAGTGAAATCATACAGTATTTGTCTTTCTCTGACTGACTTATTTCACTTAGCACAATACCCTCTAGACCCATCTCTATCATTGCAAATGGCAAGATTTCATGCTTTTCTGTGGCAGAAAAATATTCCATTGTATATATATACCACATCTTCTTTATTCATTCATCTATCATCAGACAGTTGGACTGTTTCCGTAATTTGGCTATTGTAAACAATGCTGCAATAAACATAGGGGTGTGTGTATCTTTTTGAATTAGTACTTTCATAGTCTTTGGGTAAATACCCAGTAGTGGAATTCCTGGATCATATGGTAATTCTATTTTTAACTTTTTGAGGAACCTCCATACTGTTTTCCACAGTGGCTGCACCAGTTTGCATTCCTACCAGCAGTTCATGAGGGTTCCTTTTTCTCCACATCCTTGCCAACACGGTTGTTTCTCGTGTTTTTGATTTTAGGCGTTCTGACAGGTGTGAGGTGACATCTTATTGTACTGTTTTGATTGTATTGTATCATTTTGATTTCCATTTCCCTGATGATGAGTGATGTTGAGCATCTTTTCATTTGTCTGTTGGCCATCTGGATGTCTTTGGAGAAATGTCTGTTCATGTGTCTGCCTATTTTTAATTGGATGATGTGGTTTTTTTGGTGTTGAGCTGTAGAAGTTCTTTACAAATTTTGGATACTAGCCCTTTATTGGATATATCATCTGCAAATATCTTCTATTCAGTAGGTTGTCTTTTCATTTTCACTGTTGACAGTGGACAATCAAGTAGACAGTGACTTGGGCCACGGCACCACACCACCTGGATGCCAGCTTCCTGAGTGCGGAAGCATCGATCTCAGTCCAGAGATCAGGAATTTACCTTTGAGATCAAATATTTACCTTTGTAAGATAGTGTGCCTATGTTCTACCCTCTCTCCCTCTGGCATCTGGGTGCAGAGTAGGGGGAGCAGAGGGACAAGGAGGAGGTGGAAGGAACTGACATGTTCTGGCCCGCAATTCTCTTGAGCAGAGAGAGGCCAGTGAGACTTTTCAAAGGAGGCTGATTTCCATTTGCCAGTGAAATCCATGTGTGTGTATCACTTTTGCCATGCATGCCACAGATCGCACACGGGCTACAGGCTTACTTGGTTACATTCATGCCCACGTCCACTGCGCATTCACACCCTTTGCAAGGATGAAGTAAAACGTTAAGAATGGTTGCATAACAGTCATTAGTTTCATAGCTGAGAAAGTTATGCATAACAGTGTTCTCAGCTGTTTGGTTACCAATCCGCCCCCAGGAGCAAGATGAGGCTGATAAAATGTTTATGGGCTAGTAAATTTTTTCTACTAATTTGCAAGGCTATAATAAAACCCATGAACTTGATGGCCTACAGGAAACATAACAAGAACTGGCAATGTACAGTGATGTGGAGGTAGAAGGCCTCTTAAGGCCCTGCAGGAAATGTCTGCCGGAAAGGAGATGAATCGCTATTTTGAACAGAAAAGAATGATGCTACATGTGTACTTACCAGTTATAGCCTGAGAAAAGATTTTCCAGAAGGATATGGTGGAAATATTCTGCTTTCAATTATTCTTGCTTCAAAGAGTAGAATTAATTCAAGTATATAAGAACAATGTTCAAATGAAAACAGTTACTGAAGCACAGTGTATCCTGTTGTGTAATACTAACTTTTAGGATTGTCCATTGTTTCGTGCAATATACACAGTCCCACTGTGCCCCCTTGTGGTAGAAACATTATTATAATTAGAATTTAGAAGACGTCCTGGCCTATTTTATAGTTATTCATTAGATTTGTTTTGTGAAAAGCTTATTCAAGGGCAAAGATGGTTTGCAGAAAAGGGTCATTGCTGGGGCACTGACCGCATCTACATTTGGGTGGGGTTATCCTTACACTAAGGGGAGCAGGAATGGAAAGAAATCATGACATTGTCACAGATGCATAGAAACACCCATTACAGAGAGCTGGCATTTAAATTTTCTGCTTAATGTTAAAACTCACTCATGTTAAATGTTTTATAGTTATCCACATATATAAATAACAGTACTTTATATACATTATCCCATTTTATCTCAGAACTATGGGGTTATATAGGGAAACTGAGGCTCAGAGCTATCAAGTATGTTTGAGTTTCCCCAGCTAGTGAATGGCAGAGCTGGGATGTGAATTAGTCTTCCCCTGATTCCATAAGCCTGCATACTTTCCATCGTGCAAAGTTGACTCTCTAGCCAAATATGTCTCTTTTTAAATGTTTATTAATTTTGATCGAGAAAGAGAGTGAGAGAGAGAGAGAGTGGGAGGGAGGGGCAGACAGAGAGAGGGAGAGAAAAAATCCCAAGTAGACCCAACATGGCGCTCGATCTCACGACTCCAGGATCATGACCTGTGCCGAAATCAAGAGTCTGACGCTCAACTGACCGAGCCATTCAGGCGCCTCGCTAGCCAAATATTTCTTGAGTGTTTGACACATGTGAGACACTGCTGCTGGGTGCCTTAAGACTTATAAAGTGTAACATAGTCCCTATTCTTCAGGAACTTATAGCCTAAATATGGAAATAAAAACATACATGGATGCTTAACAGTGAAAACATTAAAGCTTTACCTTTAAGATCAGGAACGAGACAAAGATGCCCAACTCTCACCACATTTATTCATATGATATTAGGAGTCCTAGCTGGAGTAATTAGGCAAGAAAAAGAAATAAAAGGCATCCAAATTTGAAAGGAAGAAGTAAAACTGTCACTATCTGCAGATGACATATTATATATAGAAAACCCTAAAGACCCTACCAAAAAAAACTATTAAGACAAGAGAATGAATTCAGTAAAGTTGCAGGAAACAAAAAATTAATATACAGAAATCTGTTGCATTTCTTTTTTTAAAGATTTTTTAAAATTTTTTTTCGATGTTTATTTATTTTTGGGACAGAGAGAGACAGAGCATGAACGGGGGAGGGGCAGAGAGAGAGGGAGACACAGAATCGGAAACAGGCTCCAGGCTCTGAGCCATCAGCCCAGAGCCTGACGTGGGGCTCAAACTCACGGACCGCGAGATCGTGACCTGGCTGAAGTCGGACGCTTAACGGACTGCGCCACCCAGGCGCCCCTAAAGATCTTATTTTTAAGGAATCTCTACATCTAGTGTGGGGCCTGAACTTACAACCCCAAGATCAAGACTCACATGTCCTATCAACTGATCCATCCAGCACCCCAAAGAAATCTGTTGCATTTTTATACACTAATAATGAACTATCAGAAAGAAAAATTAAAGGGGCACCTGGATGGTGCAGTTTGTTAAACATCCGACTCTTGATTTCAGCTCAGGTCATGATTTCACGGTTGTGAGACTGAGTCCCACAACAGTCTCTGTGCTGGGTGTGGAGCCTGCTTGAGATTCTCTTTCTCCCACTCCTTCTGCTCCTCCCCCACTTGCACCAGTGCTCTCTCTTAAAAAAAAAAAGAGAGAGAGGGGCGCCTGGGTGGCTCAGTCAGTTGAGTGTCCAACTTCAGCTCAGGTCATGATCTCACAGTTTGTGAGTTCTAACCCCACGTCAGGCTCTGTGCTGACGGCTCAGAGCCTGGAGTCTGCTCCAAATTCTATGCCTCTCTCTCTCTGCCCCTCCCCCACTCCACTCTGTCTCTCTCTCCTTCAAAAATAAATAAACATTAAAAAAAATTTTTAAGAAAAAAAGAGAGAGATTAAGGAAATAATTCCATTTACAATTGCATAAAAAATAATAAAATACCTAGGAATAAATTTAACCAAGGAGATGAAAAACCTGTACTCTAAAAACTATAAGACATTGATAAAAGAAATTGAAGACAACACAAATAAATGGAAGGATATGCATATTCATGGATTGGAAGAATATTGTCAAAATATCTACACTATCCAAAGCAATTACAGTCAATGCAATCTCTGTCAAAATTCCAATGACATTTTTGCAGACAAATAGAACAATCTTAACGTTTGTGTAGAACCACGAAAAACCCTAAGCTATAGCAGTCTGAGAAGAACAAAGCTTAAGGCATCACTCTCCCTGGTTTTCAAACTCTATTACAAAGGAATAGTAATCAAAACAGGAGGATACTGGCATGAAAAGAGACACATAGATCAATGGAACAGAACAGAAACCCAAGAAATAAACCTATGTGTCTATGGAACATTAATTTCTGGCAAAGGATGCAAGAATATACAATGTAGAAAGAACAATCTCTTCAATAAATGGTGTTGGGAAAACTGGACGGCCACATGCAAAAGAATGAAACTGGATCACTGCCTTACACCGTCCACAAAACTTAACTCAAAATGGATTAAAGACTTGAATGCAAGACTTGAAACCTGAAAACTCCTAGAAGAAAACATAAGCGGTAAACTCCTTGACTTTGGTCTTGGATGATTTTTTGGATTTGACACCAAAAGCAAAGACAACAAAAGCAAAGATATACTACATCAAACTAAAAAGCATCTGCACAGCAAAGGAAACCAAAAACAAAATGAAAAGGCAACATACTGGATGGGAGAAAATATTCGCAAATAACATATCCAATAAGGGGTTAATATCCAAAATATATGAAGAACTCCTATAACTCAATAGCAAAAAACTAAACTATCCAATTAAAAAGTGGGCAGAGGATCTGAATAGACATTTGTCTAAATATCCTATACAGACAGCTAACGAGTACATGAAAAGATGCTCAAATCACTAATCATGAGGGAAATGCAAATCAAAATCATGATGAGATATTACCTTACACCTGTTAGAATAGCTATTACAAAAAGACAAGAGATAACAAATGCTGGTAAAATTGTGGGGAAAAGGAAACCCTTGTGCAATGTTGGTGGAAATGTAAATTGGTTCAGACATTATGGAAAACAACACTGAGGTTCCCCAAAAAGTTAACAATCGAGCTATCCCATCTAATGCAGCAATTTCACTTCTGGATATCTATCCAAAGAAAACAAAAACACTAACTCAAGAAGATATAATATGTACCATCATGTTCATTGCAGCATTATTTACAATAGTCAAATATGGAAACAACCTAAGTGTCCATTGATCGATGAAATGGGTTTAAAAAAATGTAAAGAGGGCACCTGGTGGGCTCAGTCAGTAGAATATGCTACTCTTTGATCTTGGGGTCGTGAGTTCAAACCCCCCATTGGGTGTGGAGCCTACCTTAAAAAATGTGTGTGTGTGTATATATATATATATATATATATATATATATACATATATATATATATATACACACACACACATATATATATATATACACACACACATATATATAATAGAATATTATTCAATCATAAAAATAATGAAATCTAACCATTTGTGACAACATGGATGGAACTTGAAGGCATTATGCTAAGTGAGGTAAATCACACAGTGAAAGACTAATACTGTATGATCTCACTTATATATGGAATCTAAAAAAAAAAAACAAACTAAAACATAGAGTGAACAAGTTCATGCCAGAGGTGGGGGGTGGGGGGAGTGGGCGAAATGGGTGAAAGGAGTCAAAGGCACAAACTTCCAGTTATCAAATAAATAAGTCAGCATGAGGACTATAGTTGATAATACTGTACTGTGTATTTGAAAGTTGCTAAGACAGTAAATCTTGAACATTCTCATCACAAGAAAAAATAATTCTGTAACTATGTGTGGTGACAGATGTTAACTAGAATTATTGTGGTGATCATTTCATAGTATATACAAATATCAAATCATTATGTTGTACACCTGAAACTAATATAATATTGTATGGTAACTATTCCTCAATAAATTAAAAAAAAAAAAGCATACATGGAAAAGATACCACCATGCAAATCAACATACAAGAAATAACTTTGTAGAACTTTTTAGAAAAAAATTATTTTGAGAGAAAGAGAGGGAGAGCAAGTGTGTGGGAGCAGGGGAGGGGCAGAGAGAGAGGGAGAGAGAGAATCCCAAACAGGCTTCATGCTGTCAGCTCAAGGCCAGATGTGGAGCTCAATCCCATAACCATGAGATCATGACCCAAGCTGAAATCAAGAGTGGATACTCAACTAACTGAGCCACCCAGGCACCCTTGTAGAACTATTTTTTTATTTTAAACAGACAAACAAATAAACAAAGGATTTCTATGGTCATGTACATTTTTCCCCCTATCAGTGCAGAAAAGCTATATACTTTCTTTAAAAATTTTTCTTGGGGCGCCTGGATGGCTCAGTCGGTTGAGCAACCGACTTTGGCTCAGGTCATGATCTCACGGTTTGTGGGTTTGAGCCCCGCGTCAGGCTCTGTGCTGACAGCTCAGAGCCTGGAGCCTGCTTCAGATTCTGTGTCTCCCTCTCTCTCTGCCCCTCCCCACTCATGCTCTGTCTCTGTCTCAGAAATAGATAAACATAAAAAAATTTTTCTTAAGTTTCTTTTTCTTTTATTTTCAAATTTTTATTTAAATTCTAGTTAGTTATACAGTGTGATACTGGTTTCAGGAGTAGAATTTAGTAATTCATCACTTACAGGTAATACTCAATGTGCATCACAAGTACCCTCCTTAATACCCATCACTTATTTAGCCCATCCCCCCCCTCCTTCAACCCTGTGTGTTCTCTGTAATTAAGAGTCTTTTATGATTTGCCTCCCTCTCCTTTTCCCCCTTCCCTATGTTCATGTGTTTTGTTTCTTAAATTCCACATAGGAGTGAAATCATGTGGTATTTCTCTTCCTCTGACTGACTTGTTTCACTTAGCATAATACACTCTAGCTCCACCCACATCATTGCAAACAGCAAGATTTCTATATATTTTCTTTCATTGTTCTATTGCTTTTGGCCTTGAGTGTGGGCAAGACCTGTGGCTTGTTTCTGATCAACAGAATATGGCAAAATGGATGATATATATATGACTACGTGTGATTACGTGATTATGTGACTTAAAATTTTAAGTTCCACTTTGCTGGGGTCTCTTTCTCTCTGGTTTCGAGGAAGCAAGTATTCACGTAGGGAACCCCTCATTGTAAGGAACTGCGTGTGGCATCTAGGAGCTAAGAGCAGCCTCTGGCCTGTGGCCAGCAAGATACTGAAGTCCTCAGTCCTACAGCTGCAAGAAACTGACTTCTGCCAGTAACTGTCTCTAGTAGAGTCTTGCGTGAGACGATCGTCTGGCTGACATTTTGACTGCAGTCTTGTGAGACCCTAAGCAGAAGATTCACCTACCCATGCCTGGACTCCTGACCTGCAGAAATTGTGAGATAACAACTGTGTGTTGTTTTAAGCCACCAAATCGGTGGTAATATTGTTACTTAGCAATAGATAACTAGTACAGTTATCTTTTTGAAGTTATATAATTTTAACTCCTATGTGTATACCTTTGATCTATTTCAAGTTAATTTTTTATAGTCAGATCATCTTTTTCTCTTTTTTTCCTTTTCTCTTCTTTCTTTCTTTCTTTCTTTCTTTCACCATCCAATTATTCAAGCACCAGTTGTTGAAAATATTATCCTTTTCCCATTGAATTGCCTTGGGGTCTTTGTCAAAAGATGATTGACTGTATAAATGTAAATCTATTTCTGGACTTTCTGTTCAATTGCTCTATATGTCTATCTTTATGCCAACACACACTGTCTTAATTACTGTAGCTTTATAATAAATCTTGAGGGGTGCCTAGGTGGCTCAGTCGGTTGAGTGTGTGACTTCAGCTCAGGTCATGATCTCACAGTTCATGAGTTCAAGCCCCACGTCGGGCTCTGTGCTGACAGCTCAGAGCCTGGATCCTGCTTCTGATTCTGTGTCTCCCTCTCTCTCTGCCCCTTCCCCACTCATGCTCTGTCTCTGTCTCTCAAAAATGAATGAACGTTAACAAAATGTTTCATAATAAATCTTGAAATCAGATAATACAAAGCCCTCCTTTGTTGTTTTTTCTTCTAAGAATTTTTGGCCATTCTGGTGCCTTGCATTTCCACATAAATTTTAGAATGCAGATTCATCACAATTCAAAAGTACCCCCCCTGCCTTTTGCCCTGCTGCCCCTGGCCTCTGCCTTTAAAGCTTCCTCACCCCTGAGTCACCTGTCTCACAATTTCCAGGAACACATATCAAGCTCTCTAAGGGGTTTTCTGGAAGCTCTTCTTACTAGATTTGAGAGAGGCATCATCACACTTTATAGCATAGCACAGCTCCCACGAGGGAAGTCTTCCCACAGGCCCCACTGCAGCGGGGTTCCGGGTGGAAAGTCACTGTGCTGTTTTGTGTCTTCATGTATTGTATTCTTGGCCACCTGTGATGGACATCTTTACCTTGGTCTGTCTCATAACTCGCTTTGCATCTGACATTTATTGCATTTTGGGGTCTCACTCAAAACTTTTTTTTAATTTTTTTTAACGTTTATTTATTTTTGAGACAGAGACAGAGCATGAACGGGGGAGGGTCAGAGAGAGAGGGAGACACAGAATCTGAAACAGGCTCCAGGCTCTGAGCGGTCAGCACAGAGCCTGACGCGGGGGCTCGAACTCACGGACCGCGAAATCGTGACCTGAGCCGAAGTCGGACCGCTCAACCGACTGAGCCACCCAGGCGCCCCTCTCACTCAAAACTCTTAATTTAACATTTTGTTATATATTTAAATTTGGATAAATGAGAACACTTAAATAATTTCATCTGGCATCTTTAGTTGTTTCACAGGGGGAAGGTTGTCCAGAGAACTGAATCTGTAATACAGAAGGTCTGCAGCTGTATTTCACCCCATGATGGCTACTATTTCTCAGCTACCATTATAGTTACATATTAATTGTATGGAAGGTACAGATTATTTCTCTGCGGTGCAATCACATTATGAACACAGATAGAACTTACCTGTTTGGAGGGGCAGAAGAAATAGAGCGAGACGCTGCCTTTTGAATATATTGGAAAGAAAAGAAGTGACCAGAAGCCAGTAAAACCTGAAATTTTCTGAGGCTTTTTCAGCATTTAAATCAGCTCCTGTGAGGCCAGCCGGGAGGGTTACGCAGCAGCATTTAAAAAGGAGACGAACCTTCTGAACCACATGCTGGCTCTGTGGCAGGTTCCTGCAAAACGACTATGTAAATCCAGGTGACTACTTGTTAAACACACAATTATACACCCAGAGAGCTGGACTGAAAGCACATAAGCAGATGAGAAGCATTGTGGGCACAGTTTCTCAGGATTAATAATACGGCTATAAAAGAACACACACACTCATGATAAAAATTGTGCAAAACCTGAGTGTAAAGTAAAAAGTAAATGTCCTCCCCTTCATCTAACCCCTATGTTCTATTCCCCAGAAGAAATCAAGTTATCCATTCCTTTCAGAGATATTCTGTATATATTTAAGCATATATATGTATTCCTTTTATTAAAACACATTTCCGTTAGGCAAAAAGGATCCCCATTTACCTTTTCACAGTACATCATGAACATCTTAACATTTGGTACATATTGTTCTACCTACTCATTATCATTGTATGGATGCACCATGATGTATTTAACTACTTTCTTCTTTTTTCATCAACAATATGTTTTCAAGATCTTCCTGTATCTCCCGTACGGATCTCCCTCATTTCCCCCGTGGCATGGTATTCTGCTGTGGAATATACCACAGTGTATTTATCCACTGACAGGTTGTTCCCAATCTTCCTCTATCACAAACAGTCACATTTCTTCTTCTTCTTTCTTTCTTTATTATTTAAAAAAATGTTTTAACGCTTATTCATTTTTGAGAGACAGAGCGCAAACAGGGGTGGGGCCGAGAGAGGGAGACACAGAATCCGAAGCAGACTCCAACCTCTGAGCTGTCAGCACAGAGCCCAATGCGCAGCTTGAACCCACAAGCTGTGAGGTCATGACGTGAGCAGAAGTCGGACGCTTAACTGACTGAGCCACCCAGTTGCCCCTAATTTTTTAAAAAAGCTTATTTCTTCATTTTGAGAGGGAGAGATACAGAGAACAAGCAAGAGAGGGGCAGAGAAAGAGAGAGAGAATCCGGAGTGGGCTTCTGTGCTGACAGCAGAGAGCCCGACGTGGGGCTCAAACTCATGAACCGTGAGATCATGAACTGAGCCAAAGTTGGACACTGAGCTGCCCAGGCACCCCAACAATAACACTTCTAGTACATGTTCTCTTGTGAGAGTTGCTCTAAGAGTTCTGCAACGGTTCCCGTATTTCCAAAGGATCACTCTGGCTGTTGTGTTGCGAATAGGCTGGGGTCAGCCCACAAGAAGGAGAGCAGGGAAATGGGTTGAGAGGCCACTGCAGTAGCCCAGAGAAGTGGCTGATCAGCGGCTGGAATGGGGTACATTTTGGAGGTAGACGTAACATGATTTGCTGATGCTTACAGGTAGCCTGTGAGAGAAGAGTCAAAGAGATTCCAGAGTTTGGGGCTAAGAGATTGAAGGTACCACTCACTACGATATAGGACCCTGGTGGATGAGCAGTCTTGGGGAGAAGCTCAATTATCACAAATTCTGTTTTGGAAAACATCAAGGTTGAATGCCCATCCAACTTCCCAGTGGAGATGCCAAGAAACTGGAGTTCAGGGCAAAGCTCAGGGCCAGAGATCCTGATTTGGGAGTCAGGGCTGTGAGGATGGTATTTAAAACCACCAGACCTATGAGAGAGTGCAGGCGCAGTGAGAAGAGGTCCATGGACTCTCAGAGCATTCCAACGTTTAGAAATTGGAGAAAGGAAAAAGACCCAGTAAAGGACACTGAGAAGGACCCGCCATCGACAGAGGAGGAAGCCAGGGGAGAGAGAATGCTAAGATCAAGATACGGAGACATTCTTGTATGCAGAGGAGAGATCCCAAGCTGAGAGGGGAGTGCGGGAGGAGAGAGGAGGTAACCACATGATT
Organism: Prionailurus viverrinus; assembly: GCF_022837055.1. Taxonomy (NCBI): domain Eukaryota; kingdom Metazoa; phylum Chordata; class Mammalia; order Carnivora; family Felidae; genus Prionailurus; species Prionailurus viverrinus. The sequence goes on along the minus strand of NC_062565.1, from coordinate 99,930,063 downwards.
GATGACCTGGAGTAGGAGAGAGGAGATAGGGACGCAGCTCACAAGTTGCAGGGCTGGCCTGAGTTAGAACAGGGTCCGCCCTTCACAGCAGTGAGAGAACAGAGTATGTAGGCATGCGGCAGGAGCATGGGTAGATGTGGTGCTGGGAGTGTGTACATGTCCTCGACTGGTTTTTTCTCTACTGTGTCCTTAGTGCAGTAAGAAATAAGAATCAGCCAAGACTGAGGGGCTGGGTGTTGAAGGCAGTCCCACCAGGGTGAGTGAGAAGTTTTGCCTATGATGGAGGACAGCTGGTTAAAGCTGTGTCATAAAACATAAGTGAATTGGCAAGGAAAGACTGTTGTGCCTACTGGCAAGGTAGGGCGGTGAGCTGTTCTAGAAAACCAAAGAAATCGAAAGCCAGCTGAACAGGGGGAGCCTTTACTGAGCAATTCAGTTACCTTTTGTGGCATTGCGTTCATTGTACAAACATTGGCTGAGAGCCACCACCAGGCTAGGAGGTCAAGATGTGATAATGGATGAGATTCCTCCCGGAACATATAACCTATGGAGGTGTATTTTTCTGTAAGAATAAATCTCAATTTATAACTGAAGTGGGGGGGAAAGGGAGGATATTCTCAGGTATCTGCTGAGAGCAGGTGGAGAGAAGGAAGCTTGTGAAAACTGAGGAATAAATTTGCAGGGGGGTGGGAGGCATGCATTTCACAACTTGGAACAAACGTTCCTCCTTAAGCTCAACTATCCTTTCAACCTAAGTTACACAGAGTTAGTTACGACCCACTGTGCTACTGGCTGACTGAGGCCTTTGAGAAGTCCCTTAATTTATGTGCCAAGTACATTCTAGATGAGGTGCTCTCTGCGGCCCCACCCCACGGTGCTGTGATTCTGCCACGGAACCTACTTTTCCATTACGAGCAGTAACTGCATAGGTCGTTTTGTCAAATTGCTGTAAGAAAATCCATCCCGAACATGAACTGTTTTTGCAGACCTCTCAAATTATGCTGCCCTTTTCTCCTTTCACGGTTCCAGGTAAATCCAAGAAGGTCATCATCAAAGAAGCCATAGTTGTAAAAGACACACATGCTAGGACTTAGTGTGCTTTGCAGGCAGTCGTCACACCATGAGCCCCACAGGGTTCCATTCCATCATATTCTGCGATTCTTGTTTTGGTTCCTTTCTTTCATTATTCCAAACAGACCCAACGCTGAGCTCCCACACTCTCAAAAAGACCATTTCCCGTACTGCTAAAAGTTGTATAGCGTTTTCTACTCAGGGCTGTTGCTGTTTTCCCACAGCACACTTCTGTCTCAAAGCTACATTATCCAATGCTTGTCTACATGTTATGATTTCTGCTTGCTTCTTTCCAATGCTCTTAATGGATTTTAAGTAAATACAGTTTTTAGCCAATTAAACTTTTCCCCACTTGTTTTTCATCTTTACGCAGATTGACTATTTCCTTATTCCATTGGGAAAAAAAAACAGTACTAGGCAATGATTAATTCTAGGCAACCACACCAAAGGAGCCATTTAACCATTTCCCATTAAGAGCTAATTAATAAATACTTGGTAAAGGCAATAATAATCTTTTCATTTTATTGTTCTGACCTAACAAATGTGTTTGTTCCTGCACGTATCCTTGTGTGGTTTGATCATATTGATCACACAGTGCTAAAAATTAAGTGATTCTAAGTTGTTTCTGCTCTTGGAGGAAATTGCTGTGTGATTGCACAAATCATTCAATATTTTGCAAGCTGGGATAAATCCTAAAATACTTTGTGGATGGAAATCTATCTATAATTGAAGTTTATTATGAGTTTTTCATAATCTTTGTATCAATTAGTATTCTGTATTGTAAATAACTCAAAGTAGCTTAGACAATAAAGAGAAATAATGGCTTATCTAACAGAAAAGTCCACAGGTAGTTAGCTTCAGGTAAGGTTTGATCCAGCAAACAATGTCATGGAGGAGAAAAGGATTATAAAGAATGTCAGAGCATTCAGTAATAACACTATTAGGTAAGTTTTTGAGATTTTGTGATTTTTTTTGTATTTGTCAGCTTTTTGAAATTTGTAATGCATTGTGATTTTTTTCTTATTCTAAATATATTTTTTTATCCTTTAGAGTGGTTTCTGCAATTGCATATACTGTGGACTTCACAAAACCTGGATTTGTTCCTGCAGAAGAGAGGTGGAGAAGGTTGCTCCCAGAAGAAAATATTTTATAAAAATGAGGGTGAAAGGACATCTAGTGACTCAAACAAGACATGACCACTAGGTTTTAAACTTGTTTTGAGATTTCTTAGCTTTCAGTTCTGCCTATACAGGTCTAGTGAATGGTTTTGTTGGTAATGAAGCTATTTAAGGCAGAGACCATGTGTTAAACTTTTCTGGTTGATCCCCCCAGTGATCAGCAAAGTAGTTTGTGTATAAAAGCATATTGATTTATTAATGCTTTTTTCCAGGAATGTGATTCCAAAATGATTATACTTTCTTTTTATTTGACCATAGACAAAAATCTCATGGAGGAGTCCAAGTTCCAGAGGAGTTCAATCATAAACTCAAAGAATCCTATACAGAAATACTATTACAACAATAGCAAAACATGGATAGAGAACAAAACAATGACCTAAGCGTTGGCCACTGACTCTCTTATTTCAAGTAATTATCCATTGGCTATGTCCCTGATATTTGTTGAAGCAGAACTTTCAAGTAAAAAATCTTGCCTGATATAAGATTGTTATTATGTTAGGAAATTACTAAACGTTGACTCAATGTTTTCTTACATCCTTGAAGAGCATGAGTTTAAGGGTTGACAAAGAAAATGCATTTTCATAAAGAGTTCATGTGAAATTATTTGGGAGGAAAATAATTGAATTAGACTGCTCACCCTGGCCTTTCTGGGAAAGGTCTGGGATTCATGTTCAGTTTTGTCATGAGCTAAAATTCATCCTCAGTAAGAAAGCTTGTGAGAATGAACTTGGTTAGGTTTGTCTAGAGATTGTTGTCATTGGTCTGGAAAGGTGAAGATCTTACCCTCAAAGAATCTTTGGCTTCTACTAGGAAGACTTCATTTGGCAGTATGGGTGACCCTTTGGTACATTACTAAGTAACCACAGCTTGGGTCTCTTTGGGCCTATTGGGAACAACTCCAAACAATCGAGGATGCACCTTGTTTGTACTTTGCTGTTTGCCTAGTGGACTCTCAGCACAGCGTCTTTATCTGTAAAAACCAGAGGCTGTTCCAGAATGATCTCCAAGGTTCAAGCAGCTGTGACAGTCTGTCATTCTAGGATCCTATGATAGGATATATATATTCTATATACTATATTCTATAGTACTCTATAGATTATGATATACAGATAGTCTCAGACAAATGTTAAAGACTTGATTAACATGAGAAATAGTTCCCTGAAACTCAGGAAATCTTCTTCAGCTTATTGTGAATGTACTGACTTTAATTTTTTCTGTGTTTTCTGAGATTTCCTAGAAGGAAGGAGACTTTTCTTCCCCCTCAGCTGTTAAACCAGCCTGCCTCAGACAATCCTCTTGGATTGGGAATATTGATGTAAGTGGGTTTGTAGGCCTCAGAATGGGCGTATCAAACACAGATTGCTGGGTCCCACTCCCAAAGCTCCTGGCTCAGCTAGTCTAGGGTGGGGCTTGAGAACCTGCCTTTGTAACAAGTTCCTAGGTGATGCTCCTGCTGCTGTGGGACCATGCTTAGAGAACCACTAATTTATTGAATTAACTCATTTAGTGGATTCTTCCCTTGAAAGGTGGAGAACATTTAAGGTCTGTGGCAATTATGTAGGATTAGGTCTATATATTCTTGTCTCTTCTCCTTCCTCCTTTCACATCCTTCCCCAGTCCTGGAAATTCAGAGCTACTGTAGGAGACAGTATAGCTGGGTGGTGGGTGCTCAATTTCCAATTTGTGGCATGAAAGATGGGGGACGAGACTAGAAAATACTATCTTCTTTCACCAGTGGTCTGTACTGGGAGACTTAGCTAAGTAGACTGGAGCCAATTAGCATGCCTGACCTTTCATCCAGTTAATTCTGTAATGGTTCTTGTTTAATCCTGAAATTCTGCATTTCATCCATCTTTTTATGTATCTGCCCATCCATCCATCAAATTTATAATCACCCTAAGAACATGGAAAATGCATAGAAGTAAAAAATAAAAATATCCAAAACTCATTTAGCTCAAGAAAATCACCTCCAAGCTTTTTCTATAACTAAAGAAACACACATTAAAAAATGGGATCATATTGCTCTGAAACATGCATTACCATCTGTTGTGAACATCCTTCCATGTTAACAAATATACAACTACACCATCATTTAGTTTTTATTTTAAAATTATATATTATTTACTATAAAAGTAACAATTTCCTAGTGCAAAAACTTCAGACGGTTTAGGAATGTAGAGTAACTGAAAGCCCTGGGGCACCTGGGTGGCTCAGTCCGTTGAGTGGCTGACTCTTGATTTCAGCTTAGGTTGTGGTCCCAGGGTGGTGGCATTAAGCCCAGTGTCGGGTTCTGTGCTGAGCGTGGATTGGGATTCTCTCTCTCTCCGCCTCTGCCCCTCTCGCCTGCTACCATGCGTGCTCTCTCTCTACAACAAAACAAAACAAACCCTGGAAGCCCTATTTTCCCATATCAAAACGTCATTTTTAATAGCTGCACAGTATTTTATTATATAGAAAACACCATGATTTAACCAGTCCTCTATGAATAGTTAGCTCTTAAGTTGTTTCCTTTTTTGCTTTCATTATAAATAATACTGTATTGAAATATTTTGCATATAGACATTTGCACATTTCTCTATTTCCTCATTTTAATGATATGTTAATATCCTTATGGTTATAAGGATAATGAATGTTACCATATTTGGAAATAATAACAATATTTTTACCTAAGGCAGTTAGGACAAGTAGGTGGTTAACTGAAAAAGTTGGTAAAGCAGGACGCCTGTGTGGCTCACTCAGTTGAGCGTCCAACTTTGGCTCAGGTCATGATCTCACAGTTCTTGGGTTCAAGCCCCTCATCAGGCTTGCTGCTGTCCGTGCAGAACCCACTTCAAATCCTCTGTCTCCTCTCTGCTTCTGCCCCTCCCCCGCTCGTGCTCTCTCTCAAAAATTAAAAAAAAGTTAACATTAAAAACATTTTTAAGAAGTTGGTAAACATTAAAAAAAAGTTGGTAAAGCAAGGAATCATTAAAAAAGAAGAATTTTATGAACGATGCAGATGACTCTAATGCTATTTAAACTGTCCCAGAGCCTAGAAAGAGAAATAAATTATTTTATATGAAGCCAACATAACACTGATAATATGCAATAATGATTACACAAGAAAACTGTAGAAAAATCTCACTTATGAATGTCAACCCAACAATCCAGCATAAATATTAGCAATCAAACTTCAGTAGCACATTAAAAGAACACTAACATTAACAATTAGGAATTCCAGGAATGTAAGGACTCTTCAATTTTAGGAAATCTAATTTTGTGATAGGAAAACCTTAACATTATCTTTCCAACAGGTATGAGGAACGCATTTGATCAAATTCAATATCTATGCCTGGTAAAGATGCAGTAAACTTAGCAAAAGTTGGACACTTTCTTAACACGATTCAATAGATCTATCTTAGTCTAAAAGCCAGCATTTAGTGTCATGGTGAAATAATGTATGTTTGCATTAAAGTCGGAAATGAGGCAAGGATGTCTAGTAACACTACGATTATTTAACATCATTCTGCAGGTATTAGCTAATTCAGTTAGGTAAAAGAAAGAAATTAGAGGAATACTGAAAGAAAGAAGGGGTTAACATAACCACTATTACAAATGAGGTAATGTTATAGGGCACCTGGGTGGTTCAGTTGTTTGGGCATCTGACTTCAGCTCAGGTCTGATCTCACCATTTGTGAGTTTGAGCCCTGTGTCGTGCTCCGTGCTGACAGCTCAGAGTCTGGAGCCTGCTTCGGATTCTGTGTCTCCCTCTCTCTCTGACCCTCCCCCACTCACTCTCCGTGTGTCTCTCTCTCTCTCAAAAACAAGTAAACATTAAATTTTTTTTTAAATGAGGTAATGTTATATTTAGAAAGTTTAAGAGAGATTCATCTGACAAATGATGTTAAACAATATGGGAAGTAATTTGGCTTGGTTAAAACACACACACACAGACACACACAGAATAAACAGCCTTTGAAATATAAAAATAATAAAAAATAATAATCAATTCAAAGATCTAATGGAAGACTTTATTTACATTGTAACTGAAAAAACAAATGAAAAGCAATATGGAAGTTCTGGTTAAAGAAAAACTTCAGAACTCCATGAGAAGATGTTCGACACCACTAATCATCAGGGAGATGCAGATTAAAACCTAACGAGATGTCACCTCATACTTGTTAGAATGGCTGGTATGAAAAAGATAATAACAGGTGTTGGTGAGGATGTGGAGAAAAGGTAATCTTCATGCCCGGTTGGTGGGGATGTAAATTGGTGCAGCCATTGTGGAAAACAGTATAGAGTTTCCTCCAAAAATTAAAAAAAGAACTGCCATATGACCCAGCAGTTCCACTAACTGGGAAACATTAACTTGAAAAGCTGTATGGACCCCTATGTTCATTGTAGCATGATGTTCAACAATAGAAGTTTAGATAAATGGACTATGGTATATTTATAGAATAGAAAAATATCATGCAGCTATTTAAGAAGGAAATGTAGTCTGGGTCCCTAAGTGACTTAGGTCAGCCTGTGACTCTTGATTTCAGCTCAGGTCATGACCCCAGGGTTGTGGGATCGAGCCTGAGGTGGGGCTTCCTGCTCAGTGTGGAGTCTGCTCGGGATTCTCTCTCTCCGTCTCTCTCTCTTTCTCTGCCCTGCCCCCACTCTCTCTCTCTCTCTCTCAAAATAAATAAATAGACATTTTTTTAAAAAGAGAAATATTTGCCCAGAGAGTCCAGTTTGCACAATGGAAAGTGTGCAGGCTTATGGAATCAGGGGAAAACTAATTCAAATCCCAGCTCTGCCGTTCACTAGTTGGGTAAATTCAAACATACTTAATAGCTCTGAGCCTCAGTTCCCCTATATAACTCCATTGTTTTGAGATAAAATGGGATAATGTATATAAAGTACTGTTATTTATAGATATGTGTGACTATAAAATGTTTAAAATGAGAACCAAACATGTGATGTAGGCCAGCCAATCAGAGAATTCCCTGCCCTGCCTTTGATGAGAGGCTTTCGCTCATCTGGGATTGAAATCTACACAGAAAAGCAGAGAAGAGAAGAGATGGAGAATAAGAGAAAGGGAAACCCAAGGCACTGTTTGTCCCTCTGGATCACATCACACATCCTGCTAGCTCTACCTTTGGACTTCTCCCACAGTGAGTCAAAAAAGTCCCTTTCTGGCTCTAGTTTGAGCACGGTTTTCTGCTATTTGCAACTGAAAAAGTATCAAGAGCACTTTACAGGGCTTAGCTAATTGACCTCACCACTGCGCCGTAAGGTAGGACTGTTACTTGAATTCAATCATTTTGACCACGTAGTGACATCAGAGAGATGTTACTTGGCCTGCGTGTCAAAGTTTTTAAGTGATGGAGGTGGAATTTACAACCAGGTTGTCAATTGCAGAGCGTGAGCTCTTAACAGTGCATTCCAAGGCCGTTCGGGTCAATGTACCCATTATTTTCTGTGTGTCAGGCATAAGACTGAGCTCAAAACATGCCTGCTCTCATCCCATCAGCTTCTTTGACTGTCCACATTGACATAATTTTACTATTTTTCTGTCTTCATTAACATGACTTTACTATTCTAGAAAACTCTTGCCAAGGAAGATAAAAGTTACAAATACCTTATTGTTCATTTCAGGAATTTCCCCAAAGCATTTAAATGATCATCATACTCTTCAACTTCTCAATAAAAAGCCTGAGATGACTGTTTACTTCCCAAGACTCTTTATTTTTAATTCATTTTTAAAAGTTTATTTATTTATTTATTTATTTATTTATTTATTTATTTTGAGAGAGAGAGTAAGTGGCAGAGAGAGAGGGAGAGAGAATCCAATGCAGGCTCCATGCTGTCAGCACAGAGTCCAATGTGGGGCTCGATCCCACAAACCATGAGATCATGGCCTGAGCTGAATGAACCAAGAGTCGGTTGTTTGACTGACTGAGCCACCCAGGTGCCCCTACTTCCCAGGACTCTTAATGCCTTGCTTCAAAATCCTTACCTTTCTGTGTTCTCCAATTCTAAACTCATATATTAAGATCCTTTTCCAAGCCCAGTCAAGCCCATGGAAAGACCTTCCTGAAACTAGACTCCCAGACCTCACCCGCATTTGCCCTTTCCCCTTTGAATGCTACGGGGACGCTAGCAAGTCCATGCTTTCCCTTACCACAGCTTTGCTTGACTTTATCAAGTAGTTTTGGTGGTGTTTTCTGGGTTCCAATACTGGTGGGTCTGCTCAATCAAGAGAGAATATAGGGCAAGAAAAGAAAAAGGCCAAAGATAAGAAATACCAGAGACATCATCATTCACAGGCAGTGGAGGAGCCAAGATATTTTTTTCCTACAAGAGGACCCAATATTAACATAAATTCCATCTAGAATCACTGGCTTTGGGAAGCAGGGCTTTGACAGAGGAGGAGGAGGTAATTTTAGCTGGGAGCCTTCAGGCGGGTGGGACAGAGTGAGGGGGCAGTGGGAGTGGAAGTGGTATTTAGAGATCAGCCCAGCCTGGAGCCCCGGGACAGAGGTGATGGGGTCCCTGGAGTGGGAGGGAGGTGTGGTTGGGGAGGTGAGAGGGTGCCAAGATAAGGTCTACTCCAGAAACTCCCCTCAGGCAGGCTCTGCCTGGGCTCTGCTGAAGAAGGACTTTGGTTTGATAGCATGTGGCTGTCTGTCTAGGCCATGGGGAGGACAAGGTGCGACAGAGCCTTTGAGAAATGGTTTGCAGACCTGCACTGGCAGCAATTTTGTGGGCTTCTGCCTGTCCCCCACCACATCAAATCCCCTTCCTGCTCATGTTGGTGATTTCTTAGCCATGGGCAGAAAATCTGTTTCCATACATTTATTACTAACTTTATAATCTGATGTGTACTTAGCATTTTATAAATAAAGTTCCAGGTCACTCTTTGCCCATCAATGAACTTAATCACCATTTGCTCTTTGGTTTCTCTCCAATTTGTGGATACCTCTTAGATACCTAGATATAGTTCCAAAGAGACTTTGAAGAGAAACTCCAGGCTGGTGGGTAGCTCAGTCAGTTAAGCGTCTGACTTTGGCTCAGGTCATGATCTCGTGGTTTGTGAGTTCGAGCCCCACGTCGGGCTCTGTGCTGACAGCTCAGAGCCTGGAGCCTGCTTCAGATTCTGTGTCTCTCTCTTCCTCTCTGCCCCTCCCCCGCTCATACTCTGTCTGTCTGTCTCTCTCTCTCAAAAATAAATAAACATTAAAAAAAAAAAAAGAAAGAAAGAAAGAAAGAAAGAAAGAAAGAAAAGGAAGTCCAGGCTGGGATGAGAGTTGGGACCTGAAAACCATGAGGCCACAGGACATTGGAATATTTACTCATGTGCCAAGGAGTTCAAGTCACCCAATTAAACAACTAACCATTTATTTATTTATTTATTTATTTTAATTTTTTTTTTTCAACGTTTATTTATTTTTGGGACAGAGAGAGACAGAGCATGAAAGGGGGAGGGGCAGAGAGAGAGGGAGACACAGAATCAGAAACAGGCTCCAGGCTCTGAGCCATCAGCTCAGAGCCTGACGCGGGGCTCGAACTCCCGGACCGCGAGATCGTGACCTGTCTGAAGTCGGACGCTTAACCGACTGCGCCACCCAGGTGCCCCAACAACTAACCATTTAGATTTAGAAGGATACAAAAACATTGTTTTTTCTTGGGTTCCTGCCTTTCTCCCTTTTCTGTTCCCCTATACCCCTTCTACTCGCTGGAAAATACATCTGCCCTGTATTTGTGTTAAAACAATCTCACTGGATTTCTAAGAAGGCAAGTGCGTTGTTAAGGGGCTCCTCTTTAGGAAATCTCAAGATTTGCCTGAGTTGTGTGTAAGGTTTGAGCCAGGACCTTAGCCTTCTTCCATTCATGTGTGGGTACACTGGGGCTCTCAGAAAATTGTGTGCATTTTATTTCATTATTCCTGATGTTTGGATTATGTTCATTCATTCATTCAACATATACTTGCTGAGCATCTACTGTATGTCAAAGTCCCTGCCCTCATGGAGTTTATATTCTATAGCAGTGATATCAAATTATATATACACATGCCAGGTTGAAGAAAAATAAAGCAGGATAGCACAGTAAGGGGCTAGAGAGTGGTGAAGACTGATGTTGTAGGAGCAGCAGAGAAATCTTCTCAGAAGAGGAAACATTTGAACTGACTGAAGTGAGGAAATGAGTTGTGTGATTCCTTGGAGACAGAAGTCTCAGGTAGAAGAAACTGAACTCATAGAAGCAGAAAAGAGATTGGTGGTTTCCAGAGGTGGGGGGGGGGGAGGCGGTTTGGGAGAAATGGGTGAAGGTGGCCAAAGGGTATAGACTTGCAGCATTAAGATGAATAAGTCCTAGGGATGTAATATATAGTATGGTGACTGTAGTTAACCACACTGTATAATACTGTATACTGGAAAGTTGCTGAGAGAGTAGATCTTAGAATTTCTCACCACATGCACACACACACACACACACACACATACACACACACGGTAACTATACGAGATGATAGGTGTGTTAACTAATTTTACTGTGGTAACAATTTTGTAATTTATACCTGTATCAGATCATCACATTGTACACCTTAAACTGACATACTGTTATGTGTCAATTATATCTCAGTAAAGTCCCAGACTCTTGGTGGGGGTGATTTATTTGGGCTTATTTCCCATCTCAGTAAATGGCACCTCACCAGTTGCTTAGGCCAAAACCCCTGGTATCTTCTTTCATTGCTCTCTTGTTTTCACGCTCCATATCCTTTTCCAGCAGAAAATTCTGGCTGCTCTGCCTTTATGATAGAGCCTGATTCTGTGCACTTCTCTCTACCCCTACTACTAACCTTCTTGTCCAAACCATCATCTCCAGCCTGGATTGTGCAACCCCCTCCTAATTGGTCTCCACGCTTTCTCCCTTGTCCCCCGCATCTCCCTAAAATATAGTTGTGGCTGTTTTATCGGGGAAGGGGTGCATATTTTTAAATTGAAAAATAAACAGAAAGTCAAAGTGGAAAAAAAGCTTCAAGCAGAGGGAAAAGCAAGTGTGAAAGTGTGGGGACTGGAGTGTGGTTTACAATGAGCAAGGAGGCTGGAGTGGAAGAGTGGTTGAGAAAAAGGTGGGAGATGAATCAGAGAAGCAGACCGCGCCAGGCTAGGACTCTGATTTTATTCTAATAGTGAGAGAAAGCTGCCAAGCAAAGGAGTGTCTTACTCCGAATTATATTTTGGGGAGATGTGGGGGGCAAGGGAGGAAGCATGGAGACCAATTAGGAGGATGTTGCCTAGTCCAGGCTGGAGATGATGGTTTGGACAGGAAGGGTAGCAGTGGGGGTAGAGAGAAGTGTTCAGAATCAGGCTCTATCATCAAGGCAGAGCAACCAGAATTTTCCGTTGGAAAAATATGTGGATTGTGAAAACAAGAGAGGGATACAAGAAGATACCCAGCGCTTGGCCTAAGCAACTGGTGAGGTGCCATTTACTGAGACAGGAAATGCTGGAGAGGAGTGGGATTGAAGGTGGCCATGGTAATTTTGAGGTGGCTTTTAGACGTGTGGACAAGGGGTGGAGAAGGTAGTGGTATTAACCTGAGGTCAGCTTGGCCACATAGATCTGGGAGTCATTCATACATGTTTTGAAAGCCTTGGGAGTAGATCATGGGTTGACAAGCTTCATCTATAAAGGGCCAGATAGTAAATATTTTAGACTTAGTGGGCCATACACTCTGTCACAGCTACTCAAGTCTGGCATTGCGGTATGAAAGCAGCCACAGACAATATATGAATGAATGAACATGATTGTGTTCCAAAAAACACAATTTGCTAGAGCAGGTGGCAGACCAGACTTGGCCTGGCCTCTGTGGTTTGCCAACTCTTGAACTACGTCATGCTACTGAGGGAGAACGTGAAAAGTGAAGAGCTCAGAGTCCTGGGGCACTCCAACATTTAGAGAAACCGGGAAAGGGAGGAGGAGCTAAGAGACGGAGATAACAGCAAGTGGCAAGGTGAGAGGAAAATCAGGAGACTGGGGTAGCCCAGAAGCCAAGGAGGATGTTTGTTCTAAGACAAACCAATATTGTGGTACCAGTAAGTATTGTGAGACACTTTGAGATGGGAACCTTTTTTTGGAATACTCTTCACGGTTATCTTCATCTTTCATTATTTTTGAACCATTTCACAACTTTGTAAGTTGTAGAAAACTGATAATAATGCAAATTGTTCTTGTCCATAGAAATGAATTGTGTTTAGTGGAATGCAATTGACACATTGGTGGAATTGGTGAAATGCCATTGCCTGGTGGACAGATCAGTTCTGCATCTATTTGTAACTTCGTACTAGCATTCCTTATTATTTTTATATGTGGGGTTCACTGAATTCTTCTTTGAACAGATTGTAGCATCTCATTGGTTCCCTCGTTAATTAATGAGTGAAATAAAGTTACTGATTTGTTCATTTTATATTTCTATGTGAGTCATGATCATACCTTGTAAAATAATTTTTCTTTAACAGTGGACATTAAGATAAGGATTGAAAATTGACCATTGGATTTGGCAACATGGGGACCATGGTGTCTTTGATAAGAGCTATTTTGGAAGAGTAATGAAAGTTTGATTGGAGCATATTGTATGAAACTATAATAATAAAGACACATGGGTATAGGGAAAAATAAATAGGTCACTGGAACAGATTTAGAGAGCCCAGAACAAACCCGCCCATAAACTGAAACTTCATAGATGACAGAGGTGGCAATGCAGAGATAGAAAATGCCATAAATGGTGCTGGACAATTTTTTATGTGTATGACAAAAGCCCCAGACTGAATCTCTATCTTAAACTAAATGATCTTTCAGTGGATTTAAGACCTAAATGAGAAAAGCCAAAAGCTATAACTTTGAGAAGAAAATAGAATATTTTGTGACCTCATGGTAAAGCAGAATTAAAAAAAAATTTTTTTAGTGTTTATTCATTTCAGAGGGGGTTGGGTAGGGGCAGAGAGAGAGGGAGAGAGAGGGAGACACAGAATCCGAAGCAGGCTCCAGGTTCTGAGCCGTCTGCATAGAGCCTGTTGAGGGGCTGGAACCCATGAACCCTGAGATCATGATCTGAGGCCAGGTGGGATACTTAACCAACCGAGCCACCCAGGTGCCCCCGGTAAAGCAGAATTTTTTAAACAAGATACAAAACCACAAATTATAAAGGAACATATGTATGAATTTGACTTCATTAAGATAAAAAATACCACTTCTGATCATTGAAAACACCATAAATGGATTGAAAGTACAATTTCTCATAACACTTAACTGACAAAGGATAGGTATCCAGAATATACCAGTAGGTGAGGGAAGTACTTTGGGAGTGAGCTTTTCTCTCTTTTTCAAATCCTGCTCAAGTACAAGTTTCTTGTTGCCACTGTTCTGCTCGAGCCTCTGCCCAGAGCGTTCTTTAGCCCTTTGGGTGACATAAAAACTTTAACACAGCCCTGCCAGATCCTGTCACTTTTCGGGGCCATCAGAATCCGTTCTTAATGCTCTGCTCTTGGAGACTCTGTCCTGGCCCTCAAACTGTCGGCCTCGTCTGAGAGAGCGGTTTTTGTCCCAGGCGAAGAGTGGAGTCCAGAAACGTTACATAGAAAAATCAAGCACCTGCAGTAGCCCCTTCCCGCAAGTCTGAGTGCCACGCTTGTGAGGCGTGTCTTTCCAAAGATGCTAGGTTCTTGCGGGCCCCCAAACCTAACCCCGGTCTCTGCATTGCCTCCTCGGGCAGTCCCGAGGCACCGGCACGACCGAGAGAGACAGACAGACAGAGAGAGGCGACCACGACGACGCGGTGAGTGTCCCACAGGAGGGAGGGAGGGCGCGGGCGCGACGGCGGGCCCCGGGACCGCGACGAGCTGGGGACGAGGCCACGGCGGCGGGGAGAAGCCGGAGGCTGCGCGGGCGGGGAGGGGAGACCGGCCACGGAGGGGGGAAGCGAGCCCGGCCCCGCGAGCCGCCCGCTGGCGCGCGGGGGACACTGCCGGCGGGGCTGGACCCCCGGGGCGCGGCGGGCCGGGGCGGGGCGGGGCGGGGCGGGGCGCGGTGCCCGCCGTCCCCGGCGCTCGGCGCGCTCGGAGTGTCCAGCTGGGGAGCGCAGCGCACGGCGGCACCATGAAGCCACACAATTTGGAGTTGATTTTTGACCACGTGGGGCACTTCGGCAGGTAGGGAGTTGGGGGTGGGCAGGGGGGGAGGGCGGCGGAGCGGAGCGGGAGCCACGGGGAGGGGGCGCCGGTGGGGTCTGTTTCTTTCCGTTGCGGTGGGGGGGCGGGGGTTCTCGCGCGGCGCTCCCGATACGGAAACCTCTCCCGCTCGTTTCGTGGGGTAGTCGGGAGACCCGCGTCGGACTCCGGGCCCAGGGCTGGGCTTGTCCTCTCGGACTCCGGCGCCGGGGTCTCCCCGACAGCGAGCAGCGGGGCGCTGGGACTGGCCTCCGGAGTGGTGGCTGCTGCGAGCAGGTGGGACCCGGGGCGCGCCCTCTGCGGGAGCCCAAGTCCGAGGTCGGGCCGGAGCGGCCGGCTCACACGAGTGGAGGAGTGCCTGCTCCTGGCGGCCCGTTTCTCCAGTCCGCCAAACCGGCCCCTCTTTCACTTCCGCGGACGACTGCTGACCAGCTCTGCCCCGTAGGGTCTGCCTCTGTGCCCGGCAGGCAGGTATTGCCCCAGGAAAACCCGTTAGTCAGATTTTGTTGCCATTTATAGAAGCCTAAAGATGTGCCAGGTACATTGTGTCGGCTTGTTACACACAGAGTTTCATTCGATGCCCTTGCAAAGGAGGTGTTTGCATCCTTATTTTAATGATTGGGAAACTGAGGCTGGTAGGGCCAGGGTCCCACAGACGCCACACGCTGGGACCCAGATTTAGCCACGTTGCACCCCCCTTTCATTTGTCAAATTAATTAAGACATTAAAATATTGCATTCATTCATTCATTCATAGAGAAACGCTCCTCTCTGACCCAGAGGCTTTTGGGAAGAGAGGCTGCTGGGTGAGGGGCTATACAGTAAGTATGACGATCAGAGGTTTGGAGCTAAGTCCTGGCCTGCCTCTCACCTCTAATATTCTGGTAATACTGTGCCTCAGTTTTCTATCCACAAAACAGGAATCACAATAATTCCTGCCTTACCTCCCAGGCTTGTAGTGAGGAGATGGTGTGGTGCTGTTTTCCAAGTCGGAAAGTTGCATAAATATCGGTTATGATTCTGCGTGGCGGGAGGGAGAAGGCGGTTGAGCAGTCCTAGGAGGGGCAGGAGGTCCCAGCTCTCCCCTGCTTCCTCCTAATACCTGTGTTTCTTGAACACTGATCTGTGCCTGGCTCCGTCAGAAGCTTTTGGTACGTGCTACCTTCTTTCGTCTTCTCTACAGCTCCGGGAGATTGGTAGTATCGCTCTCATTTTACACCTGAGAAAACTGGGGCTTGTGCCTACGTCACAGATCTGGTAATGGCAGGGCAGAATTGGATGTCGTTGGAAGTCCATCAGTCCCCATAGCCCACGCTCTCAACCATGATGCTCTCCTGAGCACGGTTAGGTTCCATCCCCAGGACTCCATCGGGCTCTTTATATATTATCTTGTTTTATCCTTCTTGAAGCAGAATAGCATGGGGAAGTACAAGAGCCGCTCTGGGGGTTGGATGTCTGAGTTCCAGTCCTGGCTCTACCACATACTGTGTGGTCTTCAACATTTCACTTACTACTTCCTCATCTGTGAAATAAGGGTAATTGTTACCCTCCAAATGCTTATTGTAAGGACTCCACATGCAGCCTCTCATTACATCCTTACCGTAACCCTATGAGGTAGGAGGTGCTAATACCATTCTTTCCCTTTGCATTTTAGAGATTAACAAGGTCATTGTATCAGTTGGTGTTTGGCTAACAGAGATCCCTCAGTTGGAAGTTTGTCCCTCTCCAGTAACTATTCAGGGTAGGTTCTTCCCACGGGGTCATCCAGGGACCCAAGTGGGTGAGGCAGCCCTGTCATCCACGGCGTGGGGCTCTCTCTCTCTCTCTGTGCTTGGGGCATCTGGTCCCGTTGTCCTCACCTGCAGCAGTCAAACGGTCAAACGTAGCTCTCCATGGTGGGAAAAGGAGAGAGTGGATTTGGGGAGACAACTCTTAGCTGGCTACAATGATGTGTGCCAAAGTCTTAACATTCAGTAAGTTCTCAGTAAGTCATGGTTATTGTTGTTACCCGAGTCCCGATCCTGGTAGGAAGGGTTGGCTTGTGAAAGCAGCATGTAGCGAGGCAAGGGTAACAAGCATGCTTACAAAAAGGGAAAACAGTGTGACCATGGCATGGGATCCCCAATTTTCTCTGATATTTGCTGTAATTGTGCTTTTTTTTATTGTTTATAAATAGAAAGGGAGGTTATCGTGTTTCGTTATTTAGCCTTCTTTTAGGGAAACCTAGTGAAAGTGTTAAGTAGGGAACCTTAATTATCTTTCATTTAGCATTAATCATTTCTAAGGGGAGGAAGCACTATCCTAGTCACCTGTAAGAGAGGGAAAGCAGGACACCTAAGAATTAAAAAGCTGTTCCTGGTCTTGTCCTGAAGCCATACTGAAGTTCCATAAACTTCATGGATTAAGGCCCATGTGAGAGGAAATGAGGAAGCATACTCAGGTATCTGTGCTGGGATAATCTCAGAACTGGTTCCCTGAGTTGTCTTGGCTTAAGGGGAAAAATAACTTGAAATACTAGAGTTGGAATGTGGAGCCTGTAGCTGATTTACACCTATGGACACAGGTAGTTTTGTTTTTTCAATATATGAACCTGCTTTGGTTCATCTTTTCTGACTTCACCTTATGAACATCGTAATAGCCAGCACTTCTGTGCACTAACAATGTGCCATAGTGCTTTACATTAACTCTTTTCAGTCCCTCAACAACCCACTTTTCAGATAAGGAAACTGAGGCACAGAAAGTTTAAGGATCTTGCCCATGGTCCCAGGTGGTAAGTAACAGACACAAGATTCAAACCTTAGTAATCTGGCTCTGGAGGCCATGCTCTTGACCACAGAGGGGTACCACCACTTACGTTTCTTTGTACAGAATGATATAAATCTAGGACTGAAGGTAATTTTCTTCACCTGTCACCCAGATTGCATGGGTCCATTTCTGGTCATCTTTGCTTTTCCTTGCCTCTGGGGTTTCTGCCTACTGTGTCTGTATGATTCTTTTTTTCCATTAGTGTGCCTCTCTAGCTGTGAACAGAGTGCTGTGTTATATCTATAAGTGTTATCCCAGAGGGTCCTCAGGTTGGGCAGATTGATAACACCTGTTGGACCGTAATCTTTGTAAGGGAGAGAGTGGTATGTCAGAATGCTAGATGCCTCGGGAAATAGGGTCTCGTTTTTTCTAGAAGTTATCCTTGCAACGAGGAAAGGGAAATTTGAGTTGCAAGGATACTCAGGACCTTTCCAGCATGTAGAAAGCATATTGCTGTGAACCAACATGGGTTGTTTGGAAACTGCGAAGAGGCGTATTATTCCTAAAGTATGAGGGCGACAGAAGGGAGGTAAGTTCACAGTCATCTCTAAGAATATTTTTGTGTGGCATGCTGAGGAGTTCAGGTATTAGGAAGGTCACTTTGCAGAATGGAAGGTGCATTGGAGGGGCAGGAGTTTGGGCAGAGCCCAGAGCAGACCTAGGTAAGAGCCCAGGAGGGAGATAAGGAGGGTCTAGACCGAGGCAGAGGGAGTGTGAGCAGGGAGGACTGGACAGTTTTGACAGGAGGGATTGATGGGGCCTTCTGGTTATAAAGGACAAGTGGGCAAGACACCCCCCCATTCCATGCATCCTATTTCTGGTTTGTGTAGATGATGGTGTCCTAAACTCAGAAACAGTTACACTCCAGGTGGGGCAGGCTTGGGGCTTGCATCAGTTTGAGAGTCTTGTGGGAATTCCAGGTTGAGGCATTTAACAGGCATTCGGATAAATAACGTATTGCTCAGGCAAGACGCCTCCTTGTCAGTATGGGTTGGGTGGCCATTCAGGGCTGAAGGCACAATGTGGACAGACTGGGTATGACTTGGTACCCAATCCAGTCAAGCCTCAGCAGGGCATTGCCGAGTACTTTTCCTGCTTTCTGGGTCCTGCAGATATAAAACGTTTAAATTGATATATTACATGTATACAGAAAAGTACGCACCATACTCTACAACCTGATGAATCATCATAAAGTGAACACCACCAGACCACCCCTTCTCCTGCCCTCTCTCAAGCAATATCCTCTCCCCTCCCCCAGCCACTATTGTCCTCATAGCTATGGCCACGGGTTAGTTTTGTCCGATTCTAAACTTAAATAAATGGAGTAAAAAATCATAGACTTTTTTGGTTGGGCTTCTTTTGTTCAATATCATATATGGGGGGGGGGGTCATCCACATTGAGCGCCATGGTAGTTTGTTGATTTTCACCGGTATACAGGATGTCATGACACGAATATTCCACAGTTCATTCACTCACTGTTAACAGACATTTATATCGTCTCCAGGTTGGGTTTATCACACATAGTTCCTCTCGTCTATGTATTTTAAGGTCCTTGTGTGTGCATTTCGTTGGGTATGTACCTGGGACAGGAATCCCTCTGGCCGAGTGTGCATGTGGTCAGCTGCCAGACAGATGTGCGAAGCGGCTGTGGCAAATTACACCCTCACAAGCTGTTTAGGAGAGTCCCAGTGGCTCCACAACAACTGTTAAATATTTTCAACGTCAAATCTTGTATCAACAGATAATTCAACGGAAGATTTTGATTTCCCGGGGTGGTGTTTCTCATCCATGTCAGAGTCTCTTAGGAAGCGTTTTAAGCTTGTATAGAGTTCTGGATCCTACCTCAGACCTCCTGAACCACAATCACTAGGGGTGGGATAGAGAAGACAAATCCTAGTCTCAGAGGTTGCTGTGGTGGATGCTCTGTTGGGGTGTGTGTGTGTGTGTGTGTGTGTGTGTGTGTGCGCGCGCGTAAGTAGTTCTAGTGTTGACTGTTGGATTCAGGCTGGTTGGGGAAGGAATTGAAGCCAGGAAGGCGGCAATAAGCTAAAGAAGCTGGTGGGATCCAAAGACTGGGCACCTGGATGGTGCTGGGGTTGGGGTCAATGGGAAGGACTCGGGGATATGGGGGAGAGTGGGAGGTTACGGTCAGCAGAATGTGAACTTTTCAACGGTGGAGCCATTCCAGGGGAAGAAACTACTTAGGTACCAACCCAGATGCTAACGTGCGTGATCCAACATACAGTGTTAGTAGAATAGGCACAGTAACCCACCCAGACAGTGCCGAATAAGGTGTCCTGTATAGCACAAGCAGCAGGTGTAACCTGGATGAGGGAAATGGGGAGCCTCTGCTGTGCAAGAACAGGCACAGCAGAATCTAGAATCTGCCTGACAGAAGCAGAACCACTCCGATGGAATTGTCTAACAGGATCCTTCTATCCTGTTATCCATCATCCTTGAGGCTGGAAAGTGCTTCCTGAGAAATTGCCGGGGAAGGAAGAAACGCTTCCTGAATTCACAAGCCTGTTCCCTGGCGCAGGTGACCCACCAACCATGCCAGGTGCTCACAAGTAGCATAGTGTGTGCAGGCCAAGGGCAGAGCCTGACCCTGTGGCTCTCCAGTGATATCTAGTAGCCCATGCATGGGGGCTAGTGACCTGCAGGGGTGAGGGTTCAGGCACCACCATTTCAAGCTGTGATCTTAGCTTCTCGGGGTCTATTGAGTCACAGCAACTCAGGCTTGTCTTCCCAGCCTGCTGTTCCTACCCGGCCCCTCTGTATGGAATAGACCGAGGCAGATTTCTGATAGTTTTTCTTCGGGCAGGGGCGCCTTTTCTAGAAAAACAGAGCTGGCTCCTTTTAGCTGCAAGGACTCAGGCTTTAGCGCTCTAGGCTCTTTTCTTGGCTGCCCATCCCATACTCTGAGAATAGTATTTGTGTGTTCTCCCTCCCTTTCTGTTGCTAGAAAAAAGCCACTTGTTGCTTGCTTGCCTTTTGCTTTGTGTTTTTCTTTTCTGAACTAGCTGCTGGGGCCAGTGCCAAATACAGAGTTCAGCCTTGAAACCGTGGCCAGCTCTAGCGTGTGGTGTCTTGATGGCCACAATATGTTACATTGATTCCATTTTACTTCTCTATCGACGTGGGTTTCTACGAGAAGTGAGGAACCGTGGCCACGTGCCAGCTTGGCAGTCATCCCCGAGGACTTGGGGACGTTGCCAGCTTGACAGTTTCACGGCACCACTTCTATGACTTTGCTTAGCGTTGCCACTTTGTGATAGTCTCCCAGGTGGGGTGTGTTCACCCCTCTGGCGGGCAAAGATGATTCTTTGGAGCACCATGAAAACACCTACTTTGTACACGAATGTATACGTGTAAGTAAATATATATGACTTTATATTTCCATATGCATCATATGTATGTCACTTTAATCTGGGAATACGTGTATCCAGATATACTCATTTTATACATCTGTGCCCACACACACATTCATTTTTTTGCTGGTGGAGAACCCAGTAAAAATTTTTTATACACTGGCCTCTTTTTTTTTTTTTTTAAGTTGATTTGTTTATTTAGAGAGAGCGTGCGCAGGGGAATGGCAGAGAGAGAGGAAGAGAGAGAATCCCTTGCAGGCTCTGTGCTGTCATCATGGAGCCTGACACGGGGCCCAAACCCATGAACCATGAGATCATGGCCTGAGCTGAAAATCAAGAGTCAGACGCTTAACTGACTGAGCCGCCCGGGTGCCCCCATACACTGGCCTGGTGAACACCTCTCCTTACCAGAGGTACTGAGTATGCATTAACCTCAGCACTGTCCCTTTTACCCGGAGGGATTCTATGACATTCCGTATACATTGCACAGCACACCGTTCTGGGCACCACGTGATAGACTAACGTGATTGAAGCACCGTTCCTACCTTTATGGGACTGTCGTTCAGCCTTTTGTGGGCTTTCTTTGGTGGCTGTTGATTTGGTAGAGAAATAGAAAGCATTCACCTGCTCTTTGTTAAAAAATACACGTATATAACAGAAAGCACTTCAGCTGTATACGGTGGTCAGAGAAGGGAAAGAAAGAAATGGGGGAGGAGATGAGCAAATGAGAGATGGCGGAGCAGGGGAAGCAAATAGAAAGGGTGGACCTGAGAGAAGCAGGCAGTGGGGGATAAGGAGGGGCTGGATGGAGGCGGTTAGCATGGAGGGAGCAGAGCCACGGAGAGGAGGTGCTGCAACAGGAACAGGTGAGGCCAGCAGTTGTCACGGTGTGAGACCTGCACATCTCTGGGTCTGCAAGATCCCAGCTGCTGTCATAGTAACACAGAGACATTAGTTGACTCGTTTAGTCTCACTCTGTCATGAAGGCACAGTGGAGGTTTCCAGAGGCTAGCCGACACGTGAGAATGCATCAGATGGAATGCAGACACTGGCATGAAAAACTAGCTGTCTTCCGTTAATCTAAATTTAAAATTTTTTAATGTTAATTTATTTGGGAGAGAGAGAAGAAGAGAGAGAGGGAGACACAGAATCCGAAGCACGTTCCAGGCTCTGAGCTGTCAGAACAGAGCCCAACGTGGGGCTCGAACTCACGAACTGTGAGATCATGACCCGAGCCAAGTCGGACGCTTGCTTAATGGACTGAGCCACCCGGGCACCCCATTAATCTAAATCTTAAATGTAAAACAACACCATGCTGCTCACTAATTTTGTTTCATTTTGTTTTGAAAACTATGGCTATGTGTTCTTTAACGGCTTATTCCTGTTATGTTTAAGTGGATGAATAAATGTTAAAATTTTTCTCCTTTTTAATTTCTAATACATATTGACAACTCACATAAAGAAAAGACCCTTGGGACCCTCAACACTTTGAAGGATACAAAGGCTCCTGAGAACAAAACATTTGAGAACAAGTGAGCTACAGGAGGGTCAGAAGCGCCTTCTAGATAGAAGGCACACCAAGACCAGGATGATGGGCAGCTCCGAAAAGCAGGCAGGGAGATAAAGATTGTATGTAGCAACAGTGCAGTTTGGCTCAGTGTGATCTGACAGGACCTATTTTCTACTTCCTGTTATAACGGTTTTACAGTAATGTTCCTCGTTGTCCAAACTGATCATTTTAAAATTGAATATTGAAACCACCTGCCCAAAGGGGGCTGTTCTGTCTTGATTCCAGGGGTCTGAAATTAATGGGGAAATCCACATTTTATATATTTTACCCTGCCGTCCTATGGGCACAGTTGTCCTTGTGAGACAATTTTTACTTCGGAGAATATGTCACTGCTTGTTGGTTTGAGTCTGTAAATTTAGAGACTTTACATTTATTTTTAAATTTTGAATAAACTAATGTTTGGATCATTTTAGATTTACAGAAAAGTTGCAAAGATAGTTCCTGTATGTCCCTCACCCAGTTTTCCCCATTGTTAACGTCTTAACATCACCACGGCATATTTGGCAAAGTAGGAAGCTGACATTAGTATATTACTATCAACTAAACTCCAGGCTTTCACCAGTTTTCCCACTCACATTCTCTTCCTGTTGCAGGATCTAATCCAGGGTACGACACTGCATTTAGCTGATATGTTATTCCAGTCTCCTCTGGTCTGTGGTAGTTTCTCAGTCTCTCCTTGTTTTGTTTTTAATGACCTTGGTGGTCTTTAGGCATATTGGCCTGGAAACCTGTAGAATGTCCTACAATCTGGGATTTTTTACTGTTTTTCTCCTGGATAGACTGGGATTATGGCTTTTGGGAGATGTCGCCGAGGTGTGAAGTGCTCGATGATCACATCATATGAGGAGGTACATGATATTCACATAACATCATGGGGGTATTAACCTTCAACATTTGGTTAAGATAGGATTTGCCTGATTTATCCCACTGTAAAGTTACTATTCTTTCCTTTTTCCTTCTTTGTTTTTTTTGTTTTGAGAGAGAGAGTGTGTGTGCATGAGAGGAGGAGAGGGGAAGGAAAGAGAGAGAGAGAGAGAGAGAGAGAGAGAGAGAGAGAGAGAATCCTAAGCAGGCCCCACGCTCAGCTCAGAGCTCCACACAGGGCTTAATCCTATGACCCCAGAATCATGACCTGAGCTGAAATCAAGAGTCCCATGCTCAACTGACTGAGCCATCAAGACACTCCCCCTTTTTTTCCTATCATATTCTTTGGAAAGGAGTCACTGTGTCTTAGCCTGCCCTTCAGGAGTAAAGGGTAGGAATGAAACTCCATCTCCCATAGAGGGGGAATATCTGCAGATAGTACTTGGAATTCTACTAGAAGAAAGATTAGTTTCATCTCTCCTTTGTACTTGTTTGTTCAACCATTTATTTATGCCAAGTGGTATATTTATCAGTATTCTCCAGAAAAACACAATTGATAGGATATATAAATAGAGAGACATAGATGTAGATAAGAGGAGATCTATTACAGGAATTGGCTCACACAATTATAGAAGTAAGAAGTCCCACAGTGTGCTGTGTGCAAGCCAGAGACCTGGGAAAACCAATGGTGCAATTCAGTCCCAGTCCTAAGGTCTGAGAACCACAGGGTTGATGGTGTAAGCCCCAGGCAGAGTCTGAACCAGGAGCACGGGGGCACGAGATGTCTGAGGGCATGATAACATGGAGGTCTCAGTCCACGCAAAGAAAGTGAATTAGTACTCCCTTGGCTTTTTTGTTCTCTTCAGGTTCTCAGCAGGTTGGGTGATGCCCACCCACATTGGTGAAGATGATGTTTACTCAGTTTACAGGTTCAAATGCCAGTCTCGTCTGGAGATCCCTCACAGACGCACCCAGATATAATGTTTTACCAACTGTCTGGGCATCCCCTTGGCCCAGTCAAGTTGATTCATAAAATTAACCATCATAGGTTCACCCCTTGTCAACTTGCAACCCATATGGATCTCTTTACACCAAACTTGATCTCTAAATAAAGACAATAACAACGTCCTAATTCCACCCAACATGATACAACTATCCAACATACAACTAAATACACTAATCCCTTTCCCAGAAGGGGACATAAAGTCCTTGGATGATGTTTACTCTTTTTTTTGATATCCCGTAACTTAAATATTATGGTGTAAAACTATTTAAGTACTTATATGTCAATACATCTTATGTTGTATGAGGAGACAATAAGGAAGAAAACAAAGATATTTGCTTAATATATGTCTATATATACACAAGCATTCATAACAAAATAAAGAAGAAATACTCGCAGTGCCTGGTGGCTCAGTTGGTTAAATGTCAGACTCTTGACATCGGCTTGGGTCGTGATCTTGCGGTCATGGGTTCGAGCCCCACACTGGGCTCTGTGCTGACAGTGCAGAGCCTGCTTGAGATTCTTTCTCCCTCTCTGTCCTCCCCTCCCCCACTGGCACACACACTGTCTCTCTCTCAAAAAATAAACTTCCTTTTTTTTTTTTTTTTAGAGAAGAAATACTCAAGATAATTACAGCCCTTGTTTCTATAACTGGTCATGTGGTTGTAGGTGGTATTTAGTATAACTACCTTCTTTTCAGGACCCATTCTCTATTCCCTTTGCCTTAAGCAAGAACCTCAGTTGCCTGTGGACCTTTACCTGATAAAGTGACCCACCCTTTATTCCTTGAAGGGTCTGGGCCATTAATATTCCTGCCTGGATTGGGTTGTTGTAATTTCCCATTGACCTAATTCATAGGGCATGGTAATGCTAAGGAGATACCCTAAGGAATCTCCTGTATTGCTGACATACTCTTTCTTACCTCCATCGTGGTGTCAATTTCCCCTTGATATTGAGGATCCTTCACCCCAGCCAACACTGTAACTCCCTGCTTTGCCTTTTGATTCAGACGCCTGAGGAACCCAAAGTGGTCAAGCAACAGTCTTTATTTCCAGGTCAGTGGAATCGCTGTTGTGTCCCCTGGTGGCAGTATTCTTCCCTCTGGAACTAAGATCTTGAGGCTAGCAGAGCGTAAGATTATGGGAACAGGAAGCAAAAATTTTGTTAGGGGATGGCTAGGTGTAAAAGTGAGTGCTACAGCCCTCATTTCCACGCCTCAATTCCTGGACCCGTGAGTGCTGACTATTTGAGAAATAGCACCATATATTGGACACTGATTTGGGGCATATGCAAAGAGGCCAATTAGACATTGTCATTCAGCTGCTCCCAGGATGAGGTTCTGTGTTTGATTTTCAGGCCTGTGGCTACAGGAGATAAGGATCTCTTTCAAGATTCACCTTAGAAATTCTTAGGTTGTTTAGGCATTGCTTGAGCTGGGGATTCAAATTCCTTGAGCTCATCTGTTTTCTTTCATTAATTTATCCAACGACAATAGGAGCAACCAACCAATGCCATTACATTTCTTTAGTTTTCAAAAAATGGTTGAAATTTTCAAATACAGAGTCACTTAGCCCCTTGCTTCTTCTAAGTGGTTGATTATGAGCGTCCAACACAGATATTTTGTGTGTTTCTCTAAACAGTGCACACCATGGATTATCAGTGTTCTCTACTGCTGGAAATAGCCATTAGTGCTTTTCAATCTAATCAGATTAGACAACCAATTCCAGAAACCCCAGTACCAATTCAGAAAGCTCATTCTTAATTTTTTTTTCAACATTTATTTTTATTTTTGGGACAGAGAGAGACAGAGCATGAGCGGGGGAGGGGCAGAGAGAGAGGGAGACACAGAATCGGAAACAGGCTCCAGGCTCTGAGCCATCAGCCCAGAGCCTGACGCGGGGCTCGAACTCACGGACCGCGAGATCGTGACCTGGCTGAAGTCGGAGGCTTAACCGACTGCGCCACCCAGGCGCCCCAGAAAGCTCATTCTTAAAATTCTGTTCCTTTAGAACTACTTTCAGTACCAAAACCTGTATTCATCAAGATCTCCTAGAAAAACAGAATAGGACATACATAGAGATGTAGATAAGAGATTTATTGTAAGAATTTGTTCACACAGTTATGGAGACAGTCAAGTCCCACACACAATGTGCTGTCTGTAGGCTGGAGATCCAGGAAAGCTGGTGGCGTATTTGTGAGGTCTAAGTCTGAAGGCCTGAAAATTGGGGGGCTGATGATGTAAGTCCTGGTTCAGATGCTGGCAGGCTGGGTTCGAGGACCCAGAAGGGGTCCCACAGGATCAGCCAGGAAGGTCCTTGTCTGCGCACAGGATAGAAATCAAACTCGAGCCAGCAGGAGGTGAAAGCAGAGTTTATTCAAAGTATAGAGAGACTGCAGGTACAGACAGAGCTTCTGGAAGACTCAGAAAGGAAAGGAGGAAGTCTCGTATTTGGTCGGGGTCTGGGGGGTTTTACTGAGGATCGTGACCTGGTGTATGTGTCCTCTCAGGCATCCAGGACTCAGAACAAAGATGAGGACCCAAGTGCTATTGCTTGGAGCCAGGGGGCCTTGGCGTCGAGAAGTCTAGTGCTGGTGGTCTGGAATATGCCTATGACAGCTTCATTGGTCATTCTCACCTGGTCCTTCCTTAGATGTTATCCATTCTGAAGAAATCATTAACTCCTCGTACCTTACAAGGAGGACATACACTGTTTGCATTCTGAGGCATGTGTAAAGTGGGGGTGCAGGTGCTAGCAAGAATAGAAGCAGGAAAAGGAGCAAAAGACAGGTTTTTATGGAGTCTTCAATTTCCCTGTATCAGCCTGAGTCCAAAAGCCTGAGAACCAGGGATGCCAATGTCTAAGAGTAGGAGTAGATGGATCAAATTTGCCCTGCCTCCACCTTTTGTTCTTATTCAGGTCCTCCCTGGATTGGATGATGCCCGCCCACTGATGAGGGCCCTCTTCTTCACTCAGTCTACCGATTCAAATGCTAATCTCATCCAGAGACAACCTCATAGACACATCCAGAAATCATGTTTACCAGCCCAGTCACGTTGACATAAAATTAAACATCACAGTATAGACTTGTATATTTATTTTATACTTTGGGATATACCATGCTATTTATTTTGTTGCTCAAATTGTTTCAAACTTGCCCATTTGGGAGGTTTTTCAGATTGGTTCCTGTGTCCCTTTAACATGCCCCCATCATTTTGTATTTTGAGCGCTTCCTTACTTTCTGATACCGCAAGCATACCTAAAGCATTAGGCATGTTTTTCGTTTTCCCTGACTTGGTCTTAAATGAGCCATTTTTCCTGGTTTCTTTTATTGAAGGATGGTATTTGGAAAACAAGATCTGGGCACTGGGTGTGCTTGTTGCTATTGAGATGTTGATGCAGGCTGGCTGGGTTTGAGGACCAGCCAAGAGGGTCCTTGGCTTCGTGGAGAATACAAATCAAATGTGAGCCAAGAGGAAGTGAGGACAGAGTTTATCGAAGACCTAGAGAGAGCAGATAGAGACAGAGCACCTGGGAGACTCAGAAAGGAAAAGAGACTGAGTTCCATATTTGCTTGGAGTCTGGGGTTTTTATTGGGGACAGTGGTCTGGTGCACGTGTCTTCTCAAGCATCCAGGACCAAAGATGAGCGTTCAGGTGTTCTGCATAGGTCACTTACGACCTGGCATCAGGTGTCTTGATGAGTTAGTGGTCTTGGCCCTACCTGGTCACTCCCTCGATGCTACCTCCCGTGCTGGAAGACTCCAAAGAAATCATTAACTCCCTGCCTTTACAAGGAGGACATATATTACCCGTTCTATAAGGCATGTGTAAGGTGGGGGTATAGGTCCTAGCAAGAATAGAAACAGTAAAAGGAGCAAAAAAAGCAGTCCCTTTAGTTTCCCTGTCTCAGTGTCATTGCTTCTAGGCCCTCCTACCAGACAGAGCTATGTGTATATACTAACATGTTATGTATATGTATATATTACATATCTATAATTATTTCTGTATTTATTCATCTATATATATATTAAGCTAACCATGATGAACACCCTTCATATTTGCTTATAGTCTTTTTTAGCCTGTAGGTTGGATATAATAACTTGCTTTTCTTCTCTTTGCAGATTTCAGATATTCCTCTATTTTATATGTGCTTTCCAGAACATCTCTTGTGGTATCCACTACTTGGCTTCTGTGTTCATGACGGTGTCCCCCTACCATACCTGCAGGCCCCCAGGCAACGTGAGTCGGGTTCTTTTCCACAATATCTCTAGTTGGAGGTTGGAGGACATCTGGATCCTGTTTTTCACAGGCCACGAAGATCACATTATAGTGCAGCTACAGAACGGTGAGGTCTGGGAGCTCACAAGTTGTCACAGATTCCGGAGGGATGACAAATCTGGTTTGAACTATGATTACAGTGGCCGTAAGAGTAGCTTTCCTTGCATGGATGGCTATGTCTATGACAAGAGCAAGTGGGACAGCACCGTGGTGACTCAGTGGGATCTGGTCTGTAACCGAGAATGGTTCGCAAAGGTGATCCAGCCTGTGTTTATGGTGGGAGTCCTGCTGGGAGCGATGATTTTTGGCTACCTTTCTGACAGGTAAAATGAAATATTTAAGTTTGTTGCATCAGGGTTCATTTTCCTATCTGGTTTTCTTAAAGGTCAAGGAATTGTGTTCAAAGCTTTAGTCATTTTCATACCTCCTATCTAAATACCTGCCTCTTTGCTCATCTGTTATTTAGAGGCACACAAAAAACCATAGTGTTAGAGGATGGGTTTTGAAGACAGTCTGCCTGGGTTCAGACCCTGGTTCTACCACTTATTAGCCATGAGCCCGAGGCAAATTGCATAGCCTGTGTTTCAGAAAGTAGTCTATAAGCTGGTGATGAAAATAATAGCACTCACTTCAAAGGGTTATTGCAAAAATAGTAAAAAAAGTACCTTGGACATATAACCACTCAATAAATACTGGTTACTATTTGAATATCAACATATATATATCTGTATCGATCTATCTATCTATCTATCTAATTTTCTAAAAATAAACTTGTTTTTTTAAGAAATGTAGCCTGGTTCTAAACAATAATATCTATGAAATTGTGGGTTTGATACACCAGCCATATTTTCTTAAAAAAAACACACACACATTAAAATGAATACATAGCCCTTAAATAAGGCAAAGTTCATCTCTGTGTGGACAAGGACTGTATTTAAAGTACCTGTGCTGGGGCGCCTGGGTGGCGCAGTCGGTTAAGCGTCCGACTTCAGCCAGGTCACGATCTCGCGGTCCGTGAGTTCGAGCCCCGCGTCAGGCTCTGGGCTGATGGCTCAGAGCCTGGAGCCTGTTTCCGATTCTGTGTCTCCCTCTCTCTCTGCCCCTCCCCCATTCATGCTCTGTCTCTCTCTGTCCCAAAAATAAATAAACGTTGAAAAAAAAATTAAAAAAAAAAATAAAGTACCTGTGCTAAAGCACAGAAATGAACTTCTCTGGTCCCCATAGTTGTGAGTTTTACAGCCATATGCTGGGCCCTGGGAACCTGAGGACAACAGCTTAGGTCCAAATCCCACCCTTGGGATGTGCTAGTCTAATGGGACTGACAAACATGTCCAAAATAAAATGATAGGGCTTTGTTGTGGCCAGGGCCATAGGAGAAGTGAGAACAAATGGAGGCAAAATCTATGGAAGCCTAAAGGGAGGAGTGCCTAGGTCTTCCCACCCCTAACCCTATTCCAGGAGGTGGCATTTGAATAATGAAATTAAGGCAGAAGTGGAGTCTAGTTATTATTTGGTGGATGAAGTTATGTTACTATATTTCAGAATCTTCTATTCCAGGGGCACCTGGGTGGCTCAGTCGATTGAGCATCCGACTTCAGCTCAGGTCATGATCTCGTGGTCTGTGGGTTTGAGCCCTGCGTTGGGCTCTGTGCTGACAGCACAGAGCCTGGAGCCTGCTTCAGATTCTGTCTCCCTCTCTCTCTGCCCCTCCCCCGTTCATGCTCTGTCTTTCTCTCTCTCTGTCAAAAATAAATAAACATTAAAAAAAAATTAAAAAAAAGAATCTTCCATTCCAGGGCACCTGGGTGGCTCAGTTAAGTGTCTGACTTCAGCTTAGATCATGATCTTGCAGTTTGCAAGTTCGAGCCCCACATTGGGTTCTCTGCTGATAGCACAGAGCCTGCTTCAGATCCTCTGTCCCCTTCTCTCTCTGCCCCTCCTCTGCTGGTTATCTCTCGCGCTCTCTCTCTCTCTCTCTCTCTCTAAATAAATAAATAAATAAACTTAAAAAAAGCATTAAAAAAGAATCTTCTGTTCCATAACCATCTTCCTGGAATGTGGAAATTAGGTCCGTCAAAGCCAAAAACATGATTGAAAGGCACCATGAGTGAGAGTCAGTAGAAGCAATAGGCCCCCAAAGCAGACCTTCTGCACAAAGAAGAATTGAAATACTGGAATTGTCAGGCACAGATAAAAATTCACTATGCTTACTGCTGTTAAACAAATAGAAGACAAGCCTGAAATTATTAGTAAAAATCTGGAAATTGTATTTTATTTTTGTTTTTTAAATATTTATTTATTTAGAGAGTGAGCATGCATACACGAGTGGGAGAGGGGCAGTGAGAGAGAGGAGAGAGAGAATCCTAAGTAGGCTCTACACTGTCAGCACAGAGCTTGACACGGGCTCTGTATTTTATCTATTTATTTATTTATTTATTTATTTATTTATTTATTTATTTATAAGTAAGCTCTTTGCCCAACATGGAGCTCAAACTCATGACCCCAAGATCAAGAGTTGCATGTTCCACTGCCTAAACCAGCCAGGTGTCCCTGGAAATTGTATTTTAAAATGACATAAAATTGAAGAATAACTACCTAGAACATCTAGAAAAAAAACCATAATAAGTGACAAATTCCTGGGCAGTTTTAACAACCTATTACATATAATTAGAGAAAGAATGAGTAAAATTGATAAGAGCTCAGAAAAAATTATCAATAGTAAACATAAGAGAGACAGTTGGAAAATATGAGAAATTAAAATTCATGAAGGCAGAGGGATAAGATCTGAAATATACTTAATATTGGAAACTTATCACGGACGCCTAGGTGGCTTAGTCGGTTAAGCCTCCGACTCTTGATTTCCACTCAGGTCACGATCTCACGGTTTGTGGGATCAAGCTCGGTGTCCTGCTTGGGATTCTCTCTCTCCCTCTCTCTCTGCCCGTCCCCTGCTTGCATGCTCTCTCTGTCTCTCTCTCATAAATAAACATTTAAAAAAAAATTAGTGGAATTTACCACATTAATAGATTAGAAGACAAAATTCATATTATCCACTTAATGAATACAGGAAAAACATTTGATAAATTTCAAAATCCATTCATGATAAAAACTAAAAGTGGAAGAATGTCCTTAACCCAATTACAGGTGTCTACAAAGAGATCTACCATGAACATCTTAACTGTGAGATATTGAAAGCTTTCCCTTGGAATCAGGAATACATAAGGATGTATGAAACACCGCTTCTGCTTAGTATTATACTGGATATCCTATTACTGTAAGGCAAAACAGAGAAATAAAAGAGAGAGGGAGAAGCAGGGGTGGGGGGAGGGGGAAGGCATAAATGGAAAGAAAGAAGACAAAAAAGTCATTATTTTTAGCCATTACAATTCTGTATGAAGAAAATCCAGCAGAAGACTTATTGGAATTAATGAGCATTTAATGATGTTGCTGGATAGGTTATCAATATATATAAATTAATTATGTTTATATCTACTAGTAACAAATATAAAAATTAAAAAATGCCATTACAGAGCCCAGAAATAAAGTCACACGTATATGGGCAATTAATCTATAACAAAGGAGGCAAGAATCTAAAATGGGTAAAAGACAATCTGTTCAATAAATCGTGCTGGGAAAACTGGACAAGAATGGAACTGGACCATTTTCTTACATCGTACACAAAAATAAACTCAAAATGGATTAAAAACCTGAATATGAGACCTAAAACCATAAAACTCCTGGAAGAACACATTGACAGTAATCTCATTGACATTGGCCTAAAGCAACATTTTTCTAGAAATGTCTCCTCAGGCAAGGGAAACAAAAGCAAAAATAAACTATGAGGACTACACTAAAATAAAGAGCTTTTGTGCAACAAAGGAAACCATCAACAAAAGGAAGAAGATATTTGCTAATGATATATCCAATGAGGGAATAATATCCAAAGGGTATAAAGAACTTAGGCAACTCAACACCAGAAAAAACCCTCCAATCTGATTAAAAAATGAACAGAAGATATGAATAGATGTTTTCCCAGAGAAGACAGGCAGATGGCCAACAGACACATGGAAAGATGCTCAACAGCACTAAATGTGAATCGAAACCACAAGAGTTGAGCATCTGACTCTTGGTTTGGCTCAGGTCATGATCCTGGGGTGGTGGGGTCGAGCTCCACCTTGGGCTCTGTGCTGCCTGGTTGGGATTCTCTCTGTCTCTCTGCCCTACTTGCTCTCTCTCTCTCTCTCAAATAATGGGAAAAAAATAGCTCACTTTTATGGACCATTTTCTATGAGCTATTTTAAATGTCTTGTGTATTATCTCATGTAATTACTTAAAAAAGTCTGTGAGGTAAACATCATTGGCTCTATTTTAAATACCAGTGCAGAAAAGGAAGGACAGAAGGTCAACTTGGAAAGTAAAGCACCAGAGCTGGGTTTTGAACCCAGGCCCGGGCACCTAACTACTATATTGTATTGTCTCTTCCTTTCTGCCACGAGACCCCAGAGGATGGTCAGAAAAGGCTGCACCTTTGACCTGGCTTTTAAACACACAATGGGGAAGGCTTTCTAAGGGAGAAGGAACAACTTCATGTCTTGAGAGAGCCTGGCACATTCAGGGAATTGTGAGGAGGTCAGTTTGGTAGAAGCATAGGATGGATAAACCAAGTGATGCAAAACCGCATCTGGGATTGTTTTATTTCTGGGCAGTGTGGAGGGTACACTGGTGTGATGTTAGGAGGACTGGGTGGGAGGCCCTGAGGATGAGGGCTGTAGAAAATGGTGAAGGTCTGAATGAAAGCAGGAGGGGCAGAGAGGGAAGGATGGACACATATTGAGGAGGTATGTATGTATGTATGTATTTTGAGAGAGAGAGAGAAAGAGAGCACAAATGAGCAAGGGGCAGAGAGAGAGAAGAAAGCCCAGGAGGGGCAGAGGAGGAGAGAGAGAGAGAGAAGCAGGGCCCATCCGAAGCAGGGTTCACCCGAAGCGGGGCTCGTGCTCACCTGAAGCAGGGCACGAGCTCACCCAATCCAGACTGAATCATGATCTGAGCTGAAGTCAGATGCTTAATGACTGAGCCACCCAGGCGCCTGAGAAGGCATTTCGAAACTGACATAATTTGGTGGACTTTAGGAAATGCCAGCATGGAGACAGGTAGGCCACCAGGGTGATATGAGCCAAACCTGGAGAGTTCTACAAGCTGATGGAGAGCAGTCCCTCAGGAGTGGGTGTGGCCAGTGGCACTAGAGAAGGTAAGCAAATAAGGACTGAGAGAGGCAACCTGGAGGTCCCTGGTGACTGGAGAGCAATCTCAGAAAAGCCAGTTGCAACCTGGTGGTCATGGCTAAGGAAATGTAGGAGTTGAGGAAGTAGATATTCCTTTCAGAGATGCTATCAGTGGAGGAAATACAAGGTGCAATGAGGCTGAAGGAGTGATGGGATCCAGCGGTTCTTGTCTTTGGTTGGAAAAGACTTAAACTGAAAGGGAAGAGTCAGAGGAGAGAGAAACATAGAGGAAAAAAAAATTGTTAGAATAAGTTCTCAGTGGAGGTGGGAAGAGGCATAATCCAATTCAAAGATTGCAAAATGGTATTTGGAGAGAAAAGTGTGTGTGTCCCTGGAGAGGAGAGAAGAAGAGAAAGCTGAACACAGATTCAGGTTGTGTTGACAAGTGGGCAGAATAGGAGGTTGTGAGGCTTTCTCTTTGATGGTCTCTGTTCTCTGCAGGAGATGGGTGGTGGAGACATTGTGGGTGGTCGAGGAAGTTGATTGGGGACGGGTAAAAGGTTTGAAATGGCATTCAGGGCTCAGATGAGATTGAAGCACATGCACATGTAGGACCAACCATCCCTACTAGTGTGTGGGGGGAGCAGAGAAGGCTGAGCGTGTACAGAGGACAGTTTTTATTTGCTTACATATCCTCTGTTCTACCAGGTAAACGTGTTGGTTGGAATCTCAGGACTATATTCTTTTGCCTTAAAATTATCTGTCAGGGAGAAAATATTTATAAATCATGTATCTAATAGGAGTCCAGTATTCCAAAGATATAAAGAACTCTTACAACTCAACAATAAAAAGACAAATAACCCAGTTTAAGAATGGGCAAAGGATTTGGATAGATATTTCTTTTTTTTTTTAATTTAATGTTTTTATTTATTTTTGAGACAGAGAGAGACAGAGTATGAGCGGGGGAGGGGCAGAGAGAGAGGGAGACACAGAATCCGAAGCAAGCTCCAGGCTCTGAGCTGTCAGCACAGAACCCGATGAGGGGCTCGAACTCACAGACCGCGAGATCATGACCTGAGCCGAAGTCGAATGCTCAACCGACTGAGCCACCCAGGCGCCCCAACAGATGTTTCTTTAAAGAATATATGCAAATGGCCAATAAGCACATATAAAAATGCTCAACGTCATTAATCATTAAGGAAAATGTAAATCAAAACCAGGACGCGATATCTTTGCACACGCACTAGGATGGCTGTAATCAAAAAGACAATGGGGCACCTGGGTGTCTCAGTCAATTGAGTGTCCGACTCTTGATTTCAGCTCAGGTCATGATCCCAGGGTTGTGGGATCAAGTCCCGAATCAGGCTCCACAATGTGGAGCCTACTTAGGATACTCTCTCTCTCTCTCTCTCTCTCTCTCTCTCTCTTTCTCCCTTTCTCCCCACTGCTCCTCTCCCCTGCTCACCCGCATCCTCTCTCTCTCATTTAAAAAAAAAAAGACAGACAATAATAGACAAGTGTTGTTGAGGATGTGGGGAAATTGGTTCCCTTATACATTGTTGGTGGGACTGTAAAAATAGGGCAGCCACTTTGGAAAACAGTTTGGCACTTCCTCAAATGTTAAACAAAGAGTTGTCATATGATCCAGAAACTCCACTCCTAGGTATACACCCAAGGGAAAACAAGTTCACACAAAATCTTGCTCACAAATGGTCGTGGCAGCATTATGCCCAATTGCCAAAAAGTGGAAACAGTCCCAACTGTCCATCAGCTGACGAATAGATAAACAAAATGTGATACAGCCATAAAGGATTATTTAGACACAAAAAGGAACGAAGTACTGACACATGCTACATCACAGACGAAACTTGAGGACACAATGCTAAGTAAGAGCAGCTGGACACAGCAGGTCACCTATTGTATGACTCCGTTAATGTCAAATGTCCAGAACAGGCAACTATGCAGAGAAAGAAAGTAGGTTGGTGGTTGTCAGGGACTGGAGGGAGCAGAGAGGGCAGAATGATGGTTCCTGGGTGCAGAGTTTCTTTTTGGAGTGATGAAAATGTCCTGGAATTAGTAATGAGAGTTGCACAACTTTTTGAACATACTAAAAGCCAATGAATTATATACTTTAAAAGATTGGATCTTATGTGAAGTATATCTCAATTTTTAAAAACCTGTCGGGAATATGATTTGTTTGCTTTTTAGACAAAGAAATGCCCCTCCCAATTATGAAAATAATAGGGCAGGTAAGCACCTTATTCTTAGGAGCAGAATGTGTCAAGAGCTCTGTTTTTAGAGGGGCCTGGCAAGAGCTGACTTACCCCTGTGGGCACAGCCAGCCTGACACGGAAGATGATCTGACAGATCCGAAAGCAGAAGTCCTCTGAGCGAAAGGACACATCCTCCCCACTCTCCCTCGCCAATCCTGGGTTAGGAGGTCCTCTGGGCATCACCCTGGGTGATCATGTATGTATATGAGCGGCTTAGGTAGAGGCCTCCCCACTGAAGACTGGCCTCTTGAAGAAATCCTGTGTTAACTCGTGATTTCCCCCAGATGAATGAATGGATGACAACAATCAATACAGAAGCTATTGAACACATAGGTCACGCTCACTTTCATGAACTGGAGTGGATGTTTAAACTCTGATAACCATACCTTGCTGCTTCTGCTGTGTGCTTCTTATTTTTCAGGATAGGAAGACGATTTGTCTTGTGGGCCACAAGCACTGGCATATTTTTATTTGGCCTTGCAGCGGCGTTCTCATTCGATTATTACAGCTTCATGATTGCACGCTTTCTTCTCGCTATGGTGAGTTGTGGGGGGCGCTTTTCTTAAACCTCTAATTCTACTGCAGTATTTTCATATTAAACCTTGCTCTCTCTGAGTGTGGGTCCTTTAGAATGTGGTGAGAGAGATCCAGGGCTGATCTTTGTTCATTCCACTGAGAAGTCTTTCTGCAGAATAGTAGTGCTCTGTGTTTGAATGAAACTCATTAAAATGAAAAATGGTTGCTTACTAGGCAGAACCTTTT
The DNA here is from genome assembly GCF_022837055.1 of Prionailurus viverrinus. Lineage (NCBI taxonomy): Eukaryota > Metazoa > Chordata > Mammalia > Carnivora > Felidae > Prionailurus > Prionailurus viverrinus. Next base: position 99,893,466 of record NC_062565.1, on the reverse strand, counting down.
TGTTTGACTCCATGCCTGGCACATGACCCACATTCCATGACTACTAAGGCATTATTTTATTTCTGAGCAATTTTATGGGCCTGGTCAGGGCCTGCACACATGGGCCAAACAGACATTTAAGGTGTAAACAAAGTCGTTTGTGTAATGCACAGTAGGAATGAAAACCAGAGGCATTTGGCTTTTCTGTTATGAGGAACAGGGACGTATAGTTTGAATATCCGTTTTGTCTTATTTGGGCAAACATGTTGTCCTCTTTGAGCCATAGTTGCTAATCTATAAACTGTAGAAAATAATACCTGCTTCACTGGTATTGATAACTGGTTGTGATCAGGATTCAACGAGATTAAAGAAAACTTCCACAGTATGGTGGCTGTCACGAAACAGGCCTTCCTTCTGGCAGCGACTATTATAGGAAGTGGACCAGCCAGTGAGGAAGCGTCCCCACACTTGGTGAGGCTTCCAGACAGGTTCCCAGCTGCCAAATGACAGCAGCAGCGACTCTATTTGGAGGTCACTGGTCAAGGATAATGGTGTGAAGTTACCGTCTTTGAGAGGAACATGTGGCCTTGCTGAACACAGAGGTGGGGGTGCATCCCCTCTCACCAGGGTATATGAGCCAAGGGTCCAGCGAGAAGCCAAGGACTTTGGTCTCAGAAGAGGTCACTGCAGCCCCTCACAGAGCAAGGTGCTGTGTTCAGTTTCGGTGTCTTCACTGATGGCTGGAAAGAGTTCCTAGGAAGCCACACAGATGGCCAAGAGTAGGGACGATGCATAAAAAGAGAAACATTTAGGAGAATGGGAGGTGTGGCACCTTTAAAAAAAGTAATTATATATATATTTAGGAACGTAAAGAGTGTTTAATACAAAAGGTAACAACAGCAGTCTGTCTCCACTGAGGGCAGAGTAAGAGGAAATGGCCCTGTAACTGATGAGATTTGATAAGAGGCCTTTTAGTGGGAATGATGGTTCCAGAGGCACAGGTATGGGAGAGGGTGAAGGTCCTCTTTTGGAGGACATTCTGAAAATAGCTATTTCAGTCTTGCAAATAAAGTGTTTGTTTTCAGAGCTGAGAAAACAAGCCACTCATTGAATACATTTGTAAAATGTGACCTTAAGTTTCTGCAGCTCTTGTCTTTGATTTTCACACAAAATGTTGTTGTGGTTGAATTCTGAGTAGGGAAGGTGCAGACAGACCAGTTTACTCACCACATTTATTGATCTGCCCACAGAATGTAATGCTAAGTAAGCAGACCAGGCCATTTCAGTAACCCTACAGTGTGGTGGGAAGGCAAGACCCTGATGGGCCATCTTCAAAAATACAATGTTGACAATGGAGGCGTGACAATGGAGTGGTTTAAGTTGGGGTGGGGCAGGGGGAGCGGTGGAGAGTCTGGAGAGCCAGGGCTTTTTAGTTCTGAGGGACGGGTAAGAGAAGAATGTTCCAGGTAGACGCAGCAAGTGAGAAGGCCCTAAGTTGAGAAGGAATGAAAGGTCCAGACGTCTGGAGAGTAGAGAGGAGGTGAAATATCTTGATGAGACTGAAGGGGAGGGAGATGATTAGGCAGAGGCTTAGAGGGTGATTAAGAGTTTGCTTGACTTCTTAAGGGCTGTGAGAATCTCCTGAAGGGGTTCAGGTGTGGTGAAGTGACCATTCTGGCTGCTCTGTGGGTATAGGGTCAGGGTAGATGTGAAGAACAGAGTGTTACCAGAGGAGGTGACAGGTGTGAAGGGATCCAAGAAGTCTTTGGGGATAATATAGGCAGTTGTGTACAGATTGTCTGAACCCAATGACAGAAGTAACCGATAGGAAGTGGGAGTGGACTCAAGAATTAATATGGAAAAAAAAAAAACTTGTCATGGACTGATGTTACTGCTTAACTTAATGGAGAAATTTATAGTATTTTAAAATTATCACAATCTTTGTTTGGGTACTGTAACAGCAGCAAACATTTACCAAACAACGAGATTCTTGGATGTGGGAGTCCTCATTATCAGGGTTCATTGTCTGAGTGTTGCAATTATAAGGCTGTATGGAGAAATGAAGGCTGTTGTCACAAAAATATTAAACTGAACTTTAATGCGGAGGCCCCACTAAGCACACCCCTACTTACTACTATTGTCATCCTCTCTGTCACAGGAAATTGCTTGTAGGTTAGTTAGCCTCTTTGTGACTCTCTGATGCAAGGTGAAATTGCAGGTCTTACAAAGGATGTTTGAATACAAAATGTCTTTGAAAGCAATGGGGGAAAACTGAATCCTACCCCAATCCCTTGGCCAATTGGGATGTGGCTGAGATAGACAAGTTAACTTACGAAGAAATTGACGTCCACAGGATAATGACATGATGAGCCTTCAAAAGAGTATGATTTGAATATCAAAGGATTAGGAGATGCCTTTGGCTTTCGAATAATTTTGCAAAAATTAACTTTATGATTCGTGTTATAAAAGTCAAATGTGAAATAATCCTGTAGGAAAAATTCTAACCTTTTCATCATGCCTCCCACAAAAAAGAAATCCATCATTTGATTTGTTCTTTGTTTACTCCAAGAATGATCACATAATACTATTATAGTCTAATTTTTGATAAAGATAGGCTTAATTTCAAAATAATTTTCCCTGATTTTTAAAATTGTAGTTTCCCATTCCCACCAACAGTGCACATAACATAAAATTTCCTATCTTAATCATTTTTAGGTATACATTTAGGGTCATGTTAAGTATATTCATGTTGTGGCACAATCAAAACCACTATCCATCTCCAGAACTCTTTTCATTTTGCAAAAATTGAAACTCTTATACCCATTAACCAGTAAGTCATTTCCTCTTCCACCCAGCCCCTGGCGACCACCATTCTACATCCATGAAATCTACATGATTTCGACTCTCCTAGGTACCTTATATAAGTGGAATCATACAGTATTTTATCTTTTTGTGATTGGCTTATTTTACTTAATATAATGTCCTTAAAGTTCATGCATGTTGTAGCCTGTGTCAGAATTTCCTTCCTTTTTGAGGCTGAATGATATTCTATTGTATATACCACATTTTGCTTATCTATTCATCTGTCGATGGATGCTTGGCTTGCTTCTACATTTTAGCCATTGTGAATAATGCTGTTACAAACATGGGTGTACACATATTTCTTTGAGATCTTGCTTCCAGTTATTTTGGGCATGTATCCAAGGTAGGGCTGCTGGATCATATGGTAATCTATTTTTAGTTTTTGGGGGGGAATCCCCATGCTGTTTCCCACAGCAGCTGTATCATTTTACATTCCCACCAAAAAGTGCACAAGGGTTCTGATTTCTCCATATCTTTGTCAACACTTGTTATTTTCTGTTTTGTTTTCGTTTTTGTTTTTGTTTTTTTATATAACCATCCTGATGGTTATGGGGTGGTATCTCATCGTGATTTTGATTTGCATTTCCCTAGTGGTTAGTGATGTTGAGCATCTTTTCATGTGCTTATTGGCCATTTGTATATCTTTTTGGAACAATTCATATCCTTTGCTCATTTTGAATTGGATTGTTTGTTTTGCTGTTGAGTTTTAGGAGTCTTCTATATATTCTGGGTATTAATTTCTTACCAGATATATAATTTGCAAATACGTCATTCCATACATTGCCTTTTCACTCTGTCGGTAGCGCCCTTTGATGCACAGATGTTTTTAATTTTCATGAAGTCCAGTTTGCTTACTCTTTTCTTTTGTTGCCTGTTAAAAAAAAGTTTCAGTCAAATCTTTTTCTTCCCATCAGTTGCCATAATTTTTTGTCCCCATTTAACAATTTTGGATTTAATAATAAGGGCCTCTTGTATATAGGTAAATTGGTATGCACATTCACGTTTACATTAACTGGGAAATAAATTCACACCGTAGAGGAATACTTACATGAAACAGGAGGTAGGGTCTAACATGTGTTGTACAGATCCACTCGTTTATCTCATACTTAACCTCTCAAGTTTGGCCATTTGGGGAAGCAAGGGTGGGGGAAGAATGAAAAAACCCATTTGAAGAAGAAGGATGGATTGGATGAAACACCATTTTATAAATGCGGTATGGCTTTCAGAAAACAATTTTTTTCATTTTCTTTCTTGCCTATGTGTGATTTACAGAGAGATCAGACCCCTTAGCAGTTATAAATATGACTTTAAATCTGGACCACCCTCCCTGCTTTGTTTTTCAGTCTGGAAGTGGCTATCTCGTGGTGGTGTTTGTCTATGTGACGGAATTTATTGGCATGAAGTCTCGGACGTGGGCATGCATCCAGATGCATTCCTTTTTTGCAGTTGGAACAATGGTGGTGGCTTTGACAGGCTACTTTGTCAGGACCTGGTGGATCTATCAGATGGTCCTCTCCACAGTGACTATCCCCTTTGTCCTGTGCTGTTGGATACTCCCAGAGACACCTTTTTGGCTTCTCTCAGAGGGAAGATGTGAAGAAGCACAAAAAGTAGTTGATACAATTGCCAAGTGGAATAGGGCACGCTCCTGTAAGCTGTCAGAACTGTTGTCACTGGATCTAAATGGTCCCGTTGGTAATGAACCCCTTGAAGTTAAGAAGCACAACCTGTTAGATCTATTTTATGACTGGAATGTTGGAACAAGGACCCTTACTATTTGGCTGATTTGGTTCACTGGGTGTTTGGGATTCTACTTCTTCTCCTTGAATTCTGTTAACTTAGGAGGCAATGAATATTTAAACCTCTTCCTCATGGGTAAGTAGTTAAATTATATGTAAGTGTAGCAATGAAGTGACATTTCTACCATGTTTTTAGTGTGTTTTCATTGTCCGTTCTCTACCAAGAACAATACTGCCAACCTTATTACTATGGTCTCTTTTAGGGTTTATATACCGGAACACAAGTGTATATTTTCTTTCAAAATAATGCAAACAGTCAGAAGAATTTAGTCCCTTCTTCTTTCCCTGCTTCTGCTCCTTGCTTGCTTCCTTCCTGGAAGCCCATCCCCTCAGAACTGTCTTTGAGAGGTAACATCTATTACGTCTGGCTTGCACCCTTTTAGATCTCTTTCTGTGCATTTCCAGACATTTGTGCAGATAAAGAGATCATTCACTGCTTATTCTTCTTTGTAATTTGTTTTCCTTTTAAAACTTAATATGGCTTAGAGATCTTCTGGTGTCTTTCTACCTTCAAAAGTCCTTAATTTAGGCATTTCAGGCAGTAAAATCACTTAAATGCAACTATAATTTCGTTGTCATGCTTCTTTCATTTTAGTATAGCGGGTTAAAGTGGATCCAGATTTTGCTGTGACATCTTGAAGCATGACTCCTAGGGTCAGCCAAATTCAGACCAAACATGAGAGAAATATGAGAAACCTGTATTTGTCTGTCTAGCCTTAACTCCTGGTTATTTTCACATAGGCTGCCTGCATTTGATATTATCCTCAGAAAGTCTCGCTTTTACATTTTCACACATAGATATCATCCCTTCTCATTAAAGTGCTCTGATGACACTTCTGTGTTTGTTTATTAGAGCTCAGCAGGAATTATGAGAGAAGTCGTTTTAAGAAAAGAAAAAAAAAACCCTTTTTTTTCTCTTTTTGGGCAAGCCAACAGGTTTGCAGAGTCCGGCTTGATTTCAAACCCATTCTATGTGCCGGGTTGAGAAATGACACAGAATTCCTAGGACAGGGCAGCAAATGGCAGGAGAACCAAGTGGGGCAGGGTGTGTGACACAGGGACGCTTTTGGCAACTTGGAGTTTTAGATCGTTACGATATAGTTTCTTAATTGTAATGGAGATATAAATTCTCAAGAAACTGGGACATCCCCTAAATATAAAAATGTCTCTAAGATAAATATACATGGTTTTATATTCTCTACTGTCTTGGATTTTTCCTGTCATCACCCTTCCCAGAAGTCCTCTTGCTGACAAGTGCTTCTAGTTGAAATTCCTACGCTGGGAAATTTTTGAACGAGTTTTTATCTCCGGAGATGGGCTGGGGCTGGTGGGCATTTCAGCTCAAGTTGTGGGTGATAAATGCTTCAGTAGCTTCAAGACATCCGGGGATAGGAGCGGAATTGGGCCTGAGTGATTAGAGAGATTATATATTATAGAGTGAGGAAAGTAATGGCAGATTGTCCTAATCCCGTGACGCTTGGGCCTCACTGCTTGCGCCATTTATATCCCAGACACTGTCAAAATTAGATGTAGTATCAGTATCCTGAAGTGACAACTCAAGGAAAACCAGCGTAGGGTACTTTAAATGCTCTTCAGCCATTTCACAGTTGCTGCCCAAGCGTTGCTAGACTCCAGGAGTCAGTCAGGGAGGGGGGGCAGTGGGGGAGGGAGGCTGCAGGAGAGGAGTCTTGGCTCCTGAAGACCTTGCTTCTAGTCCCTGAGCTGTCACTTACTCTTCCGCTCAAAGCAGTTAATCTCCGTTGTAAAGTGGGGACACTAACCCAGGGCTACCCCCATGCGGCTCTTTTGTGGATCGTTGTCTCTTATTTGACCTTGAAAAGTGCTTGATAAAGTCTTGGAAAAAAAAAAAAAAAAGAGTAGAGTAACAGATGTACAAACTGATCCGGCCTGAAAGCATGGACTTTATCACAGGGTCCAGAGTCTGTGGAAGGGAGGCATTTCCTCCAGAGGTGTCTGTTTTCCATTTCAGTGAAACGGAGAGACCGGCTGTCAAAGGCGGCTTATTTTTTGCCTTTGCCTGAGCCACTGTTTTTGAGCAGCGGCAACTGAGTTTAGTTTCTAATGTACTACTAGGACCATTCACTCCGAAAATATGTTATCTACCCCTGTGACGTGTTCAGAAGCTGTGGGAGACGTACAGATAGATGCACACCCGCCTCTCCAGGTGTTTGTGGTGTTCTGTAGTTGCAAGGACAAGTGCAGGTCGCTCCTAAGAGGTGGTGGCCTTGTTGCGTCCCGAGCTTAGGCGAGCTGCAGAGGGAGGAAGGAACTTGAAGACTGAATTACATGGAAGATCTGGGCTGCGAAAAGATGGCAGTTTCCTAAGGGCGGTTGTGGGGTTTGTGCAGCTGGGTCGAGCTTGCTCCCTGTTTCATTGTGGCTGGTAGATACATAGCTTTTTTTGCTCTGGATCTCCGATGCAAACTTTGGTTTTGCAAGAGAAGAGCTTTTAAGTCAGTTATGGACTAGATCCAGCTCTTTACTTTTGCTGTGGGGCAGTAAGAAGAGGCCAGAGGAAGTTTTTGTTCTATAGGGGATTTTTTTTTTCGTCAAGTTAATTTATTTGGTTTGAGAAAGAGCGAGCGCGAGCAGGGGAGAGGCAGAGAGAGAATCCCAAACAGGTTGCCCACTGTCAGCACACAGCCCCACGCGGGGCTTGATCCCACAAACCCTGGGATCATGACCTGAGCTGAAATCAAGAGTTGGATGCTTAACCGACTCAGCCACCCAGGTGCCCCTTGTGTTAGATTTTTAAATATTTTTTAATGTTTTATTTTATATTTGAGAGAGAGACAGAGACAGAGACAGAGCGCGAGCAGGGGAGGGGCGGAGAGAGAAGGAGACACAGAATCTGAAGCAGGCTCCAGGCTCCCAGCGGTCAGCACAAAGCCCGATGCGGGGCTCTATCCCACAAACCCTGAGATCATGATAGGAGCTGAAAGCAAGAGTTAGAGGCTTAACCGACTGAGCCACCCTGGCGCCCCTTGTGTTAGAGTTTTAAATGTTTACTTTTAGGTTTAAAACCCATCACACATTTTCATTAGTTTGTGTACCTAGCTGACACTGAATTTTCTACTTAGTTCCTAAATTTGAAGTTACTAATATAGAATTTTTCCTAGTTCTGCCAAGCACGAGAAACCAAAGAGCAAAAATTATCAATGTCATCTATGAATTTACTTATTTATTCATCCGACAGGTCTGTCCTCTGGACACCATGCTGTGTACTGGGGAGCTGACAGCCTGGTAGGGGGCACGATCCCTGGGACAGGTGATAAGTGCCAGGTGGATTGTGTGAGCATCAGTGCCCTTCACAGGAAACATCCTCCTCACTCCAGGGGATTTAAAAGGGTTAGGTCTTGCCGCCTCTCAGGCAGTCAGTGGGTGTTCTTGGGGGCTCCTGGAAGTGGGGAGAGGGCTAACCATTCCTTTTGGGTGGTGGGTTAGAAGAAGAGGTCCCCTTGTGCAGTTGGTTGCCATGACTTATAGAGAGCCCTTTTGCTCAATGACAGGTGCAGTGGAAATTCCTGCCTACATCTTCATGTGCTTGGGGATGGACAGTATAGGGAGAAGAAAAGTTCTGGTGTTCTCCCTTCTCTCAGGTGCACTGCTCTGTGGTGTCATTATGGTGATCCCCAAGGTGAGTAATTTTTTGTTTTCTTTAGGGCACGGTTAGTTATATTATGACAGGAAGTACGAAGATCCATTCAGACATATGAACAGCATGTATACATAACATTTTTAAATGTTTTCTTTAAAAAAACCATTCTTTCTGTGTTACATAAATACATGTTCATTGTAAAAAAAATTAAGGAAAAATATGTTGGAAAAAAAAAAAAAGCCCGTAATCTCACTTCCCAGAGATGGCCCGTGTTGCATTTTGTAAACACAATGATCCTGAATGAGGAAAGTAGATCACGCCTTCCAGTGATTATCATTATCTTAAACATTCATTCATTTAACAAATGTGTATCTGGCATCTCTTATGTGCCAGGAGTTCTTCTAGTTGCTGGAGACACACAATGAATCAAGTTTCTAGAAGTATGAAGAAAAACAAAACAAGATAAGGGATACAGTGTATGTGTGTGTGTGTGTGTGTGTGTGTGTGTGTGCATGCGTGCACGTGTGTGTGACATGTGTACTATTTTATTTTATCCAGGGTGATGGGGGATGGTGTGCTTCTCAGAGAAGGTGACAGTTGATTAGAAACCTGAAGGAGGGAGGAAGCCATAGAGACATCTGAAAGTTAAAATGAATTTTATATTCAGGACTATTTTAATTTGAATATCTTGTTTTTCATTGCAGCAGATTAGTAGTTACCAATTTCTAGTATGCCTAAATCCCACAAGGAGCTTGTTCCCAAAAATGCAGTTTCTCACTGAGAAACTACTCAAACAACTTTCCTATTCCTGCATTTGGGCAAACTCCATCCCCTAGAATAACTCTTGTGTCAAAAAGGGCTCCTTTTCTTCCCTTCCTCCCCCCGCAAATGTTATCAGAATCTATTTTCATTCTTGATTTGGAAAATATAGTCACTATAACAATACTTTAAAATACCTTCTATAATTTTCTGTAATGATTGTATCATTATCTAGCAATAGTATCTCAACATTTAGAGCAAGGCATTTTAAGTTTTACATATTGTTTGAAATTTACTTTAAGTCACCCAGTGACTTCCTTTTGTAGTAATACTTCATTTAATTATCAAGGTTGGCAAATCAAATTCTTTATGTACCTGAAATTTCCAAGTGATTGATACACAACTAATATGAATGCAGTAAAAAGACTCAGAGGACCGTGAGGGGACTTCATCCATACCGTTTTTGGTTTGTTTAAAAGAAATTTTTTGAAGTGTATTTATTTAATCTCATGAACTGTGAGATCATGACCGAAATCAAGAGTCGACGCTTAACCGACTTAGCCACCCAGGTGCCCCTAGTTTGCTTTTTAAAGTAATTTGCAGATATACTAGTTGAGTGATGGCAGCTGCTTTTGAGCTGGTGAAGATTTACGGGAGCCCCAGAACCTTTGAGTTATATAGTGGTTAAGCCCCAATGGTAATGGGGAAGACAGGAAAGTAGATGGCGGGGATTTCTAGAAACAGGGCACTAACACTTACCTACAAATTTCTCCCTTCTAATAAAATCTCTCCCCACATGGCAATGTCAACACACTTCGGTTTTTTCAAGTGACATTAATTCATTCAGCAAATACTGTCTACAAAAGGGACTGTCAACAAATTCATTCGGCAAACACATAGTTCATAGGGTGACAGTGTGACATTAGTTGCTTTATTAGAGGCATCATCAAATCTCAGTGATTTCCCAAAGCAGATATTTATTTCTCGTCCTTAGAAAGTTTGATGTGGATGCACCTGGTTGTTGGCAGAAGTGGAGGGAGAGTATCTGGCTCCATGGAGTCATTCAGGGATTCAGGTAGACCAAGGCACTGCCATCCGCAACGTCGGGACTCCAGGGTCACCTGAGTCTCAACATCCAGCTGGCAGATAGGGGAGGAGAGAAAAGATGGAATGTGGGAGGTCTTTGTAAACACAGCGGGGGGGCGCCTGGGTGGCGCAGTCGGTTAAGCGTCCGACTTCAGCCAGGTCACGATCTCACGGTCCCTGAGTTCCAGCCCCGCGTCAGGCTCTGATGGCTCAGAGCCTGGAGCCTGTTTCCGATTCTGTGTCTCCCTCTCTCTCTGCCCCTCCCCCGTTCATGCTCTGTCTCTCTCTGTCCCAAAAATAAATAAACGTTGGAAAAAAAAAAAACCACAGCAGGAAGTGGAGCACAGCAGGGACAGCAGAAACAGAGTTGGAGGCGCTGAGGGGTTTCACTGTTGAGGAATGTTATCAGCCAAAAGAAGAAAAAAAAATGTTTTAATAGTTCAGTTTATCACCTTCAAATTATCTTCTGAAGATAACTTATAATCTAGAGGATTACTGTCACAAAGGACACCATTTGTTTTTATGGCTCTTTGATTCCTTCTGCTGGATCATTTCCAGAAGGAGTAGGTCAATTACTTGTGGAACCAGGACCATCTGGGCATGTCTCATTCCAAAGCAGCCTCTGCAAATGGCTTTTCTAATTGGGTAATTTGAAATCTCCAAGGCTGGGAGGAGGCACAATTAAACTTTTCCCTAAATTTCAAAAAGATGGAAAGCTTTTCCAGACCAGGAGTAGAGATCACAAAACAAATTCAGAGAAATAAACCTTTTTATTGTTCTGAAAAATCCTGGGTGGTTAGAAAGTTTTAAATAATAATGTTAAAGATTTTATATTTTCTGTTTAAAAGTATTACTTATGATGGTCTATTTTGCTAATCCATGTCTTTCCAGAATTACTTTATTTGGACTGTGGTGGTGACCATGGCTGGAAAATTTGCCATAGGGGCAGCGTTTGGCCTCATTTACCTTTATACAGCAGAGCTGTATCCAACCATGGTAAGGTAAGAACTACTTATTTTTCTTCTGTTTCCTTGTTGTCTTTTACTTACATGTCATTTCAATATATTTGGCCTTTGAGTATAAATGCTTTCTTTCGGTAGCAGTTACTGGAGCACTGAGATAATGAGAAAGTTACAGGATGACGCTAATTCTGAATCTGAGGCTTTGTCTACACTTCATTAGCAAGGATAGTAAAGAAATAGTTTGTGAAATCACACTCTATTATTCTAGAACCATTCTAAATCTCAAGTGCAGTTGACTTACACTGACTCTCCATACGACTCAAGGCTAATCTCAGGATGTGTCTCTTGATGTTCTGATGTCACTTGTCTTAATTTTTAGGGCTGCTGTAACAAAACACCAAAGTTTGGGTCAAACAGCAGAAGTCTATTTTCTGGAGGCTAGAAGTCCAAGATCAAGGTGTTTGGCAGATTTGGTTTCTCCTAGAGCCTCTCTCCTTGGTTTAATAAGAGATACTTATGCACTTAAAAAATACATTTTTTCCTTCTTACTAGATATTCTGTAAGGTTTCCTTACATAACTTTTAACAAAAAGCACATTAAGGTATTGCTTGGGGCTCCTGGGAGGCTCAGTCAGTTAGGCCTCCGACTCTTGGTTTTGGCTCAGGTCATGAGCTCACTGTTTCATGAGATTGAGCCCCAAGCACTGGTAGGGCAGAGCCTGCTTGGGATTCTTTCTCTCCCTCTCTCCCTCTGCCCCTGCCCTGCTCGCACTGTCTGTCTCTCTCAAAATAAATAAATAAACCTAAAAAAAGATATTGCTTGACTGTAAAAAATTGAAATAGAATATTCCACAGGTATAAATCTTCCATTCTCCCAAATTCCCATTCCCTACCCCAAAGGAATTCCTGCTCTAGAAGGCTGATGTTATTCTCAATGTTAGACTGAATGAATATACAGAAGGGCCTCATCTGCGTAGCAAAGGAAGAATGGTTTATCTTTTTTTTTTTTGGTCTTGAACTCTCTGTATGCTTGTATACACCACTGTTTCACAGAACATGGATATAGATCACAAGTGATTCTTGAAACAGTGTGAAATGATTTTCAAGTATATTAGGCCGAGCGTAAGTGTTCTTAGGTTTATTCTGTGCTGGGCGTGCGGACAGGGGCTGCCTCTGTGCTCCGCTGGGCTTCAGTTCTGGCTGCTGTCTTTTTTTTTTTTTTAACATTTTATTTATTTATTTTTTTGAGAGAGAGAGAGAGAGACAGAGCACGAGTGGGGGAGAGGCAGAGGGAGAGGGAGACACAGAATCCAAAGCAGGGTCCAGGCTCTGAGGCTGTCAGCACAGAGCCCGACGTGGGGCTCGAGCTCACAAACCGTGAGATCATGACCTGAGCTGAAGTCGGACGCTTAACCGACTGAGTCACCCAGGCACCCCGTGGCTGCTGTCTTAACGCTCCTCCCGTTTGCAGGTCGCTGGCCGTGGGAAGCGGCAGCATGGTGAGCCGCGTGGGAAGCATCATGGCCCCGTTCTGCGTTTACCTCTCCAGCATTTGGAACTTCCTACCACAGGTGTCCATCAGTTTATAGGCCCTCACTGAGACAGCAGAGAGGCAGAGCAGCTAACTGCCTTCCATCTCTTTACTCATTGGAAGCCAATTTGTAATTCAATGATGGAGGTTTCTAGAAACGTGATTAACAGCTCACCAGTCGGTAAGTAGAGTGGTGGCTGCTGTTTTCCTGTTGGTCAATCCCTTCCACCACTGGTGAGCTGTTAACCGCAATCGTGCCCACTGTGGAAGGACCCTCTCCCCTCCCATCTCATGCAGCTGCGTGGGGAGAGCTCTGTTGTCCGTCCTCCCTCTGGGTTCCCGCTGCATGCCTTGCTGGTCAGGGTCAATTCTGGAGGCTGCCTGCCGCTTGGAGGGTTCTGTGGTGCCTGGTGGAGAGGTTTAGGGTCCTGGTTTTCAGCTTACCTGAAACTTGACAGGCTCTTCATGGTGAGGAGGAAGAAGATGGGAAGCAGGTGGGGTGGGGGGTTAGGGAGGCAGGGAGGGTTTGGGGGCGGCCCGAGGTGCTCTGAGACTAGGGGGAGAGCCCTGGGTCTGTGGCCCTCTCCCCCTTCCTTCAGGTGCCCTCTCCTGAATTTCTTTGCCGTAGCTCTGTCTAGGCTGTCCCGTCTCGTCTTCAAGCCTCCTCATTCTTTTTCTGGGTTCCCCTTAACTAGACTCACTCTCTGGGAGCCGTCCTGGCTATCCTCCCCAGTCCCTGCATGGGTAACCTCTTCTCAGTTCTTCCTTCCCTTCCAAGCTGCAAACCCACCCTTCCGCTGGGCTCATGGATATTCTCCCTGGGTGTCTCACAAACGAAGTCAGCTTTTCCCAGACTGAAGGGGTCAGTGCCTTAGAGCCCTTCTCCTCTGCCTCCCGCTTTGGGTTAGGAGTCCGTGGCCTCCAGCCTGACACTTGAGCATCAGCGTTTCGTTTACCCTGTGCTTCTGTCCCCCTCTCCTCCCAGCCCATGACCCCAAATCCTCCCCTTCTTTCTCAAAACCACCCCAGCTTGCCTGCTTCCAGTTCAGTTGCCCCCACCTTCTGCCTCCCAGATCCTCTCCCTGTGCCCACCCCCACCCCATCAGAAGAGTTTGCCAGGCCACAGCTCTGACCCAACTGCCCCGTCACCTTCAGAATGGACTAAACTCCAAGCCCTTCCAGATGTTGAAGTCCTTTCCAGATGGACCCCCTGCAGATCGCCCCTGTCCTGTTTTGTTTCCTCACCCACTTCCCTCCTCTGCACCCTTCTCTCCTCCTATGCCTGTTCCCCTCTGCAGAGAAGCCTCCTCCCATCTCCGCTTGCTAAACTTGCATGTACCCTTTAAGAGGCAGAGCAAACCTGACTTCTCTGAGAAAGACCCGGATCCGTGACCCCCACCTCTCCCTTCCTCAGTTTGTGTAGCATTTCATATGTGCCCCTTTCCCAGCCCACGGCCACAGTCTGGCTTTATTATCTTCATGCATGTTTTTGTCCCCCTCCTTAAACTGTTGACCTCTTGCAAGACAGGGCACTTTGTATCCCCACAACTGTGTCCAGCAAAAGCATTTCCCTCACCCTGTGTGCCACTCACGTTATAATTTATTTGATCTTTTAAATCAAATAGACTGGCTTTTTAAAATTAGCTTTGTCTTCAACACTATTGTCAGAGAAGTCATGGGTCTTTTGCTGGTTATCGGTTTTTCAAAATACAGTAACAAAATCTCACAATAGAACAAAGTGTGTGGTGCTACCTGAAAAAAATCACCTTGCACGCACAGGTACACCTGCTCTTTGGCTGTCTTTGGGAATCTCACGTTCCAGCAACAGGCACTCAGTCAAGTTTGCTTAACTGAGGTGTTGGGATGCCAGCATATTTTATGGGCTGACCCTGAGGTTGAGAAACGATATGTGCTGTCTAGCCTGTGCGGGGAGGTGTTTTTGGAGAGCCCACCATCCTTTTTAGGGCATGGGCTTTTCTAGAAGCATCTCCTTTAGGCTAGCACTTTGTGTTCCTCATTAAATAAATAGAAGATAAAAATGGAGAAGGCGTTTTTGAAACCAATAAGCTGAAACATACAGAAGATACATATATCTATGAAAGCAAGCTACTATAAAAATACTAAAAACTAATAAAGATAAAAAAAAAAAAAGACACCCGTAAGAGTCAATTAGGGGCTCTGTAGTCAAGAGGGATTTTAAATTTAATCCAACGGATACTTCAATGGCACTTGTTAGGCAAAACCACGAAAATTGGTCTTCATAGAATGCAGATAGAATGTTCATTGCTATCCCCATCTTACAGATGAGGCTGATGAGTAGAAAGTAATCATTAGCCCAAGGTCACATACCCTAGAGGTGACAGAGCTTGGATTCAAACCAAATACCAGATTTTGTTACTGTATCTTGAAAAACCGATAACTAGCAAAACACCCAGGAGGTTAAACAAACAGTACAAAAGGGAATACAAAAAACTGAGCTCCTCCTCCACCCTGACCTGGAACCGCCCTGGTCCCCTTTGCCCAAGACGACCCCTGTCAAGAGGATCTTGTATATATTTGCAGGGCTATTCTGTGAATATGGTTCCTTGGGATGCAACAGATGTTGCTTGTTGTTTTAAATGAGTAAAAACAATACATGATTAAATTTCTCATTCAGCTTATTTACGGGAGTCAAACTGCCTAAGGAGCCAATATTTTCATTTGAAGGAATGGAAATGCTAAACTAAAAGATAAGTTTGTCTTTCTCTTTTGAAAAGAAGCACATGAAAATCACTCATTCTGATGCTTCTCTTATTAACCGTTGTTTTCTGGTAATCTGAAAAAGAGTGGACTCTAATTCATATCAGTTTTGAATTCATCATTGAGTTTGGCAAAGATTTACTGAGTGTTGATTTTGAACCAACCCCTCTGTTAGGTGCTATGGAGCAGAGATGAGAGAAACAGCCTCTTCTTGAGAGACATCGGTCCAGTGTGGTGGGGAAGGCCGAAGAGCAAACCATCCCGAGCCCCAAAGACAAGGGCTATAGATGAGGGCTGCATGTAGGGAATGCCAGAGTTATGAGTTGTAGGAGAGGGCGACCAACCCAGGCTAAGGCCAGAGGGGAGGCTTCCTGGAGGAGGGGGCCTTTAATCTGTGTCTGGAAGAGCCAGTGAGGGTCAGCCAGGGGACAAGGAGAGAAGGGAATTCTAGGCAGGGGGAATGAAACAGGGTGCTGTCGGAAAAAAAAAAAAAAAAAAAAAAAACACCAGACACCGAATAGAGGCGAGGCAAGATTTTATTCACGGCTGGGCCAAACCTGATCTCCTGATCTTAAGGAGAAAAAAGTGCAGAGAATGGCCCCGAACAAAAGTAGCAGTGAGCTTATGCGGATTTTAGCAAGTCAGAGTACGTCATTATTTAGTTAACCAACTACAATTTACAGCATTTCATGGTGGCCATTCATATTGTGACACAGAGACGTTAGTCTTGGCGGGAACCTATCAATTTAAAGTTCTTTGTCCTAAGAGGGTTTAAAATGACCATAGTTAGACACCTAAGATACTGTGGGGAGTGAGTTCGTGACTTTTTACATGTTGGTCTTGCCTAGGCTAGATCTTGGTAGAAGGGGTGGGGGAGCGTTTTGCAACCTAAGTTATCTATTTAGCAAGCAGGCGAAGTTACAGAGGGAGATAGGGCAGTTAGTAATTTCCCATAACCCTAATAGGGAACTACTTTTTATCTCAATTATTCATGAAAGGTGAGTTTAAGCTGAACTCATGTACAATAAGCTTTCTGATATCTTATAAGTTGACCTACTACAGGGAACAGAAAGGCAACAGCTTACAGGAAAAAAGGAACATGGCCAGTGTAGGTTTGGGGGCGAGCTTATTGCTAACAGCTAGGGTGGGTTGTGGGTGTCAGGAGATAAATCTGGAAAAGCAGGCAGGGATGTCCAAGGAGGTCAGAAGGGAGGTGCATGCCTACTACAGTCGGCTTAGAGATGACAGGATGGAAAAGTCGCCTCCGCAGGACCTGGTGACCCGTTGGTTGTGCCGGAGGTGGGGAGCAGGAGGGATGCCAGAGCCATTCTTGGGGCTGGAAGGAACCCAGGAGGAGTCACAGGGTTGAAGTGGGGAAGGACAGCGCCCTGGAATTGTGTGTGATGAGTGTGAGGCACCTGCAGGACGGCCGGCAGGCAGAGGCGTCTGGGAGGCAACGCCTTTCCAGGTCTGGAGCTGGGGGGGCTGGGGGGGGGGAGTGGGTGTGGGAGTCATGAGGGAGGGGTGAGCAGACTGAAGGGCAGAGCCCTAGGAACGATGGCATTAAAGGTGTGATGGAAGGAGGGCCAGGGTGCGGCAGCCAGGGAGGTGGGGAGGTGACCAGGACCCCAAAGGAAGAGAGGAGGTGAGGAAGACAGGAGAGGACAGCGGCCAAGAAGGACCAGGACAGGAAAATGTCTCGTTGGTTGGCAGCTAGGAGTCTGTGGCTTGGGAAGCGCGGCTCCTGTGGGTGGAAGGAGAGGGAGAGAGGACAGCGGGAAGCAATGGCCGCCGTGCAGGGGATGAGCCAGCAGCCAGAGCGGTGTAGGCCCAGGCTGAGGGCCTCTCTGGCTTCTTCGAATGATAAAATCGCATTTTTTGACTGCTTACCGTGGTCAGGCACTGTTTAAGTGCCTTAAATGTGTCCTTTAATTAAACCTTTCAACCGTCCTCTGAGGGAGGTTCTATTGCTATTTCCATTTCACAGATAAGGAAACCGAAGAGCCGGAAGTTTAGGTAGCTTGCTCAAGTTCACACAGGTAGCAAGAACAAGTTCCCAGGAGGAGCGGGTACAGAGATTATAAGAGGCTCGAGAACTGTTGTTTTTACTGAAGGAAAACAACCAGTGGAAAGGAAAAGGTCAAAAACCTGTGAGAAGGAGGGAGGCCTGTTGATAGAGGAGCCCCCTTCTGAGGCGGAGGCCGGAGGCAGTGGGGTCTGGAGAGGATGAAGGGGGAGTGAGAGGTGGGCATGAGGGGTAGGGGCTTGTGAGGAGGCTGGAGGGGCTGGAGGGAGCTGACCAGGGGGCCGGGAGGCCAGGTCTTCTGCTGATAGAGAGGAGGGGCTGGAGGGCTATGGGTTTGTGTACTGCGGGACTCTTCTCACTGCCAAGCAAGAAAGAAAACCCCGGTCCTGTCTGGGATCTTCCAGTGATTCTATTTCTCGTTTCGACTTATTCGGTGGGTGTACCTGCTACTTCTCGAGGCACCAAAGATGCCTTCAAGCGTCCTTTGAAGGATCGCTTTGAATTCTGCTACTGCTTCTAGGCTTGCTCATGTCTTTCTAAGAATTAGGTTATCAGCGTTCCACAAAACAAAACCAAGCCCTGTCTTCTCAAGGCCACGTGTATTGTTGAGGCGGCCGTGCATCACGTCATGGTTGCTCTGTGTGCTTTGCGTTTCACATTCTCAGAGGTGGTGAAAAGCACCAAGTATGTGGATTTATCGGGAAAACCATCTAATTTACGGGCTCTTCCCAGGCAGTAGTTTTGGCTGGACGAGTTTGAATTATGTAAGGATGGAACACATTTTTACAGACTGTGTGGAGGTTTAGTTCCAGAATCCACCCAGCATCTCATACGGATCAACAGAGAATAGATACATAGATTTGCATTTTAAAAATTGAGGTAAAATTGGTGTAATGTGATTTGCATTTTTAAAGGCACACACCTTGGTGCTAATCTAGAAGGTTGCCTTTGATGTGTCAAAATTTGGAAAGTAAAGAAACACTGAATTATTTTTAAGGAAATTAGATGGATCCTTACCCCCCACAGTAGCAATTAGTTTGCATTTGCCTCTGTTTGGTTTCTCCCTAAATTCTGTAGGCTTTGGTTCATTGAAACATTTCATTTGTGCATTCATTCAGTCATTCATTCATTCTGTGCCATTTATTGAACACTGACAGTGTACCAATTTGGGGGGGGTAAGGACAGGGTTGACCAAGGCAGTCTCTGACCATTAAGTCCCAACCCAAGGCTCAATTGCTGGGTTTCTCTAGAAGACTCTGGGATCCGGGAAGATGCAATAAGGACTTTTTTTCCCCCATGCATCTCCTAGGACAGTGCCTGCAAGAGTACTACTCTAGACACAACTGGGATTTATTGAGTAGGTCTCCATAGTGGTCAATGAAGTGATGAGTGACCATTATGCCGGACTGCATAAGTAACCAAAGGCTAGTTCTGTATAAGTAACCAAAGATTTCACCAGGAAATAAAAATGACAACTGTTACCTCAAATTTAATTCTATTGCCTCTGAAAAGGGCTCAGAAATTATTATTCTGAAGGGTACGTTGCTTTCTGGGTGTGTCACTTATTATTGTTTTTTTTTGAAATTCCTTCTAGTTGCTTGTTGGGATTTTGGCCTTCATCAGTGGAGTGCTGTCACTAATGCTTCCAGAAACCATGGGAAGGCCTCTGGCAACGACTTGGGAGGAAGCTGCTAAACAGGATACAGAAAAAGATAGTTCAGGCAAATTATTTCCCACAACCAATAATACTGCGTTGGAAAAAATAGAAGTGATCGACTCAGGGGTTTCTGGTCTTAGTGAATAAACGTGCCGTAGGTGCCGTCTAGCACCTGAAATATTGTTTACTTTCATGACTTTGTATTCGAGGAATATTATTCTCATCTCCTGAATGTGATTTGTATGTGTCTTTTAAAAATTTTTTGTAAGAAAGTCTTAAAATGATAGTTTTGTAAAAGTAAAAGAAATAAAACCAAGATGAGAATTCTCATTTTTTACGCCGCTTTATTGCCACAAAGTATTCCTTCCTATTTGTTCTTATATGTCATTGATTCTCAACCTTCCCCCCTGTCCCCTGCTGTGCCTGCCTGAGGGAACCAGGACCAGGGTCCTTGGGAACTGTGGACTGGGAAAAATGGGCATGGCAGCTTTTGACAAAGCCCTTTGAAGATTCTAGTTCTTTTTTTTTTTAATTTTTTTTTGTTTCAACGTTTATTTATTTTTGGGACAGAGCATGAACGGGGGAGGGGCAGAGAGAGAGGGAGACACAGAAGTGGAAACAGGCTCCAGGCTCCGAGCCATCATCAGCCCAGAGCCCGACGCGGGGCTCGAACTCCCGGACCGCGAGATCGTGACCTGGCTGAAGTCGGACGCTTAACCGACTGCGCCACCCAGGCGCCCCTGAAGATTCTAGTTCTGATATTCCTTTCCCTCTTAGGAGAATCCTAGCTCTAAATGCAAGTTTTATTCAGAAATGCTCTGTCAAAAAAATGTTTGTCTTCATAATTTAACCGTGAAAACCATAGCTGCAGAAAAAACGGATCTTGCTTTCCAGCACCCTTGGGACACAAGGCATGAGTTTTCTAGTCTGACATTCTTATCTCTCCTAAGAGATATGCCCTTCCTAAGTCTCCTTCAAGCTACAGAGAAACTGTGGCATTTTAGTGCACTGCAAAATTTTTGTTTGCAGATCATCCAGGAAATTGACTCTAAGTACCATTTGGATCTGTCACCAGTGTAAACAAACAAACAAACAAACAAAAACAAAAACATTAAGTATTCATTTTTGAGAGTTTTTTTTTTTTTTACAGGAAGATTTTACTTTTTTTTTTTAAGTACTAAGTTTTGTTTCCTCAACTTTATCTAAAACCGTATTTTGCAAATATGTTCAGTTTATATTTTGCAAATATGTTCAGTTTAACATCCTGAACATTTCAACAGCAAAATTTGGGCATAATTTTACCTTTAGAAGAATACATTTCAGACAAGTTTGCTGTAAGTTTTGGATTTTTTCTTTCTTATGGTTTCATCAGAAGCTCATTATTTTTTTCTTCTTTGCTCTTGAAATCGAGCTGTCGGATATGCTTTATTGGAATTGGTGAAGTACTGGGGCACCTGGGTGGCTCAGTCAATGAAGTGTCCAGCTCTTGACTTCAGCTCAGGTCATGATCTCATGGTTCATGACTTTGAAACCTGCAACCGGCTCTGTGTTGACAGTGCAGATCCTGCTTGGGATTCTCTCTCTTTCCCTCTCTCTCTCTCTCTCTCTCTGCCCCTCCCCTGCTTGCGTGCGCAGCGCGCTCTCTATCAAAGGAAAAAAAAAAAAAAGAATTTGGTGAAGTATTAGTGGCAGAGGCAAGTAAAAGGATTAAGACAACTTTATAGATACTGGTTTTTAAAAAGCATTGCTAAGGGGGAAAAAGGGATTTGCCCCGAATCATTCAGACTTTTTATGTTAATTCAGTTCCCTGGATAATCTCTCAGTTCTTCACTTGGCCTTTCCACTTGGTAAATAAAAAACCCCCCAAAACCTCTCTCCCTTTGTAAGGAAAACCAAAATAATAGAAGGATATGAGAGGGAGATTTTCTTTCTCTTTTATCTCACCTCTTCTTGTGTCTCTTTTTTTCCTTTAACCTTAGCTTGTTTTTCTTTTTCTTTTTTTAATTTTTTTAATGTTTATTTATTTTTGAGAGATGCAGAGTGTGAGTGGGGGAGGGGCAGACAGAGAAGGAGACACAGAATCTGGAGCAGTCTCCAGGCTCTGAGCGGTCAGCACAGAGCCCAATGTGGGGCTCGAACTCACAAACTGTGACATCATGACCTGAGCTGAAGTCGGACGCTTAACCAGCTGAGCCACACAGGGGCCCCATTGTTTTTCTACTGTTACTTAGGTTTTTCCCTCTTAGTTAATCTTTGGTGTTTTCTCGACTTTCTTTCTATGGTCTATATTAGTTTTCTAAGGCTGCCACAGCAGAATACAGACTGGGGGGCTTCCACAACAGAAATTTGTTTCTCACAGTTCTGGAGACTGGAAGTTCAGGATCAAGATGCCTGCAAGGTAGCTTTCATTTTAAGGCCTCTTCTCTTGGCTTGTGGGCAAGCCAGGGTCTCCCCATGTGCTCACATGACCTCTTCTTTGTGCCTATGCACAGAGAGAGCGAGCGAGCGAGAGAGACAGAGAGAAAGAGAGCAAGCGAACTCTCTGGTGTCTCAAAAGGGCACTAATCCCCTCAGGAGAGCCCCCACTGTTTTTACCTCCTCGAACCTCACCAACATTTGGTCTCTAACACCCATGTATGTGTTTCTGTATTTATAAGTGTCCAGAAGCGTTCTGTCCAAAACAGAAACCCTCTGAGCTATTTCAGGCATAGAATTTAATACAGGGAATAAGTTACCAAAGTGTGGGAAGGACTGATGGAACAAAATGGAAGAAGTTACCCAGGGACCGGGAAGCCACTGCCCTCACTGGGCTAGAAGTCCCCATGCCTACACTCTCTGCTTCCACTGCTCATCCAGAAATCACATTTCTGTTGCTGACAAGAAACAAAGGAGCCCACACTCCCACTGATGCAACTGAAACTGCCTGGCATGGTTTCAACGTGAGTTGAATTTTTAGATTAATTTAGAAAATTTACCTGGTTTCTGGTATTGACTCTTCTATCCATTATCATGGGTAATGTCTTCATTTAGCTGGGTTATTTTAATGTCTTTCAATGAAGTATAATTTTCTCCACAAATCATGCACATAGCTTGTTACACTTAGTCCCGGGGATATACATTTATTACTGGAAGTGCCGAGTTTCTAATATATTTTCTATTGCTTCTCGCTGGCATTAAGGGAGGTGGTTGGTTTTCGTATGTTGTTGTTATAGCCAACAATCTTGATAAAAAGTGGTTTTAAATCAGTGGGAGATGAAAACTTTATTGGGAGAAAAATTGAGCTGTTCATCATGACAATTAAAAATATTAGTCCTACAGGAAGCCAAACATGCTTTGTTCCTCCAGCATTTCTTAACATGCACAGTCTTCTGATTTTATCCTTGCAAAATAGTGATATAGATCTTTAACAGTTGGACCCTTGTCATAGCACATCAGATGTGTCTCCACCTGTAAGTATTTCAAGGAGTACTTTACCATGGCACCGGAAAGCTCAGAGAACAACCCGTACACAAGTAGGCGAACTTCAGGCAGATGACCTCGTTATCAGTTCTGCTTAACTGAGGTCTATGCATCGACCTGATGATGAAACACTATATCTGCATCTATCACCCTGCACAGCTCTGATGCTGTACAACATTATTTCTCCCTGCTCCGTGTACCATTCCAACACTCGGTCAAGGAGAGTGTGGCAGGTGTCCTGTCCAGTCTTGGTCTTGGCCAGTGGGCATGTGGGGCCCATTCTGCCAATACTACAGCATGCTGTCACTGTCCTGAGTTGGTTGTGCCCTCCAACATACGTTGTTTCTTTCTTGAGGACCCTGCTATTCACATTGTTCTGGTGATTAGTCTTGGCCCATGATAGCTGCAGGGAAGACCTCCCGTGAAGCAAGCCAACAAAGCATGAACTTCGGGTTCGAGTCCCACCCTTGCCCAGGCTCTTGTGAGAGGCCTTAATAATGGGCTCATTGGTCATAAGTTTTGGTAAACTCTTGTAAATTTTGCAAAAGGAAGATATAGTCACTGCAATCAGTTAAGAACGCTGGCTCTTACCACTCTATTTCCCTTCTGTTACATTTCGCCTCTGTCACATGATATCAAAGTGACCACAGGCACTTTTTCTGTTATGATTCTGTATATTTTTTTCTTAAAGGGGGCTTTGAAAACTGTATAAACTTCAGACCCCACAAAATCTGTCCCTCTTCCCAACTGTTGTGTTGTTAGGGAAGTCCATATTGAACTTGAAAATATACTCTGAATGTATACCCTGAATGTATACCCTGAATGAGGGGCTTGATCTGTTCTTTTCTCTCACACCTGTCAAATATTTACTGACAACATGCTAAACACAAAGGGTTCATTCTGTAATATGACCCATCCAAGGGAGTACTTAATAAATTCTTGCAGATGGTGAAGAGGAATCTTTTCTTATTTAAGATCATTTAAACTGACCAGGAAAGCCAAAGCCCATTGGTAACTTTCCCCAACAGAGATGAATTATCTGAATTTGCCAGAAGTCTGTAACAGCTACTCACTCTATCTCTAAAGTCCACATTGCACCAGTATTTACTGACAACTGCTAGTTCCCTAAGTAAATTCATTTTTCTCATTTATTCCCTGTCTCTCCCTAGGCTCACCTACTTGGGTTATCTTTAATGTCTTTCTAATGTCCATCAGGAGATTTTCATGGATGTTCCAATAAGTAAGTCTTGAAAGTCAGATTACTTTACAAAGAAGAAAGGGTTCCATTACAGAGTTTGCCCTACTTCTGTATCTCAAGTCAGGGCTAGCCCATGTATCAGAGAGTTACGTCACCATGAACTCACTCCTTCCCCATTTCCCCCCCAACCCGTGGCCTATATGACTGAATCCCTGGCCCCCACAAGCCTCGCTTCCTTAACAGCCTTCAAAAAGATTCAAGTTCTGTTGGTTTGAAGCTCTCCATTTACTGGCAGACTAACATACCAGCAAGGCCAGCACATCATAAGCCATTGACACCCATGGAAGCAGAGCAGGAGGGGCTGGGTGGCCAGGGAGGCCTCCAACACGCTGCATAAGGGTGGCTCTGTGGACCTCCAGAGCCCACAGTAAAATGTCTCCGAAAAATTGTTGAGGAGGAATGTGATGCTGAGCTCACCTGCATTCTCAGGGGGATCACTTCAACTTTTTGGCCCTCAGCCACTTGCCTGTAAAATGATAACACAAGACCCCCCTAGATGGTCCCCACTGCCCCTTTTCAACTCCCACCCTCAGTGACGCCTAAATCAGTTTTCCAAATGACCCCTTTTTTGAGTCACATTGCTACAAGTCTGTAAAGCAAACACTAAAAGACCTATTAGCTGTTGACGCACGTAGCTTGCGTTCTTGGTTTCGTTTCTGAATGTTTCCTCTTCTTGCTTTCATAGGAAAGTAGAGTCCTGACCCAGGTGGGGAGAAGGAGCCCTCTCAGGTGTCTTCCATGGTTCCCATTACTTTTCAAACGCTGTCCTTCATCCTGGCCAGATTCCACACTCTGCTCTCACCCAAACCTCCCCATGGAGCCACACCTTGTTTCTTCTGCATTCTTGAAGCTTCCTGCCTCTGTGGCTTTGCTCACACTCTCCTCCCTCCCAATATGTCTCTCCCTCCTCCTCCTTGTCCATCCACATCCCACTGATTCTTTGGAACCTTCCTCATTTCCCATCCTCTCTCCTGGACTGGCTACGTGGGTCCACCATGCTCCCTTCTCTCTGAACCCCCACAGCACCTACACTTGGTGCTACATATTAGAGCACCATCTATTCTGCCTTCTTTCCTTTCTTGAGGGAGAAAACATCATTCCAGAAATCCTTAAATCTCTGATAGTCCTGGCAGCATGCTTTGGACAGGGCAGGTGCTCCATAAATGTTGGATGATTTTTATAGTAGGTGCTCAATAAAAAATATATATATACCACCTCACAGACAGTTTTGCATATTTCAACTCAGCAGATGCTCACCACAACTTGTAAGAGAAATTAGTTCACCCCCAATTTTCAAAAGGGGAAACTGAAAACTCAGAAGTTAAGTGACTTACTCAAGGTAAAACAGACAGGTCTCTTGATGCCATAGTGTGTGCTTTGGTTAAGACCTTGAGCCTTGGAATCTGACACTCAGACTGGGCTTTGCTGCTTAGGAGACCTTGGACTCTTCCTTATTCTCTTGGAGACTCAATTTACCTATCTAAAGAATGGGGATAATAATAGTACCTCACCACTTCAGAGGGTGGTTGTGTTATATGGTGTCATATATGCATGTAGCACATGGTTAATGCTGACTACATATTAGTTACAATATTATTTATTATTTTGATTCATCAGACTGCTTCCCCATCGACAACTTGTTGACCACACGGTGGACAATCAGCAAATATTTGAATATGCGGGTTAAAGAGTCATTTGGTTTTTATCCTCAATTGTCTCCTGAATAATTTTCCCAACTGCAATCAGGTCATCTTCTTAGTGATCAACAACATTATTCTGCCCTCACCCAACCCCCATTCCTGCCCCCATCTGCTGACCCAGAAGAGCCAAATGAGGAAACCAGTGTTGCTTCTGGCCAGAACTTGTTGGAAATTGGAGGAATTCAACTGTTATTTACTGTGCCTGTAAATCAGCTGGAGAAATCCCAGACTGTTGGCAAGACGGAGGGTTTGTAAACTAGGAAGAGAAGAGCTGCTGAGGGTGTACCGGTTCCCAGGGGCTCGGCAGAGCCACAGCTCCACACGGCTCCACGAAGCTTACAAAACAAAGTTAATCCCTCCTTCCTCCAGGGAAATAAGTTCCAGAGACACGGGGGTATGGGCCAATGGAGAGTGAGTTTAGAGAGAATGTCCTTAATAAATTCCCCAATGGGAAGCAGTTTTACTTTCCCTCTGTCTCTCAGGGCACTAGACCAACCACTCACTGGGAAAACAAGTGTTGGTGCCAGAGCCTTCTGTGGGTTCCAAGACTGCTTTTCCAGACTCAGGTACTTGAATCCTTGTGCTTGCAGCTCAGGGGTCATTCTGTGTGTACTCTGGGAGTTTGGGACTGTCTTAATGGGATCAGGTGACAGTGATTCATAGGTCATTGGGCTAGGATGTACCGACCTTGCTGGCTCACTTTTCTCCTCCCTGGCAGCTGGTTATTCTCAGCCACAGATTACTTTCCCCTCTCGATTTATTACAGCTATTTTGAGAAAGTTGGTAGGCAGGGGAGCCCGTG
Source organism: Prionailurus viverrinus (assembly GCF_022837055.1). Taxonomy (NCBI): domain Eukaryota; kingdom Metazoa; phylum Chordata; class Mammalia; order Carnivora; family Felidae; genus Prionailurus; species Prionailurus viverrinus. The sequence continues at coordinate 99,867,229 of NC_062565.1, read as the reverse complement.
AAGTAGGAAAGCCACCAAGGGACAGGTGAGTGCCTCCTACCTCCAGGGGACGTGTGTGGGACTATGCTCTTCCAGCTTGCCCCCCTCCACTGGTCTCCTCCTTGCCTTCTCAGTTAGCCAGCCCACTGGGGAGCAAGCAAATTAATGGCCAAAGAAATGCATAGATTGCTTGAGAAATAAAAATAACACACATGAAACCTCATTGGAATGACTTTAAATTATCCTAGAGCCAGAGACCTTCAGAGCTGGAAGCCGAGCCCCGCCATGTTTGCCCTGCTCACAGCAGAAATGCCCCACCCGCTCCGGGGGAAGGGTGAATTTTATGGGCAGGTGGCCATGATCTGAACCACAGGCTATTGGTTGCCCTGTGCCAAGATGCCCCGTCTATTGCTGATTGGATGGGAAAGGACAACTGTGCCAAGAGCGCGTTTACAGGCTGGCTTAGCCCAATGAGCTGATCTGGTGCTAGAACTTTGGTAAGGATGATAATGACCAACTGGAATAATTGCATTTTTTTTCTCTCTCTCTGGAGACCTGAGACCTACAGAGAGCCTTGGAGAGTGGGAACAGAAATGGAAAGACAAGCAGGAAAGCAACAGGGGCCGGGAAAGCTGACAGCAGAGCAAGGCTCGGTGGGCTCCCACTGCTCAGCGGTGAGGAGCAGAGAGGGTGTTGGGCCCTCACCAACCCCCTAGTTCCCACGCTGGGTGCCAGTCTCAGGCTTCTGGATATCTGCCTCCTGCATTTCCATTCCAACCCTCAGAAGGAGCCACTTTTGTGAGACAACCTGAGTGGGTCCTTCTTATTTCCAACCCAAACGAGTTAATAAAGAATTCACATGGCCTGCTTTACAGATGAGGGAATTGAGGCTAGGAGCCCCTGGGTTGCCCCCTAGTTTACAGAATCAGCACCTGAGTCTGCGAAGGAATCCAGTTTCCTTATTTGGGAAGTCTGCTTTCAGAGGGTGGGTTTCAGGCACAGGAGTGGAGGGGCGAGGGGTAGGGCATGGGGTGGGGGCATGGAGTGGGGAAAACAGTGACAGAGTCAAGGAAGGGGAGAGGAGGGTTGGTTTCCAGTTAGAGTGGGGGGCAGGAGAGGGGACGTGGGGTTCAGTCATTCAAGCTTTTTGTCTCGTTGTTATAACTAAAATCCAGTTTGTAAACGGTAAGAGCTGAGTTCTGAATTTGCCCATGGGTCAGGTTTCTCAGCGGCTGTTCCTCAGGAAGCTTCTGGGAGCGGAGACGGCATCTCTTCTGTTCTTGTCTGCCTTCCTAGGCTGTGCCCAAACGAAAAGTGGTTTAGGAAGGGGCTGGAATGAGTAGCAATTTCCCCCCAAACCAAACCTATTTACCTGTCGTGTGCTCTAAAGGCAACTCCAGGCTGGTTTTGGGCTAATGTCTAACACTCCATCGAGACCTTGTTGCCCATAGCCCAACATTTAGCAGAAACAGAGCTTATGGGGAGTTCTCTTTGTCCCATGAGAAATGCTGACAGGAAAGGCGTTACTTTGAGAGGCTGCGGACCTAGGAAGAGAATCCTCAGGGCCGGACTTTGTACCGGATGCAGTGACCCTTAAACAAGGTTTATAGCTCACACTTTTTCTCCTCACAGGTCCATGGACCCAGTACGGATTGCGGTTGTGGGGGCAGGCGTGGTGGGGCTCTCTACTGCCATGTGCGTTTCCAAACTGGTCCCCCGATGCTCCATTACTGTCATTTCGGACAAGTTCAGTCCTGATACCACAAGTGACGTGGCAGCCGGAATGCTTATACCTCATGTTTATCCAAGTAAGAGGGACTTTAGCTTCTCTGTCAGATATGGTTCCTCAGTCAGAATTCTGTTGACAGAGACAGTTGGATATGCATGTAACTTAATGTTCACTTTTTAGAAAAAAACATCTTTTTAAATGTTTATTTATTTTTGAGAGAGACAGAGCACTAACGGGGGAGGGGCAGAGAGAGCCAGAGACACAGGATCCAAAGCAGGCTCCAAGCTGTCAGCACAGAGCCCGACGTGGGGCTCGAACTCACAAACCGTGAGATCAGGACCTGAGCCAGACGCTTAACCAACTGAGCCACCCAGGCGTCCCCTTAGTGTTCACTTTTAACATCGTACTGGTTCATCTGTTAAGAAATGTTCAATTATGCTGTAAGGCAAACACAACCTCCAAATCCTAGCAGCCTAAAAAACAAAGGTTCGATTCTTGCTGGGACCGCATGTCAACTGAGCATCGGCAAGGGCTCTGCCCATCATACGTGATGGGGCAGCCACTGTCTTGGATGTCATCAGTACCTGTGCCTGAGGGGAAAGCAGCTCTGGGGAGGTCTCACCTCAGCTGGCTCTGGCCAGGATGCAACTTTCATTACTTCTGATGGCCGGTCATTGGCCAGCACGAGTCACATGCTCCCACCCCTCAGAAGGTGGCCAAGAAGTGCAATCCTATAAGGCTCCCAGAAGGCAGACAGTCAGAAGGATCTGGTGAACCGCTCTCATGACTACCACAACTGGTAACTCTAAGTCTTTCCACTGATACCAGTAATGACCACAAGGTCAGAAATTACTTGTAACGGGACTAAAATTATCCACACTTCTCAGCTGGTAGACAATCAGTCAGTATGTATTTGGGCCTAAAGATGCATTGATTTTTTTTTTTAATGTTTATTTAATTTTGGGACGGGGACGGGAAAGAGAGAGAGAGCACAAGCGGGAGGGGCAGAGAGGGGGACAGAGGATCTACAGCGGGCTCTGTGAGCTGGATGCGAGGCTCGAACTCACGAAGCACGAGATCATGACCTGAGGCAAAGTGGGATGCTCAACCTACTGAGCCACCCACTTGCCCCTGCATTGAGTTTTTAAAACATGGTCACACATCCTTTCCAGCTGTATTCTTCTCGTGAAATAGAATAAAATAGAATAGAGGAGGGAAACAGCATTAAATAAATACCCAAATCACTTTGCAGCCAATGAGGTTTATACTCACTGTCTCCACTTCCTCATTCCCATGCTTTTATTCCCCTTTAATTTGAGCTTTTGGGTTTTTTTTCATCGAAGTTACACATGCACAGGATTAAGCACAGGAACCTAGCGTGTTTGCAGAATGCTAGTTCACACTTCCTGGGCACCTTTCTTGTGACCAGAGTTCTTATGTCCATTGTCCAGGAACCCCTTTGCTTGCATCAGTCCTGGGTGAGTGGTCAGAAGGCTGCATGATAGTCATGGAATCGTCTTCAAAGAAGGAGGCTCATCTAAGAGTTCCTCCAGGCCATTGAGGCCCGAGCTCACCCTTCGGCTAGGTGGTTGGGGCCCCTGGATCAGAGAGTGTTACTCTCTGGTGCTTCCAGATAAGGACTTTAGTCTTCTCTTTGGGCTTGTTTCAGACCAGCCTCAGTGATAACAGTGGTATCTTCTGTGCTCATAAATATCAGTACCGTATGGGGACCATACCTATCCGATAGGGTTGCTGCGACGATTAAATATATTTATACATGTAAAGCATTTAGCACAGTGCCTGGGACATAGTAAGTGCTGTATCAGCAATTGCTATTTTTACCACTACTCCAGCTACAGCTTTCTTTTGCCAGCACTTGAACATGGATTAGATCACCAGGCTTGCTGGCTCTATCCACTGCTGAATTGGAACTGTCCATTCTTTTGGGATGACTCCTACAGCATGTGAGTCGCAGCCAATATTTTGTTTCTAAAGTCTGAAATGGCAACAAGGGGACGCGTTTCAATACAGCCCCATACACTGGCTTAGATTGTTGGGGTATAATCCAATGTGAGGTCTAATTTAGCTCATTTTGCAGCTCATTATTTCTTCCTTATTTCTAAACCAGTGGCCCAGTCTTCAATTTTGGAATACAGTGTTGAGTTCACATGGGCACTTGTTTAAAGATGACAGCACAGATCCACTATTAAAGAAATATTTATTGGCACTTTAACAAGTGAATTGTTACAAACCCCTGCTATTGAAATGCCCTCATTGACTTGGGGACTTGGTCTGGGGGAGCAGGATGTCTCCAGGGGCCTTTTCATCTCTACTGTGAACTCTAGGGACATCTCTCCAAGCAGAGCTTACCCAGTGTCCTCTCTGCCTCAGTTCCTTCACCTCCTCTCTGACTCCCCCCATAGCAGCCCCTTGGGATTTTCATTCCCCAGTCCCTCGCTTGACCCTGGATTCTCCCTCATGACCCTTCCATAGGGTTTGGATGGCCAAATTCTTCACCCCATTTGGATTTGTCTGCCTGTCCAGATTATGCTTGTTTTCTGTGCCTACACTGGACACTATTATTTTGGGGCTTGAACCATGACCCTTCTTTCAACCCTGACCCTTATTTCCTCTCCGATAAGTCTGCACCCTTCCAGAAGCTGGATGTGGGTCCAGCCTTTTGTGCTCTGGCAGGGATGCCTGGGTGACAGGAGCACTGATCCACAGGACTCTGCCAGAAAGGTGGTGCCTCGTGTGGTCCCTGCGTGTTCTAGTGACCCGGGGAATGCTACTCTATGCTGTTGCATGATTCCACGGAGTGGAAGGGGATGGACGTAATGGCAGCCTTGGATGGGACTGCAGGGAGTCCTTCCTGAGCAGCTCGGCTCCACAATGCAGACCTTGTCTCCTTGTATCAGAGGGTGAGCAATCTGGGCTTTCTCTTGATGTTCAGTTATTCTCTGTTCTGGTTGACCTGGGCCCCACAGATCTTCCCTTATCACCCACCATGTTTTCAGGACCCATAAGAGAAGTTCTGGGTTCTTTCTCCTATCATCTCAACTGTGTGGCCAGCTGGATACCTCGGCCATGAATTCACTTCTCCTCAGATTGGTTATGAACCTGTCAAGGTCTGGAATATATCTAATGCCAAAGACTACCTTCCAGATGGCTCCTATGTCAGATTTTGTCCTGATCGGCCATTTTACCCTCTGATGATTAATCTTTACCTGAACAGGAGTCAACAGCATGTGTCAGCATTCAAAACTCGGGTTGCTGATAGATTCTCCACTATAATGTGGTACCTTATCTAAATGTTCCTCTCTGCCTCTTTATTTTCTCCCGGGTTCTAGGAAGGAGATTGAAGCATAGTTATCATCACCACTTCCTTTCTGTTGTGCTTTGTTACCCTCCCCCCCTGCCCTGATTACAGACACACCCATTCCCACGCTGAAGCAGTGGTTTCAAGAGACCTTTGATCACCTGTTTGCAATCGCCAATTCTGCAGAAGCTGGAGATGCTGGTGTTCATCTGGTATCTGGGTAAGAGAGGATATCTGAAGTTATTTTAGAATTCAGAATGATCTTAACAGACTTTAAAATTCAACATAAGATTGGGGCGCCTGGGTGGCTCAGTTGGTTAAGCGGCCGACTTCGGCTCAGGTCGTGATCTCACGGTCCGTGAGTTCGAGCCCCGCGTCGGGCTCCGTGCTGACCGCTCAGAGCCTGGAGCCTGTTTCCGATTCTGTGTCTCCCTCTCTCTCTGACCCTCCCCAGTTCATGCTCTGTCTCTCTCTGTCTCAAAAATAAATAAACGTTTAAAAAAAATTCAACATAAAATATTGTTGGGTACTGCTGTGAGCAGAGTGCTGAATTCAATGCAGGAGGATTTTGGAAAACATTTTCAGCTTTACTCCAAAGAACTCAAGAAAGACAAGTTATTAGTATAGTAATTGTATATTACATATCAGTAAAGATAGCATTCGACTTTTAAACAACATCACAGTTTCTCATCACCAATACTAGTGTGAGTTTCCTCAACGATTTTGCAGTGATTTGCAAATACAGCTAAAAAAACATGCAGCAGGTAGACACTGAGCATGGGGATGATGTGGCTGATGGAAAGCCAACAGGTGTGATATTGAAGAAGGAGACATCCCCGAAAAGTAAATGTTGTAGGTCACTAAAGTGACCTTTGAGGTGCCATTTAGGAACTATATTTCTGAAATGGTTAAGGCACTACTATTTGATTCTTAATATGTGATTTCAGGGGACATGCATAATTAAATGAAAGAGTTAAAAAATCCTATTTGACATTTCTGGCACAAACCAGCACTTAGAATATGACAATATCTTTCTTTATCTTCTTTTCAAAAAGATTTATTTTTGAGAGAGAAAGAGCATAAACGGGGGAGTGGCAGAGAGAGAGGGAGAGAGAGAACCTCAAGCAGGCTCTGTGCTGTCAGTGCAGAGCCCAAGGCAGGGCTTGATCTCACGAACCATGAAATCATGACCTGAGCCGAAATCAAGAGTTGGACGCTTAACAAACTGAGCCACCCAGGTGCCCCTCTTTCTTTATCTTCTTTTTTTTTTTTTTTTAATTTTTTTTTCAACGTTCATTTATTTTTGGGACAGAGAGATACAGAGCATGAACGGGCGAGGGGCAGAGAGAGAGGGAGACACAGAATCGGAAACAGGCTCCAGGCTCTGAGCCATCAGCCCAGAGCCTGACGCGGGGCTCGAACTCACGGACCACGAGATCGTGACCTGGCTGAAGTCGGACGCTTAACCGACTGCGCCACCCAGGCGCCCCTCTTTATCTTCTTAAAAAAAGATTACTAACCCTTCTATCACTTTTAGTTTATGACATAACACGTATGTCATCTGTGTTACCCCATGTGCTAACACAGTAATGCCCTATACCTTTCTGAAGAGCAGAGGGTGTTTGCTTTTTACTAAGTTCTCACAACCACTGCACCCTTTGTACTGTATAAAAAAAAACCTGTCCTCTCTCCTCCTTTGTGATCAGGCTGTCTGCTTACATTTCTGGTAGGAAACACACCTGCAGCAGGCAGGTTTCTATCCTTTTCCTCTTCTTGCCCTCCCTCACCGTCATTAATGGTGTTAACATCACTAATTTCCCCCAGTCTATACCCAAAGTAGCAACTTTTACTTCTCCATCTTCTGAGGATGAATTGATACTATAACTGTCCCCAGATCCAGCCGATGAGTCACAGAGAAAAATTGTCCTTATTGATTTATGGCCACACTTCATTTTTGCTCAAAACCAATTAACTCACAAACGTTGTCTCTAAGTAATTTTTGAAGGCAGATGTGTCTAAAATTCAAATGTCCTTTCAAGACTAAGATTTTGCCACCATTAAGGATATGAAAAAGAATATACTTTAAGCTAGCCTAAAAGAGAGTTATTTATTGCACTCACATGAATGCTTTTTCTCCCATTTGCTTCCAAAAAGACAATTTGAATCAGTCAAATGAAGACAAGGGCCTGTACCTCTTTGGCATAAGTGTATAGCCTTATTCATCTGTTCATCTCTACATTTCTTCAAAACAATTTATTCAGCATTCACCTGTATCAGGTACTCTCTTAGATATTGGTGATATAGTAACGAGCAATTTAGCACATACTGTTTGGCATATGGTAAATGCTTAATAAATGTATGCTTAGTGAATTTTTAAGAAAAGAAGACACGGACCTGTTCTCATATAGCTTATGGTCTGTAAGGAATGTCCTAAATGTAACTAGCTGCAAAAGACACGAGTTACCAAGGGAAGCATACAGGGTACTATGGAAGAATATGTTTGAGAATAAACTTGCTCGGAGGAATTATGAGAAGCAACCTGGAGCAAAGTGACATTTCAGCAGAGACCATCCGGATGAGTGTAGGTTAACGTGGTGACATTATAGAAGTGAAGAGGACAGAGACAGGGCCGGGGACACAGGAGGCAAACCATTCCAGGTAGAGAGAGCAGCATAGGCATAGACGTGAGTCGAGGGCGACTGTGGTGTGTTGGAGATACTGGAGGTCATCCAGATTGATGGGAAGCCATTGAGGGATTTTACACCTTGAAGTAACTGATCATGTTTACATGTCAAAAATATGCCTATAGTGGGGAGAACAGATATGTGGAGAGAGAGAGATGGTGGTGCAATAGATTAGGTGTTGGCAGTGGGGATAGAGAGGAGACGGACTTGAGAGAAGCCTGAGAGGAAAGCTGATAGGGTTTGAGACTTGGTGGTTGATGGCATGTGGGCTTGTGGGGAGAGAGAAAGTCACTGTAGGTCTGGGTCTGGTTTGGGAGCTCAGGAGAGAGAGAGGAGGGCTGGAGGTGGAGCCCCCTGTTTGGTCTATAGGTGATGGTGAAGATATGGAAGGGGAAATCTAGCCCAGGGAGAGTGTACGGAATGAGACAGTGAGAAGGCCTGCATGGAGCCCCACAGCAAACATTTATACTTTCGCCGGGGACTGCTTTGAATGAATTACTTAGAGGTATATGAATTCTGGTATGTTAATGACCACATCATTAGCAACCACATACAGCATTCAGGTGATTTTCCTTGCTCTTTTAGAGAAGCCATGATTTATAACACTCCGATTGATGAAAACAACCCAATACTTACAAATCCAAACATATGCCCAGCAGCTATCGGCAGCACTATTCGGGCTTGTTAACAACCAATATCATTCCAGCCTCACCCATTCCAGCCATGCTGGTGGCCTAACAATAATGGGGTTCCTCCTGACAACCCAGTTTTTCTTACCAACAGTGTGAGGTGATGACCCACATCTTAACAGAAAATTCACACTTAACTCATAATTCGCAACTTAACTCGTAATTCACACTCCCGCCTCCTGTACACCCACCAGTGCTCACTGTAATTTAGATGTTTTGTTCAGAATTGAGGCCAACCTTTAAACTTTTGATGGATGCTTACAATTTATGTAAAATGTTATACGAAACACAAAAACCTTTCATCAAAAATGCATAGTCATGAGTAAATAAAGAAAATCTGAGCAACAGATTTTTAGGAAAAAAAAGAATTAAATTAAATTTTTAAAACACAACTTTTTAAATGTCTTATTCTCCCCAATCGTGAATATTTTATTTATTTTTTATATTTCTTTAATATTTATTTATTTTTGGCAGAGAGAGAGACAGCATGAGCAGGGGAGGGGCAGAGAGCGAGGGAGACACAGAATCCAAAGCAGGCTCCAGGCTCTGAGCTGTCAGTACAGAGCCCGATGCGGGGCTCAAACTCACAGACTTCGAGATCGTGACCTGAGCCAAAGTCAGACGCTCAACCGACTGAGCTACCCAGGTGCCCCACCAATCATGAATATTTTAAAGTGTTCACTTATTTATTTTTGAGAGAGAGAGGGAGTGCATGAGTGTGGGAAGGGCAGAGAGAGAATCCCAAGCAGGCTCTGTGCTGTCAGTGTAGAGCCCGACGCAGGGCTCAAACTTACAACCAGTGAGATCATGACCTGAGCTGAAAGCAAGAGTCGGACGCTGAGCCACCCAGACCCCCCTTGAATATTTTAAATTTAGCTGCTGAATTATCTGAACCCAAGGGAATGGAAGAAGAGATCTTTTTCTTTCTTTTTTTTTTTTTTTAACGTTTATTTATTTTTGAGACAGAGAGAGACAGAGCATGAATGGGGGAGGGTCAGAGAGAGAGGGAGACACAGTATCCGAAACAGGCTCCAGGCTCTGAGCAGTCAGCACAGAGCCTGACGCGGGGCTTGAACTCACGGACCGTGAGATCATGACCTGAGCCGAAGTCGGCCGCTTAACCGACTGAGCCACCCAGGCGCCCAGATCTTTTTCTTTTTATGGGTATGGGAAGTGTGTTTTAAAAATGCTCTAGAGAATGTCTTGCAGGGTTCACCGGAAATGTGTTATTTCACAAAATTTCAGGAAATTTATCCACTTATGTATTTGAGTTGGCAGATATTTCAGAGCATTCCTGCTGAAGAAGTGCCATTCTGGGCTGATGTGGTTCTGGGGTTTCGAAAGATGACCAAGGCTGAACTGAAGAAATTCCCCCAGCATGTGTTTGGTCACGCCTTCACGACTCTGAAATGTGAAAGCCCTGCCTACCTCCCATGGTTGGAGAAGAGGTCAGTTGAAATGGCTCTTTGCTGCTTCCTTTATCCTTCATAGCATAGCCATAAATAATTGCATAGCTACTCACAAAATATAGATGGAAAATTCCCTGTGGTTCCTCAGAGCTCTTTTGCATTGTGTCTTGTTGCTCACAACGGCTAGGGTTTTGTCAAACAATCTGAAGACAGTGCTGTGTCCAAAGGAGTAAGTCATACCACGCTGGTAGTAACACACCCATCTTCTTCTTCTAGTGCGTGATGCGTGATTCTTCGTCATGCATGATGTGGTTCCCTGCCCACCAGTAAAACCCACTTTATTGAAACAGTGTCTTAGTTTCCTCATTTGTAAGCTGGAGAAGTTTGGGGAGTATGCTTCCAGCTATAAAATTATATGATTTGCTCCAGTTCTTTGGATGGAGAATCTTAAGCTTATTATAAATTGTTTTTTGAATTTTTTTTCTCATTGGTGATTAAGAAAATGGCTTCGTTGTTTTCTTTGTTATAAATAAGATCTCTAAACCTGAGAGGTCTTAGCTTATCTAAATCAGGTAATTGCTTCCTCACCAAGTCCAGTCCAAAATACCTTGAACTTGTATTGTGGCTTGGTTTTCAGGACTTTCTGATTCCAGTTAGTTAGGAAATGCATCAAGAGCATCTTTATTTGAGATATATCAATAAATCTCTCTTTAGTCTGGAAATTGTAAGCATATTGAGGGTTGTAAAACATTGGCCCTTTCAATCCCCAAATGCGTGTATTTGGTAGATAAATAGGGGCAATGTGAACTATTGTGTCAACATTGGAAGAGTGACTTGAGGCAAGCAGTGGCCATGATGATTGGTCCCAGAGATTCAGACAATTCATTAATCCCACAATTCTGTGTTGAACACCTACGTCTGAACTTGGCACTGTGTTAGAAGCTGGTCAAAAAAGAAGGATAAAAATATGATCACTTTTCTTAAGGAATTCACAGTCTAATGGCGGTCATGGGGTGTATGTATGTGTATGTGTGTGTATGCATGTGTTTGTTTATATACGTTAATTAACAATCACAGTAACACACATGGTATGGGGTTGTACCGATTTTGAGGGTGGATTGGGAGCACAGAGGAGGGAGGCTGCATCTATTAGGCACATGTCAGGAGCACCATGATACATTTTTGTAGCCTTATGAGTGCTCTTCTCATTTTTATCTATTAGCAATTTATATGGGACATTCTCCTTTTGTAAGTTTCAGTTTTCATAAAACCCACACTCTTATGCTTTGTTCACTGGGCCCTAAAGCACAGTTGCATGCCAACCTCGAACCTAGACATCAGCCGATACTCGAGCATTTTGAGCTATCACGTGATGAAGTTGCCCATCAGTCAACATTCAAGTTTCAGCAGTGACACGGTCTTTCCCTCAGTGGCAATACCGTGTAGTTTTCACTTTTGTCCTTATCGTATAAAAACGACTGGAAATAGGAAATTGGAAGTGTTAATGCTAGTGATTTAAGATAAAGGTATCATGTACTTTATCTTAATTAAATTCAGATAAGGGGAATTATTAGGCTGCCATAAGGGGCAGTGCTTTACTCTCATTATGGTACATAATTCTGTTTGATTACAATAAAAAATGGAAGCACATGTACAAAATGTTGGGTATAAAAAGGTGTCATTACAGAGTTTTATAATTTGAGGCTAAAGTTTCATTTTTACTCCCAAGTCTATTGTTTGGCTCCCTCATCTTGGACTTTTTTCTCCATGTTCAGGAAGGTCTATAGAAAACCTGGATGAATCCCTGTGGTCTTTGGAAGATCAGACAGAATCAGGGAAGGGAGGATCCTGCAGAGTGTTCCCCATCACAGAGACTATCAAGAGCTTCCCCTTGGCTTCCCTGTGTGGAAATGGCTGGGGATCAGGCATGATGATGGACATAGAGACAAGGAAAGTGGATGAATGAGCTCTTATAATGCTTTATGCAGATGCCTAACATTTTCTTTATCATTTTCTCTCTCTCTGTCTCATATATATGTATATACATATATGTGTGTGTGTGTGTGTATTTTTTTCTCCCCCCCCACCCGAACGATTTAAGAGTAAATTGCAGACATGATGCCCCATGATTTCTAAATACTACCATGTGTATTTTCTAGGAACAAGGATGCTCTTTTATATAAATAGGTATGATAAAAATCTAGATATTTATACTGATACTGTAGTCTATGGATCTTATTCATATGTTGCCCAAAAAGGACCCAATTAGGTCCTTTATATAGATATATCTGGTCCATGATCCAATTCGTAGTCACACATTACATTGGTTGTCATGTCTCCAGTCTGTAGTCTGTCTTTGTCTCTTACGACCTTTACAGCTTTGAAGAGCACAGACCAATTGCTCTGGAGAATGTCTCTCAGTTGGGGTTTGTCTGACGTTTCCTCATGATCAAATTGAGGTTACACATTTCGGTGGAACCCCGTAGAAGGAACGTTGAATCCTTAGTGCATCGTAGTAGGAGACACGTGGTGTTGGTTTGTCCCCTTCCAGTGATGTTCACTTTGATCACCCAGCCTGCCAGTTATCTCCAATGTGAAGTTACAACTTTTTTCCTTTGTAATTACTAAATGCTTTGTCAAGATACACCTTGAGGCTGTGTAAATATTCTGCTCCTACTAGTTTTAGCATACATTCATGATTCTTGCCTCAATCATTACTATAATGTTTGCCAAGTGATAATTTCTTTAAAAATTTTTCTTAACATAATTTTTTTTTTGAGAGAGAGAGAGAAGCAGGGGAGGAGCAGAGGGATGGGTTCGCAGCTCATGGGCTGGAAGTGAAGGAGGAGGACTCTGGCCGGGTGCTCCCCATGGCCCCACATACTCATTTCTCATGCACAGCCGGAGAAGGGCCAGAGTGGGGTCCTCTAAGTGGCCCAGTGGAAGGAATGTACAGCTCAGGTTAGCCAGGATCATTTTTAAGTCCTAGAAATAGTCTTGAGCTTACAGTAATCATATGCATATGTTTGCATGTATGTGTGTGTGTGCATGTAGTTTCTCCTGTTTTTTCAAAGAAGCATTGGCTAGACAGAAAGTCTAGACAGAAAACTGAAACAGAAATTCTTCCTGGAAGAGAGCATACATTGCTTTCATGAGTAGTAGATAAGGTTCTTGGAAGATGGGGAGTTATGATGGGGCAGAGAGGGAGCCTGAGGGCCCAGGGCACCTGAGTAGGTGGTATTGCTGTGGGAGGGGGCAGACGCAGGGAAGCCAGCATCATCCCCAGTGTACGTGTTCCTTCTCTGAGGGGTCTTCGTAAGTCTTGCAATTTGCCTAGGGCTGCCCTGAGCAGTGGGAAGCTTCCCCCTGGGGCGGGGAGAGGGGCATCCCCAGGAAGACTGTGAGGGCCAATCCCCAGCATGGCCACCATCCCAGCCGCCCTCCCACTCTGGCTGAGAATAAATGTGTTAGCTCTGCAGGCCACCCTCAACCACTTTCACAGGAAAACAAATATTATCTGAACGATTTGTTCTGCCTGCTTCTAAAGTTATCACCTGGAAAACAGGCCCCTGTTTCCATAATAACATTATTTTCAGGCCTAATCTCTAACTGTGGGATGAAGACCTGGGAAAAATCCTGCTACCTTCTCGTTAGTCGGAAGCCTGGTGTCAGCATTTTACTCTACTTAAAATAACCCCGAGTCAGTGGTACTTTGTGCCAGTGGGAGCCACCTCCTGACAGCAATGCCATTGGCCTGATGACCAGTCAGCTGGGGTTCGTGTCTTGGAGCACGTTGCTTCCTGTCTGTTTTTAGGTGACAGTCAGGGAGAAGAGGCCCGAGGGGCTGCTCTTGTCCTGGGGAGGTCTATTTCAGTCCATTTCTTGGATATACACATCCACCATCACAGTGGGCTGGGACGTGAGTGCCTCAGACAGACTGTATACACGCCTTTGTCCCACCAACCCTCCCGTCCCAGCTTCTGTGCCCCTGAACCTTCCTCTTCCTCCTGGCCCCCAAAGCAGGGCCTGCGCAGATAGCACACAGGGTCTCCTCTCTGTGGAAATTAGCTGTCTTGTCTTCTCTTCTCTCAGGGCCTGGCATCTGGCCAGAGGGCCAACATGGGGGAAGAAGAGAGCCACATGTCCCTTGTTGTCCTGAGTGAGGCTTTGTGGGGCAGGGACTCCTCTATGCCTAAAGCAAGGCTTTCAGGCAAGGATTTCAAGCCAGGTGGGAGGCAGGGTGGCATTGTGGTGAGGGGGTGGGACCCCCAGGGTTCATTCTGTGGGCTGTCACCTGCTCTTCTCCATCAGGGTGAAGCCAGCTGGGGAGCCACACAATCCCTGCTTGTTCCTCACCCCCGGGGTCTGTTGTATTGCCTCCTACGCCCCTTCTACACAATGTGAGTGTTCAGCCTACAGTGTTCTGACTCAAAAACAGGCATTTCACTCAGTAAGCCACACAAAAATGTTTCCAACCTAAGCTCTATCCTTCTGAAATCATAAATTTCCAGGAAAGGGAAAAAAATGTTTTTAACCACAAATCAAATCTTCAGCTTTTTTTCAAAGAACAGAAGGGAGCATCTCACTCTCAAAAAAAGAAACAATGCCCAATAATATCCAGAACAAACAAAAGAATAAAAACCCCTCAGAGGTTTAATCAGCCATGCAGATCATGTTTTATATCCTCAGCCAGTGGAGTCATATTCTGCTGCTTTTTACTTGCCCCTTCCAGGAAATGAATCATAGAGGCAATAATTCAACTGAGACTGCTCTTTGCCAGACATTCTACCTAAATAAATCATTCCAGAAAGACCAGGCTCATCCTGTCTTTGACAACATCCAGAGAGCTGGGTGCCTCATTTCAGTGCCAGGGGCCCTGTAACTCGGGTGCATTTCTTTCTCAGGAGGCCACGCTTTATCCTTTGGTCTTGATAAGGCCCACACTGACCACAGTACTCATCACACTGAGCTTCTCTCTCTGTACTTCCTTCCCACTGGTCTAATAAGGCCTCGCTGTTACTTTCCTTGTCTCCCATCTCCCTAGCTTCGTTCTCCCACTTGGCCTGATTCACAGCAGTGCCTCTGAAAGAAACTCATGTGGCTCTCCCTGCAGTTGGACAGAAATATGGATTGTACATCAGGAACATGACAGATAACCCTGTCTTATAAATGCCCAACTTTCAAAGGTGCCTTGCTGTGCACAGCAGCCCCCTCGTCCCCAGGACTAACACACACCTTGCTGCTGGAGCATGGCCATCCTTCGCCAGGCCTCTAGTTGTTTCTGCCCCCCCCCCCTCCTGGCATCTGCCAGCTCTAACCAGAGGAGCCGGGGGCAAATGATGGTCCTGGACACAGGTCGAATGTGAGCACCCCATTTTCTGCCCAGGTATGCAAGGATAAAGTGGGAGGGTACCAGTCAGGAAGGTGCAAAATGCTGGTATTTATTTTTTCCGATGATGGCAATAAGGTTAGCCAGAAATAGATGGAGGCTGTGCGCTAGCCTTAGGAGCCTCCACTGGGCCTTCAGTACCTGCCCCAAGGTGGCTACATAGGTGAACTTGTTCCCCAAAACCTCACCTGCTGGTCTGACTGAGGGTACACAGCTGCTCCCCTCCAGGACCACCCTGCCCACAGAAACACTGAGCCTCATCCACACCCCCTTCCCCAAAGGGACCAGAGGCTGCTCTACCCCTGAACGGAACTTGGAGCCATTAATACAAGTTTGTGGAGTGGTCAAAGTGAGGATAGCTATTCCGAGAAGTGGGGAATAGAATGCACTTGGTTTTATTGGAATAGGCATTGCAAGGAAATGAGTGAGGAATGTGGTCATCAGGGGAGATCATGTTGTTAGGTCAAAATCAGACTATATATAAAAATACAAGAAATGCCATGTATTCTTCACTCAGATTCCCCAAATCTTATACTTAACATATTTGCTTTATCCTTTTTCCTCTAAATATATACTTTTTCCCTGAACCATTTGAGAGTAAGCTGCAGATGTGATGCCCCTTTATCCCAAATACTGAATATGTATTTCTTAAACTCTTGGTCAGTCTCTTATATCACTAAAGTCAACTCATCAGAATGAGGGCATTATCTTAACACAGGTATATTTCTTTTCTTTTCTTTTCTTTTCTTTTCTTTTCTTTCTTCTCTTCTCTTTTCTTCTCATTTCTTCTCTTTTCTTTTCTCTTTATTTGTTTCAGGAATAGAATTTAGTGATTCATCACTTATATATAACACCTATCACTCATCACAAGTACACTTCTTAATACCCATTACCCATTTAGCCCATCCCCCTACTGAGCAACTCTCAGTTTGTTCTCTATAGTTAAGAGTCTCTTATGGTTTGCCTCCCTCTCTGTTTTTATCTTATTTTATTTTTCCTTCAACATGGGTACATTTCTGAAATCTACAGACCTTATTTGGATTTTGCCAATTGTCCCAATAATATACATTGCAGCAAAAGAAAATCCAGGATCATATGTTGCAAACATTATGGATATAAATATTCATGAGAAGCAAGTGACTAGGTTCAGCCCACATTCAAAGAGAGGGGCATTAGGCTTCAGCCTTGAAGGGTTCAAAGAATTTGTGGATATATTTTGAAAACATCACCGTTGACCTTCTGAGTACAAATTGTTTACATTCCTATCACATGCAAAATATGCATATATATGTAAGCATATATATGTACATTTAAAATCTAACTCTTGTAAGCTATTTTAGGTATAGCTACATCAAGTATCACTATGAAGAAGAGTAGACTTTTTCTATGAATCTGTGTGCATAGTTCTATTTGCCAAATGAGATTTTCTTTTCTTTTTTAAAAAATATAATTTATCATCAAGTTAGCTAACATACAGTGTATACGGTGTGCTCTTGGTTTTGGGAGTAGATTCCCATGATTCATCGCTTACATACAACACCTGGTGCTCATCCCAACAAGTGCCCTCCTCAATGCCCATCACTCATTTTTCCCTCCCCTCACCGCCCACCCCATCAACCCTCAATTTGTTGTCTGCATTTAAGAGTCTCTTATGGGCTTGCCAAGAGGGCTTGCCTCCCTCTCTGTTTGAAACTTTTTCCCCTCTCTTTCCCCCAATGTCTTCTGTTAAGTTTCTCAAGTTCTACATATGAGTGAAAACATGATATCTGTCTTTCTCTGACTGACTTATTTCACTTAGCATAATACTCTCCAGTTCCATCCATGTTGCTGCAAATGGCAGGATTTTATTCTTTCTTATTGCCAAATAGTATTCCATTGTGTATATAAACCACATCTTCTTTATTCATTCATCAGTTGATGGACATTTGGGCTCTTTCAATGATTTGGCTATTGTTGAAAGTGCTGCTATAAACATTGGGGCCAAATGAGATTTTAAATTAGGTTTCCTTTTTATTTTATTTTTGAATAGATTGAACATAGTTAATTTTCTGATCATTGTCATTAAGGTGTCATGATTCAGTCTTGAAGCAAGGATTACTTTTATTATTATTGTTGTTATTATTATTATTTATTTTTATATTTGAGAGAGAACGTGTGAGCATGGGAGAGGGGCAGAGGGAGAGAGAGAGAGAGAGAGAGAGAGAGAGAGAATTCTAAGCAGGTTCTATGCTCAGTGAGGAGCCTGACATGGGGCTCCATCCCATGCCCCTGGGATCATGACCTGAGCTGAAGTCAAGAGTCAGATGCTCAATTGACTGAACCACCCAGGTGCCCCAAGGATTAATTTTTTTAATTGACTGCATCTATTAATTCATACATAATACATAACCAAATGCTTCTCAAAGCCAGCCCCCCACCATGTTCTTGGCCACCATCCTCTCCCAGCCTCCCTGCATCTCTCCACATCTTTAGCAATGTCTTCCTAGCTCTTCACTCTTTCTCTCCACTCCAAGGCATCCTCACATCAGTGATGCAAAAACTCAATGCTCTTTTCTTCATTCCAATGAACTTTGAACTATAGCAGCCATGGGGAGAATTGTCTTCTTTCCAGCTCTGACCCTGGGGTTCCACTGCATGGCAGTCCTGCTCAGGCTCAACCCTCACCAGTTCTCCTCAAAATCAGCGCCCCCAGGCTCTGGTCCTCAGGCTCGGGCTCTTGCGCGTTGGTGAGGATGTTCCAGCCAGTCTGAGGAACCAGCTGGGGAACAGACACTGAGTCATCCCCTCTTCCCTCCTCCCTCCTTGGTGGGGACCGATTTTCCAAAAGCAGTCTGGTTTGCAGAGAAGTATCCTGGCTTTCATGCAAAAATTGTGGACCCTCTCACCCCAAAGTCATCTTGGACCCTTAGAAGAGGGTTTTTACTTTGTATTTGTGTAATCCACAGACCTATTTGGATAACATTCCCAGAATAAAGGTACAAGCTATTAAAATGTTACCAAAGGAGTGTTAAAATGTCTACCTTTGGCAAGCGCTTAGAAATTTTAAATGACAAAAAGAGTGTTTTCCCCCAGTTTCTACTCATTAGGTTTTCCCCCCAAATTTAGGGTGTGTCAGTGGGTGAATTCCAGGTATGCATGGGTTCCAGGGCAGTATCTTGGCTCTGCTGCACCCCTCGTTCTGTCCCTGTTGGGCTGCACCCCACATCCTGCCCTGCCCTCCCACTCCCTGCAGCCCTGCTGCCCAATCCTGCTGTCAAACCAGCCCCACCCCTCGTTCTAGAGCCCATGTGTACCCCATTTCCCCCAGTGGATCTCCACACTGAACCCCCACTTCCCTATTTCGTGCTGCCCAGGATTTCTCTCTTATATGGCTTAGGCTGCGGCAGGCAATGGGAGGTGGGGTACAAGAATGCCTCTAGTCCCAAGAGAAGGGAGAGGGTGAGAGGACTCCCCTTTGCTCCTGGGATGTGGAGTGTGTGTGTGTGTGTGTGTGAAGAAGCACTTAGTGGAACCCCCATCCCTCTCAGGGCCACACCTACTCAAATTCCCTCTTGCTGACACACCCAGAGAGTTAAGGAAGGGCTCCAAAGACAACCATCCCCCAGGTTTGTTGGACAAGCTGACTTTTAGGCTTGGTGAAAATGGGCATTCTTGGGTTTTAGCGTGATGACAAGACATTGGTCTGGGGCTATTTAGTGAGCACAACTTCTTGAGTTCCCCATCCCCCATTTCCTCATGGGAGGTTGGGACAAGGCATTCTCCCAATCTAGAATGAGGTCTTGTTCAGTTTCAGGAAGCCCTACGGGGAACGTCATCAAGGTGATATCCCCGACCACGTCATTCAAAACCTCCAGAATAACTACTTCATATGGTTGTAGAAGTGCTTGGTTTAACGTCCAGCTTCCACGTAAGGTTTCCTCCTACACCCCAGTGCCCCCTGATACATTGCCCATGGGGTACACAATAATGACTGGGCATTGCCACATGGTTGTATTGCAGCAGTACAAGGATGCCAGGTTCTGGCACATTCCATAAGTTCCCTCCTGGGATGCAGACCTGTGAGGTACGCAGCACAGCAAGCCTTCCAGGGCCTTCCCACAGCCCGGCTGCTATGATCATTTCAGAAGTAGAAAGTGGACTTTCATCAGTAGCGACCAGCCCCTTGAAAAGGAAAAGAAAGATATCTGCATGTGTTTAATTCTTTTTTTTTAAGTTTTATTTATTGAGAGAGAGAGAGAGAGAGAGAGAGAGAGAATGAGCAGGGGAGGGGCAGAGAGAGGGAAAGAGAGAGATTCCCAAGCAGGCTCCACACTGCCAGCATGGAGCCCAATGTAGGGCTTGAATTCACAAATCATGAGATCATGATCTGAGCCAAAATCAAGAGTTGGATGCTCAACCGACCGAGCCACCCAGGCACCCCTGAATGTGTTGAATTCTTACAGAATTTTTATAAAAACCCTGTGGTCTCAGCATTCTTATCCCTAGGTGATAGTTGAAGAAACAAGTTCAGTTCAGTCATGCCCCAAGGCTGGTAAAATTCCTTTATTTCTGTGAATTAGGAGAATAATTCTGAGTTCTAACTAGAAGAGTTGGAACACAGAACATCATGTTCAACTTTCAACACGGGGAATCTCCAATCTGTTAAAAGCAAAGCCAAGATAGTGTTCAAATAATAACCAATGTAAAACATTTTTTCGAGGTCCAAATGTCATTCTTACAAGCTGTTAAACCATTGGATGCCAGTGATAGATGGGTGTGGAAAATAGGCATACCCCTATGTGAGCTACTGGCTCTTGCATTTTATAGGAGCATAGCAACTACAGCCTTCTCTCCCATTAGAAAAGATTACTGAGGAACCGCAGTGCATTATGGGCTGCAGCAGGCTTTTTCCAAATGCTATCTCATTTCATTTTCACAAGGACCCTATGAAGTCAGTATTGTTGTCTCTAAATTATGGATGGAAGATTAAAAGTCCACAGAAGTTAAAGAACTTGACCAAGGTCTTATGATTGGTAAAGGATAGAACCCTCCTAAACTCTTTTTAAGGGACTTTTCTTGGGGTGGCTCAGCTGCTTGAACACCAACTTCAGCTCAGGTCATGATCTCATAGTTCGTGGGTTCAAGCCCCGCATCGGGCTCTGTGCTGACAGCTCTTAGTCTGGAGCCTGCTTCAGACTGAGTGTCTCCCTTTCTCTCTGCCCCTCCCCTGCTTGTGCTCCCTGTCTCTCTCTCTCTCTCTCTCTCTCTCTCCCTCAAAAATAAACATTAAAAAAAAGACTTTTCTTCATATTCACTATTTTAAAGAATGTAAACACACGGCAATATGTTAGTGTCACCACAAAATTCATAGGTGAATATATTAAAACTAATGCCATTGAACTATACAACTAAAAATGGTCAACGGAGCGAGTTTTACGTTATGTGTATTTTACCACAATTAAAAAAAAAAGATTTACAGGGCCTAGATAAGCCATTTATTTTTATTATCAATATACTTGGTCCAAAATAACATTATTAACCATAACTGTTAATCCGTGAGCTGCAAATATTTTGCGTTCCTCTCATGCTATCATCCCTGTGGTAGACATAAAAAAGCGACTGCTGTCCCAAACAGCTAGTTAGGGAGACCAGAGTTACAAAGGAACATGCAAGAGTTAACAATATGACACAAAATGTCTAAGGCTACAGATTTAGGCACTAAATATGACACAAAAAATCAGGGATTTAAACGACTGATTAAATTAGCATTTATTTAGCACCTAGTATGACATAGGAACTTTATAAAACATAAAAAGGACAAGACATTTCTTTTGTTTTGAATTTCTGAAACAGGTTTTTATTTAGGTTGGAGTTTAGGAATCCCCAGTTTGGGATGCGAGGTAGTTGATGGCTGGAATTTGGCCTGTTTGGGCCCTGGATGTGCCCATGATCTTGTGCATCATTTCCTGTGAGGGGCAGCACAGGAAGCTGCTAAGGCTTCCCTGATGGTCTCTCTCTTTCTTCCAAGGTTAAAAGGCAGTGGGGTCCTGATACTCACCCGACGAATAGGAGACCTGTGGGAGCTTCATCCATCCTTCGACGTCGTGGTCAACTGCTCAGGCCTTGGAAGCAGACAGCTTGCACAAGACTCGGAGATGTTCCCCGTGCGGGGCCAAGTGCTCAACGTTCGGGCTCCCTGGGTGAAGCATTTTATCCGAGATGGGAGTGGGCTGACATATATTTATCCCGGCACATCCAATGTAATCCTGGGTGGAACTAGGCAACAAGGAGACTGGAATCTGTCCCCAGATGCAGAAATTAGCAGAGGTATTTTTTCCCGGTGTTGTGCTCTTGAGCCCTCCCTCCAGGGAGCCTGCGACATAAGGGAGAAGGTAGGCTTAAGGCCCTTCAGGCGTGCAGGTGTGCGGCTGCAGATAGAGTTCCTCGCCCAGGACGGCCGGAGGCTGCCCGTGGTCCACCACTACGGCCACGGGAGCGGGGGCATCTCCGTGCACTGGGGCACTGCTCTGGAGGCAGCCAGGCTGGTGAGTGAGTGTGTCCAAGCCCCCAGGACCCCCACTCCCAAGTCAAACCTGTAGGTGACATGACATGACGGCAAATGGCCCCAGACACTATGGATCGAAACACAATTTAAGCACCAGAATGGATTCCAATAACTTTTCCACTGCATGACAAGTTAATGAGGTCTATCTTTGTTTTCAAAATTAGAAATGATGCAATATGAATCAGTAGCCTGAGACTGGTACTCATCTGTAGAACTAGACTCAAGTCTAGTGCTAATGACATAGAGCATAAAGTTCTATTTTTGTTAAAAACACTTGTTACAGAATAAGATTTCTCTCAGACCTGGCATTCAAAGATCTGTGCTAATTTTCATGGATGCTGGAAGCTGTAGGGATGTTGAAGTTTTGGGGGCTAATAAATCCCCAGGAAGAGACAATGTACGGAAAACACCTAACTCACTGTTGCAAAGCCGCCCATGATGTTTGTAGGTTGCACTCAAGTGAGCATTATAATCCCTCTAAATAAAACACATAGTGATCGTGTGGCACAGGCTTATTCCATTTAATGGCAGACAAAGCATGATTCCTGCCAGTACCCGAGGCAGCCTCTTCCACCCCTCAGCTGGTCATGATGCTTAGAAGACAGGGATCAAGTTATCTATGGACATGGCATCAACCCAACGGCTGCCTGGGGTCAGTCACCTAAGGGTCGTACTCTCCATTACCACAAATGATGGAGCACTAGCTTGTTGTGTGGTTGACTTTGCCTAAGCGTTTTTGAAGATTGAATAGCAGGTGCAGCCAGAGAGCTAATTAGCTGATTAGGATGGAACAATCGTTCTGAATGAAATATATCCAAAGAGTTTTCTGCAGGTTGTTAAAAAAAAAAAAAAAAAAAAAAAACTACGGGGAGGAGGGGACATGTGTCATGATCAGATGAATTTGGGAATTGCTGATACACAATCTAGCCTGATTTCTTGACCCCGGCCTGCTCAGAGGCTTTAATCTGTTCACGTGTATTGTGGATGGTCAGGAGGGTTTTGGCTTTAGTGAATGGTAAAGGAGGAGCTCCTCACTGAGGTAAGGAAGCTTTGGAGAATTGTACGGAACTTTAATTTTAATTTTGGCAGGAGATGGCTTGTGCTTAATGATAATAATTCTCGTTGGGACATCCCAGGGGTGGGGGTGGGGGAGATATGGGGTTGGCAATGAGAAGGTGGGGAAGAGAAAGTCCTCAGCAGAGCTCCATTTGATTATTTTGTTCATTGAGCTTTTGCATATGATTTTCTCTAGGAGAACATTCTGCTGGTAAAAAGAGGGAGAGACAGAGAGACAAGGAGAGAGAGACAAGGGGATGAGAAAGAGAGAGAGATCTTAACTTCCTTTGCGGTATTAAACATTCTCCTTTCAATCAGTGTGCTTCTTCCCCATAGATTTCCACCAGGGGGCGATATTGTATCAGATTCAGGTAAATTGGTAAATTTGAAAATTTAAAAATGACTAGAAATTAAAAAAAAAAAAAGAAAAAATAGAGACCAGCCTGTGTGGAATGAGTGTGTGATTCTTTTAAGGTTTTGGAGTTTACATGCCCCAGATGTAACTGTTTCTGTTTCAAGTGTTTGAGAGACGTACAAGCTTAGACACAGTTAAGAGCACGCACCCGTGTGTGTGCTCATCACAGCCTGTGAGAAATAGTAAGTTACGTTAACATGGCATTTGAAAAAGACGCAACAAGCTGCTTAATGGTTAAAATGAAAAGGAAGGCTGCTGCTCGAAATAGGTAGGGCTCAGCTGTGTTTGCCGCGGTTTTAAGCGCACACGTTTGCTCCTCACGCCCTCGGTTTAGATCCTGCAGCGTTTTCATTTCGCACACACAGGCTCACGCTCCGTGCTGCTATGTGCTACCCTGTTTCAGTCCACATTTGATTTTTCTAGTCCCACATTGCAAGACTGAGAGATTGGAGGCTTCTTGAGAAAGTGGTCATGGCTCCATGCCCTGATTTCATTGTCACTAATAGCTAAATATGCGCTCCCAGCGTCACTCAAAGGTTTATTCATTGTGGTCAGCAGCTGCCAACGTGGGCTGCACATTCGAATCACCGGGGAAGCTTTGAAAAAAATACTGATTTCTGGCCTGCTATATTAAATTAGAATCTTTGGAGGGTGGTGTGGGACCCCGACATCAGTATTTGCTCATACCTGCCCACGGGGTTCTAACCTACAACGGCAGCTGAGGGCTACTGAGCCCTGTTCCCTCCTTTCTTCCTAGGACTCCAGTGCTACCATAACCACTACCCTTCCCTTCCTTCTTTGTCACCTTGGGGCACTGAGTTCAGAGGGATGTGTTCATATTAAGTGGTGTGCCCTTAGCACTTCTGGGCAAGGTGGCCTGTGGAATTAGCTATCTCTCTCAAAGTGGCTCTCTAGAAACGCTGGGAGTTACCTTGCTGGTTGTAGGCCAGCTGCCCAGAGTCAGCTGTCTTTGTCTGAAAGATGAGACACTGAATATACAAACGGATGATGGCCAGACTACATATAAAAATAGAGCTCTGACCTACAACCTGCAGCAACCCGTGCAGGAAGCCAAGCCCCTTAATCTACAATAAGCAGCCCAGGGAGCCTGCCTGCGATAGGTCAGCCTCCCAGGGGGCCAGATTACTATCTGCATCGTTAGATCCAGAAAACTAAACAACCATTTCTGAAACAATTGGCCCCAAATGGCCAGGGCTTGATTATTAATTGACAGCTTCCCTAATTTTCGTCCCACTTCCAACTTAGGACCAACTAGAGAAAGCCAATACTCACCCCTATTCAATGACACGGGATGCCCCACTTCTACTTAGCTTGCTTACAGTTTCCTTGTGACAACAGTGTATATTTAGGGTACACCTACAGTCTTCTCTTTTTTCCTACTATAAAGCTTTCCCACTCTTCAGCCTGTCTTGGAGCCATGGCGGCTGACTCCCTTGCTGTAGCAAACTCTGGATAAATCGTCATTTTTTTCACATTGGTGGTCTTCATTTCCACAAACGTTTCCTGTTTCTTTCTCTTTTTTTTTTTTTTAATTTTTTAAGTTGATTTATTTATTTTGAGAGAGAAAGAGAGACAGCCAGGGAGGAGCAGAGAGAGAGGGGGAGAGAGAATCCCAAGCAGGCTCTGTGCTGTCAGCACAGAGCCGGACGTGGGGCTTGAACTTACAATCTGTGAGATCATTACCTGAGCTGAATCCAAGAGCCGGACGCTTAAGCTACTGAGCCACCTAGGCGTCCCACAGGTTTCCTGTTTCTATGAGTTGTCTTCTTGGGGGATCTGTGCTGAGGCCAGAGAATAGAGTATTTCCCTCCCCACCCCCACCCCCCATTTTCTATTACAGACCATTTAAACATTTTTTTTTCTGAACACGGAGAACAACCGATTTCTTCCTTAAATCTCTTCTTTCAAGTGTTTGACATTTGTGGCTAAGTTCGGGCCTGCTGTGCCTGTGACCCAGAGGGACACGGCCACTTGAGGGTACGGGCATTGCAAAGCTAGGTGCTTCTTCACCATCAAAGGTTACGTACATACTTTTAGGATTTTATCCACTTGGGAAGAAGTTAAACAGAAAGACCACAGTCCAGAAGGACACGGTTGTATAGAAGAAAGGCTACTTTTAAAAATGACATACCTTGTTCCTTTTATTGAATAGATGCATTCAAACCAATTGATATTTGAACCAGTTTTTTTCAGTTCATTAAGAGCTTTTAGGGAAAAAGAAGAAAAATAATGGCGGGATCTGAGTCCTCTGGGAGTTGTAGTTCTGTTGAAAACCTGTTCCAGGACTCTCCTAACTTGTCAGATATTTCAAATGAATGTAGCGCTTTTAGTATTTTTTTCTTGGTTCCTCTCATCTTTCTTCTTGAGGGTGTGAATTATGGAGACACATTTGAAACCTGTTTCCTCTGGGTATCATTCACTCAGGAAAAGCCAATTGAGATGTTTTTTAAGTGGCCCCTTTCTTCTTGAAAAAATCTCAGCAGTTTCCTACCAGGCCTGGGGGCTTTATTATCCTAAGTGACTTTGCTGCCTATAAATTACAGCCCTAAGTAGCCAGAGGGAATGAGTTAACCAGATCTCTGAAAGAATGTAACCAACGTTTCTTCAATTATTAGCAGAACAGTTGACTTCCATCTGCTCAGGGCACCTGCCGACCTGGCCCGCAGCCATGCTACCCACAATTCCATCACTCAGAGTCTGTTTCTTTTGAATTATAATTTTTACCTTGGTGCATGTTCTACGATATCAGCCCACCCCCAAATTTTATATGTATCCTAGTATGTCCCTCCCTTACAAAGCCAAGTGGGCTGGCAGTGGACCTCAGCCAGTGTTGCGAATACTCCACATGGTTTGCCTGCTCTGCCCAAGCCCACTTTCCCGGGAAATCTGCTCAGATCTGGGGGCTCACTATCTGGGCAGTATCCCCCATGTCCTGCCTCTCTGGCCACAGCTTATTGGATCAGAGGAAACTATCAGGTTTACGTTCAGTTGCAAGTAACAGAAACTTCCCCAAATAGTTGCTTTAACAAGATGGGCATACATTTCTCTCACATAAAATATGCCTGGATGTAGGCAGTTCAGGGTTGGTGTGGGGACTTCCTCAGTAACCCAAGCTCAAGGATGTGGCTGTTGTGCTCTTGGCCACCACATCATCACATCTAACCCCAAGGAAACTTCCCAGAAGACTTGCTACACTGTTGCTTCTATCTCATTGCATAGGATTTAGCCTCAGGGCTACACTGAGATTCAAGGGAGGCTGGAAATTTCATCTTTTGGCATGGTGATAATGTAAAGGTCAAGGTTTTAGCAGGCTCTTCTAAAAGTATCCAACTATAAATTGGATTAAGCCAGTCAGATTCTTAAGAATTTACACCAAGGGATCCTAACACTGTCTCCTGGTGATGGCAGGCTCTGGAGACATGTACGCTTGGGCCAATGGGCTAGGTTGTTCAGATTTTTACAGAGGAAGCCAGGCAAGAGAGGATGCAGGGGAGAACAGAGAGGGAAGCCCAATGGGCCATGTACTTCTGGGGAAGCATTGAGAATGACCTCAGGTCCTGACCCAGTTCTACTCCTCATGAGGTCTGACTGGGCAGTCAAATCTGCATTCCTCAGAAATCTCACATTTAAAAAAACTGCTATATATATATATATATATATGAAAATGTTTATTTATTTTTGAAAGAGAGAGAGAGAGGGAGCAGGGAGGTGCAGAGAGAGAGAGGGAGACGGAGAATCTCAAGCAGGCTCTGCACTGTCAGCACAGAGCCCAGTGTGGGGCTTGAACTCACAAACCGTGAGATCATGACCTGAGCCAAAATCAAGAGTCGGATGCTTAACTGACTGAGTCATCCAGGCACCCCTTCAAAAATTGCTTTTTAAATATCATTGTATTAAGGAGGGAGAACGAATGGGGGGTGGAGAGTTTCAGATTTGCCCCAAAAGAAGTTATTTTTTCTGCAGTAATTTCAATAATAAGGATACTTTTATAGCTATTGGAGTAAAATCTAAACACCACAGAGCAAATTCAGCATTTGGTGACTTTTAGCTTTTGCTTAAAAATCTTGTCCATTCTTTTCTTATCACCAAGAGGGGACATTTTATATATTCTTAATCTCCTTTACCATTGTTATCACCTATTGTTAGGATAAACAAAGTCAAAACTACCCAAACAAAGCTCTTGTGTCTCTCAGGCAACAGTTTTTCTTGTATCAGTGCCAGCTCTTGAATATGTTATTAGTTCCTGGTCAAGATCTTATTGTAACCAATGGTGTTCTTAGTAATGCAGATGATGTTCTTTAATTAAAAGAATTGAGTTATGGCCAGTTTGTATGGCAAAAGCTCACGCTATAGGAGCAATGCCTATATATAATTTCTTGTCCATGGATTCCATGAGGAAAAATCCCCCTTTCTCCTTGAACCTAAGTAGATTCTCTCCTTTTAACCAAAATCCCTTGTCTAAGTCAGCTAACAAAAACCAAGTGTTTCCTTGAAATGGGAAAACATATTTCAACTATCCAGTAGACCAGGGATTGGCCAACTGCTTCTGTGAAGTGCCTAGTAGTAAATATTTTAGGTTTTGCAGACCATATAGTCTTTGTTACAACCACTCAGCTACTCAACTTTGCCACTCTAGTCTGAGAGCAGTGAGATAATTTGTAAACAAATGGTCATGACTCTGTTCCAATAAAACTTTATTTACAAAAACAGGCAGAGGGCCAGATTTGGCATCAGGGCCATAGTTTGCCCTGCCCTAAACTATAATCTCCATGTGGGCAGGAACATGTCTGATTCATTTAACATTTTCTACCTGACTCTCCACACCAGGACTGGTACTCGATAAACATTTGTTAAGCTACTGGGTGAATAAACTATCCAGGCGACGTTAGGAGACAGATTATCCCAGCTTAAATGTGAAAAAAACCTACTCAGTCTCATTCAACACTCTTTTTTGTTGGTTTTCTAATTGATTTTCCTTAAAAACTGTGCAAACCTATCTACTAGTAATATCTTGCAGCTTGAGTATACCGCAGAGAATACATTCATGGCCTGGATTCTCAGACAATTGAATGATTTAACCAGCCAGAAGGCGTAGGGCAAAGAAAATTTTCTTAGGAGCAGAGCCATTACGTCAGTATCCTCATCCAGGCCTGCACAACCCAGTGGCATTATTCTACTAGGCTGGGAGCAGGAAGGAGAATGAGGATGTCCTCTGGTAAGGGAACAGATTAAAGCTATGTCTCCTCCCTGCTTTTGTGGTCTCTGCAAGCCTCCAGCCTGCTGTGCCTGGGATTTGGTTCCTAGTAGGAGAAGAATGAGATAAAAAAAAAAAAAAAAAAAAAAAAAAAAAAAAAAAAAAACCATGGGCCTAGAGTCAGGAAACTACCTTAGCAGAAAGGCTTCTGGGTAAGCTTGATACCTTGTCTGAGCTCGGCCCTTCCCACATTGACCTCTGCATCTTTCTGTCTGCCTAGCCCACCGAGAGCACCCAGAGTATGTCTGGTCTTCTCCCATGCCTGCCTTACCTTTGCACCCACTCAAATGTGAGCTAACGTCCCCGAACAAAATCCCGTTTGATTGTCTGGACCAGAGGTCTTCAACCCTGACTATGCATGGGAAAAAACAAAACAAAACAAAACAAAAATTTGATACCTCGGCCTACCACAGACCAACAGAATCAGAATCTCTTGGGTGGGGCTAGCCGACATCAATAGTTTTTAAAAGTACCCCCCACTCTCACCTTGGCGATTTTAATGTGCATCCAGGAGTCAGACACACTTACCCAGATTTCCAACACTGCCTGTACCTCAGAGTCACCCGGGAAGCTCTTAAAAAATATATAGATTCCAGACCTAATAAACCAGAATCTCAGGGGGCGGTGGGATCTGGGAATGTATATTTTTGAAAGCTCCTCCGGGAGCTTTCTGATAAACAGCCAGGGTTTAGGCCATGCCGAGCACATGCTGTTGTTACATGCTGGGATTGGGCACAGAGAGAGGGCACCTCAGCCTTCTGAGCCTGTGGGAAGGGCAGAAAACAAGACTAGGTCAAAAGATGGAGGTGAGTTGTGGCCTGCTCATGGTAATACAGCCCACCCCACTCAGGCCCCAAAGACCTCCGGCCTGGACTCTCAACTTCAGTCCTTCAGCTGATTCTGTCCAAGCCTGATAATGTAGGGGAGGCCCACCTTCATCCAAGCTCTGGGATGTCTAAAATGACAGACTTGAAAATGCTCAAGTTTCCTGGAAGGAACAGAATGGGAGACACTGAAGATTCAACCACAGAGAGTTAATTGATGTACAGATTCTTGGAGAAGACAGGGGAGGGGATGGTAGAGACCACTCTTCCGCTGAGACAGAAGGCAAGCCAGAACGGGGACGGGGTGGTGGGGGTGGGGAAGAGGGTATGTTTGTAGGTGTGGAATTCTCATTTGATGACCTTGCTTGTTCCCAGTCTTTTGCTGATAACAAGTGAGGAACTGCAGGACAGGGAAGGAGCTTGAAGATGGGGGGGTGGGGGTGGCTGTGGGTGGTGTTGGAAGAGGCATATAGAAGAGTTCTGCCCACAGGCTCATGAGATAGATCACTAATGCTTGGAGGTTGGTGACCCTAAATTGATGGTGCTCCAAATCTGCAAAATTCATTCATTCAGTCATTCATTCACTCAAGGCGTATTTATTAAGTGCCTACAATGAGTCAAAAAAATGGTGAATGAGGCAAAAATCTTGTCTTCATGGAACTTATATTCAATTGGGGTAGGCAGAGTACAAAAGTACATACCTTAATGTACAGAGGCGTTTCATGCTAAGAAAAATAGGTTTTTTTTAAACAGGGAGGATCAAAGTCTACTATTTTATATAGAGTGATATGGTTAGACCTCTCTGAGCAGGTGACATTTGAATGGAAGCCCGAGGAAAGTGAGGGAATTACAATTCATGTGAGCCTCAGAAGTCTCTCTCATGCCTCTCCCACTTTACGTCCCTCCAAAAGTAACCACTTGTGATAGTTAATTTTTTGTGTCAACATCATGGGATGCCCAGATACCCGGTTAAATATTATATCTGGGTGTGTCTGTTACAGTGTTTCTGGAAGAGATTATCATGTGAATCAGTAGCCTCAATGAAATAGATTGCCCCCCTCCCCAGTGGGTGGACATCATCCAGTCCACTGAGGACCTAAGAAGAACAAAAAGGTACAGGAGAGGAGGCATTGCATTCCATCTCTCTCTTACTCTGTCTCTGTCTGACTGCTTGAGCTGGGATATCAGTCTTCTCCTACCCTTGGTGCTCCTGGTTCTCAAGCCTTGAGACTGAGACTGGAATCTACACCATCGGCTCTCAGGCCTTGAAACTACACCACTGGCTTTCTTGGGTCTTCAACGTGCAGAGTGCAGACTGTGGGACTTTTCACCCTCCATAATCATACAAGCCACATACAGTCAGAGTAGGGGCTTATGGACGTCAGGTGATCAATGGGGTATTAGCTCAGGTCTGTTTCACAGTGGGCCCAGTAGATCCCCAAACACACCCCATGATTATGTCCCCAGTTCTGGAATGCATGATTAGAATAGATCTGCTCAGCAGCTGGTAGAATCCCCACATAGGTTCACTGATCTGTGGAAGGCTATTATGGTGGAAAAGGTCAAGTGAAAGCCACTGGAACTGCCTCTGTCTAGGAAAATAGTAAACTAAAGGCAATATCACATTTCTGGAGGGATTACAGAGATTAGTGCCAGCCTCAAGGACTTGAAAGTTGCAGAGACTGTAATATACTCCTCATTTGAGTGTTACTCTGGCCCATTTACTAAGTGACCTGAAAAGCTATTAGTTTTGAGTGGGTCCAAAAACAAGAGAAGGCTCTGCAATAGGTCCAGGCTGCTGTGCAAGCTGCTCTGTCACCTGAGCCATATAATCCAGTAGATCCATAGATACTTGAAGTGTCAGTGGCATAGGGATGCTGTTTGGAAGCTTTGACAGGCTCTTAGAGGTAAATCCCAGCACAGGACCTTAGGATTTTAGAGCAAAACCCTGCCATCCTATGGATATAACTACTCTCTTTTTTGAGAAAGAGCTCTTGGCTTGCTACTATGGTGTAATAGAGGCTGAAGACTTAGCCATGGGCCACCAAGTTACCATGTGAACTGAGCTGCCTAACATGAACTGGGTGTTACCTGAGCCACAAAACTATGAAGTTGAGCATGCGTAGCAGTACTCCATCATCGAATGTAGGTGGAATGTAGGTGATTGGGTCTAAGCAGGTCCTGAAGACACGGTAAGTTACATGAAGAAGTGGCCCAAATGCCAATGGTCCCCACTCCTGTTGCACTGACTTCTGTTTCCCAGTCTTCACCTATGGACTTACGGGGAGGTCTTTCCGATCTGTGGAAGAGAAGATTTAGTCCTGGTTTACGGAGGGTTGTGCATGGTATGTGGGTACCACCGGAAAGTGAACAGCTGCAGCATGGCAGCTCTTTCCTGGGACAGTGGTGAAGAGAAATCCTCCCAGTGGGTGGAATTTTGAGCAATGCACCTAGTTGGCCACTTTGCTCGGGAAGGGAAATGGCCAGATGTGTGATTAAATACTGATTTATGGGCGATGGCTAATGGTTTGGCTTAATGGCCAGGGACTTGGAACATGACTTGGAAAATTGATGGCAAAGGGATTTGGGGAAGAGATATGTGAATAGACGTCTCTGAATGGGCAAAAAGGGTGAAGATATTTGTGTCCCAGGTGAATGCTCACCAAAGAGCACCAAACCTCGGCTGAGGAGGATTTTAATAATTGAGTTGATAGGTTGGCCTGTTCTGTGGATACCAACCCACTTCTTTCTCCAGCCATCACTGCCATCTCCAAACAGGCTCATGAACAAAGTGGCCATGGTGGTGGAGGTGGAGGTCATGCATGGGCTCAGCAACATGGACTTCCACTTACCGAGGCCAACCTGATTATAGCAACTGCTGCAAGTCCAATCTGCCAGCAGCAGAGTCCAACACTAAGTCCCTGGCGTGACACCACTGCCTGGGGGTGATCAGCCAGCCACCTGGTAGCAGGTTGATTGCATTGGATCACCTCCATAATGAAAGGGGCATGTTTTGTTCTTACTGGAATAGACACTTACTCTGGATATGGATTTGTCTTCACTGTACACGATGCTTCTGCCAAAACTACCATCTGTGGACTTACAGAATGCTTCATCCACCATCACAGTATCCACATAGCTTGCTTCTGATGAAGGAACTCGCTTCCTAGCAAAAGAAGCGTGGCAATGGGCCCATGTTTCTGGAACTCGCTGTTCTTGTCATGTCCCCCACCCATCCTGAAGCAGCAGCAGAATGGCCTTTCAAAGACTCAGTGTGCTGTGTAGGTGGCAGTACCTTGCAGAGCTGAGGCAAATTTCCCAGAAGGCTGCCCTATGTTCTCAATCAGCATTCAGTTTATGGTGCTATTTCTCTCATAGTTAGGATTCACGGATCCAAAAATCAAGGGGTGAAGATGGGAGTGGTACCACTCACTATTACACCTAGTGACCCACTGAAAAAAGTTTTTGCTTCCTATTCCCACAGCTTAGCCTCTGCTGGGTTAGAGGTCTTAGTAGTTTCAGAAGGAGGAATGCTTCCATCAGGAGACACAATGATCCTTTTGAATTGGAAGTAAAGACTGCCACCCCACCACTTTGGGATCCTCATACCTCTGAATCAACAGGCAAAGAAGGGAGTTATGGTATTGCCTGGGGTGATTGATCCTGTTTACCAAGAGGATAAATAGGAAGAGCCATCCCTTATGGATGGAAGGAAAAGTATGTTAGGAAAATAGGAGATCCTTTAGGGCGTCTTATTATTAAATTTTTTTTTCAACGTTTTTTATTTATTTTTGGGACAGAGAGAGACAGAGCATGAACGGGGGAGGGGCAGAGAGAGAGGGAGACACAGAATCGGAAACAGGCTCCAGGCTCCGAGCCATCAGCCCAGAGCCCGACGCGGGGCTCGAACTCACGGACCGCGAGATCGTGACCTGGCTGAAGTCGGACGCTTAACCGACTGCGCCACCCAGGCGCCCCTAGGGCGTCTTATTATTACCATCCCCTATGATTAATATCAGTAGAACACTACAACAACCCAATCCGGGCAGGACTACTAATGGATCAGACCCTTCAGGAATGAAGGTTAGGGTCACCCCACCAGGTAAAGAACCACGACCAGTTGAGGTGCTAGCTAAAAGCAAAGGGAATATGTAATGGATAGTGGAAGAAGGTAGTTTTATAAATGCCGGCTTCAACCATGTGACCAGTTATGGAGAAGAGGACTAAGGGGCGCCTGGGTGGCTCAGTCGGTTAAGCGTCCGACTTCGGCTCAGGTCATGATCTCATAGTCCGTGAGTTTGAGCCCCGCGTCGGGCTCTGTGCTGACAGCTCAGAGCCTGGAGCCTGCTTCAGATTCTGTGTCTCCCTTTCTCTCTGACCCTCCCCTGTTCATGCTCTGTCTCTCTCTGTCTCAAAAATAAACATTAAAAAAAAAATTTAGAAAAGAGGACTAAAATAGTCATGAGTATTCCTCCTTATATTGTTATATATATTCATATATACATCCATGTATATATATATATATATATACACACATACATATATACATACATGTATATACACGCACATATATACACACATATACACACTGGTATTTGCAGCACAGTAAGCGATGTTTATGGTTATGGTTTTGGATCATTGAGAACAAAATAAACTGACTGTGGTCCTTTTTATCATTATCGGAGGCTGGGAAAAGTGGAAAGCCCTTGAAAAAATGTTTCACAGAAAGTAGTTGTAAATAAAGGGATTTAGTACTTCAAGATTAGTCTTCGGTCTTACTGGAGCTTCACTCATTTAGAAATACAATGTAGTAGATTTTGTGAATTGTTCAACACTTCTGTACCGTAGAGTCTTGAAAGCCAAAAACTGCATTTCCTAGACCATCTTACAGTGAGCATTCCATATGTGATTTAGGTTCTTTTGGACTGACGCGTTTGCGTGACACTTGGATCTGGAACTGAGTAGAGTGTTGGAAGAAGCAGGACCAGAAACATCCACTCCTGCTGGAGCAGACGGTGGCAGAGGCATCACAGTGCAGAACTAGCCACTTCCTGATTCTCTTGCACCCAATAGCAATGGCAGCTACTCTTCCAACAATGGCACAGGCAGTTGTAAGTTGCTCTCCGTAGCTCAGTCAGCACCTGTTCCTCTACTTTTCCACGATTTAGGAAGCCACATAATACTTGAAAATAAGTACCTTTCTGCTTACGTTAACTCATAGGTGGCATCTGTTGTCTGCAACTGAATGCTGTATACCAAACATGCCCGTCCCTGAGAAGCCATCACCGTGTTCTGTACCTCTCAGTCCCCGGTGCCTGGAAGCATGTGGCCCTGTAATCAGGGTTAGGTTAGCCTCTAGGTGGAACAGGGAGCACCCAAGGTGAGTGACTTCAGGGGATGCCTCCTGTTCCCTGAGTTTATGGCCCTCAAATTTCACTCGAAATTCTACTCTTAGGATTTCACTTAATTTAAAGCCTTCCCGCACTCCCCTCCAAACCGTTCCTATGTGCGTCACACCCCTGTTGGACCATCTCTTATAATACATAATGATTTTTAACAGTAATGGAATTTCCTCTCTCTTCTGCTCACTGGGGATGATAGGTTGTGGGAGAGAATATACAAGCAGGACAGGGAGAGAAGGTGTATCAGAGTCTGAAGGAGAGGAATAGGAGGTAAAAATATTTAGGAGGGTGTAGCTCTCTAAACAGATACTAGTGAGTTACAACTGAATGTGAATGTTTTGCAGGTCTTAGGTGAGGGTTGGTTTTGATAATGTAGAATTTGGGGAATTTAGGTGGGAAGGGCTCTGGAGTGGAAGGTAGAAATATTTGGGAAATCCACATATATGGGGTCAACAGAAGTGTCTGTTGCCAAGGATGCAGAATCCCGGGCTTTTAATTGGGAGAGGGCTGTGAGATGGGATCATGATGAGTATTTCAAAGTTCCAAAGAACAAGCTTATCCACAAAGCGTGCCCCCAAGTCTTCCCTAAGGAGAGTTAGAAACACTTTCACAATTATCTAATTTTAATCTTTGCAACATCCTTCTGAGGTAGGTAAGAAGATAGCTTCTGACACTTTTTTTTTTTTTTAACAGATCATAAAATTTCATGACAAGTAGTTTCCAAAGAAACCACGTGGGGCCAAAGTGTGAAGCCAGCTAGAGCAGTCTGTTTTCTGAGAGCAGAGTTACTATTCTTATTGCGGAAGCATTTTGTGTAGCCTGTGCTTTCTTCTCCTTCTTCTGATCCTGTGGCCATTGATGGCCTTCCGTGCAGTAACGCAGGGCTTAGCATTGACCTATAACAGATTCAAAGAGTGTTAATTATGAAGGCTTTCCTATGGTTCTGAGACTAGACTGCATATAGAATCTTTTTTTGTTTTGTTTTGTTTTGTTGATAGGCACTTAGGTTTCAGGGTTGCAGAAAATTTCCCTGGTACGTGAAGCTGTTCAACCTAGGAACTGTCTTTTGTTCAGCAACTCAGAAAGCGTTTTCTGGAGCACAAACTGCTAATGAAAGGCAGAATTTTTTTTTTTTTAATGACATTGCTAATCATTATCTTCCTAACTTCTACTGTCTGAGGAGAGAAATAATTCTATTGATCTGCCCAGCTAAGATTTACCCCTGTCAGTAACAAAGACTTAATTTCTAACAGTGGCGGACAAATAGTAGACAAACAGCCAATTTATCCTGGGATGTTAAAGGCTGAAAGATAATGGAACCTCTCCCCTTTGTTTAACATGGGATTTGAAACGAGCCACATAGAAATAGTTGTATTTCATTAAAGCATGGTGGTCAAGACGATAAGGATTTTTATGGTAAAGAGGGTTTCTCTGTTTTAAAGAGATCTGGTGGTGACAGATTTCGGATTTAATTTTGAGTTTCATTTTTTATCCATGAAACCATCAGTCATCTCCTTTTCATATTTAATTTAATTGTTAAAAAAGCTTGGGGCTGGAGGACTCCTGTGAAATCAATACCCTTTTGCTTTCAAATCAGCATTAGGCAAAATGAAGGACTGGGCTGGTTTTAGGTAGGTGCCCAGTGCTCACCAGTTGTGGTAATAATCTCATCCTTGTTCTGAAATTGAATGCTGGAATAGGATTGCATTCTGCGGCTTACAAACTAGTTTCGTTACTGTCCACCAAACTTAGGAGTGCTCTAATCTAATATATTCAATACACGAAACCAAGAGTTCCTTAAAATGTCATCAACTTTTAAGGGTTTCAAGAAAGATACTCTAGGAGGCGCCTGGCTGGCTCAGTTGGTACAGCCTGAGACTTTTGATCTGGGGATTATGAGCTGGAGCCCCACGTTGGGGGTAGAAACTACATGAAAAAAATAAAAAATAAAATCTTAAAAAAAAAAAGGACACTTTGGATATACGATAGCAGCGCTATGAGGCTATTCTCACTGCATTCTCTGAAGCTGCAGCCAAAGTGAGAGGCTTTATTCTGAAGCAATTATGCTAAACCATCTCCTAGTTTTGTGTGAAGAAAATGTATAGTTGAGCAATGGCCACTTAATTTTGTTAGATCTCTGTGTTTGAACCTTATAAAATTCTATAACTGTCGGGGAGAATGAAGAAAGAGATCACGGCAGCCTTGGATGGGAAGGAAAAGCAGAGACAGGCGTAGAAAAGGATCCTGTTTTCTGTTTTCAGAATTTTGCATTCAGAAGATATAGAGTTGAGTTTTTTCAAAGTCAATATATCTGATGTCTTGTGTTTCACCAGTTGGTACTGTTTTCACTTTGAAGCATATAAGGTGAAGGTTTGGGAGTGTCGTGATCTGCATTCTCAGGGTCTATAAATGTCTTCATCACATTCTACCTTGAATCCATACTAATGCCTCTGGTTCCCAAACCATCAGTGACTCCCCACTGCTCGTTCAATAAAATCCAAATCGCTCAGCCTGCTCTTTTCCAAACCTGCCCACGACCTTCCCATTTCCAGAACAGTGCGATCCTTTCAGGCAGTAAGAATAGCATAAGCAAAGGCCTAGAGGCAGGGAAGTGCAGTGGGTGTTTGGGGCATAGCCAGTGTGGGGGGGAGAGGGGGGAGAGGGGGTGCCTGGAGATTGAGTTCATATATACCACGTCCAGCACCGCAGGGTTCTTGAAATCCTTGGTTGCACACATTTTCCTGAGCCCCTCTCCGTGCAAGACACTGGTTACTGCGGGGAGACAAAAATAAATAATTCCCCACCCCACCCCCATCCCTGCATCTGCTGTGGGACTTAGGCTGGTGAACCTTTGCTGCAGAGTTGGGAGCTGGGATACCTGGTTGGCCACAGTTACAGCAACAACCGGAATTCGCTTCTTGATTTTTACCTACAACTTCCCCGCATTAAAGGCTGAATTAAAAACCCACAACGATGTTAAAATAAGAGCGGCAGCAATTAAAAACCTATTCCACTGATCTCATACTTTGAGGTTAAAGCAGCTAATGGTAAGTACACACCCACAATATTAGCAAGACACAGAAACCCAGGCCCCTCTTCTTTGTCGTCCGGCTTTGAGCCGCTTTTCTCCTGGCTGCCCTTTGTGAGGGGAACCGTTTCTCCTGCTTCCTCTCCTGGCAACAGCAACATTCTTTCAGACAGCATTTGTCTTCCCTCTCTGAGCAACCGTCTAAGTGTCAGGGGAAGGTGGGGGGGGGGGGGGCGGACAGAGGAGGAGAAGGTGGGGGAGGGAGAATAGCTCCAGGCTTTCTACTCCCCTCCAGGGGCCCTCCCGGCAAATTCTCAGTGGGCCTCTGCACCAGAGAACATTCCTCAAAGAGGTGTTGGGGGATGTGTGCTCTGCGATTGGCTTCGTATCTAATACTGACCGTGCACGCTCCGGGTCAAGTGAGCGGGACGGACGCTGTTCCGAGGGGCGGATGACAGGCAATCAGCAGCAAGGGCACTGGCACTGTGCGGAGCGCAGTGTGCAAAAGTGAGCGCGACCAACAGCTTGAGAAAGGTCAACTCGGAGAGGAGAGTGGCCTGTGGTTCCATGGCACACAACGCCCGCAGAAATCAGAAGCACAAGGGAGAAAGGGCATGTTTTAGAACACTGCAGGTCCAAGTGGGAAGGAAAAGGCCGGTCAGTCAAATCGGATCAAGATGCCTTCCCAGAAATGGTGGAGGGGCGCCTGGGTGGCTCAGTCGGTTAAGCGTCCGACTTCGGCTCAGGTCATGATCTGGCAGTCTGTGAGTTCGAGCCCCGCGTCGGGCTCTGTGCTGACAGCTCAGAGCCTGGAGCTCGTTTCAGATTCTGTGTCTCCCTCTCTCTCTGACCCTCCCCCGTTCATGCTCTGTCTCTCTCTGTCTCAAAAATAAATAAACGTTAAAAAAAAATTAAAAAAAGAAATGGTGGAAAGCATAGAAGGTATGCTGGTAGCTGATGGCTAGGTACCCAGACCTGGTAGCTGATGACTGTAAAGGAAAAAGACAGTGGGCTAGGCAGGAACAACAGAAGCAGAGGTGTGGGTTTCATTTCCCTGCTTATGTCGGTGGAGTCAAGACCCAGTGGGCCCAAGCCCCAAACAAACAATTCAACACGAAGGCCAAGAGGAATACACACCAGTGCAAAATGAAAACTAATGTCCTTTCTGACTTTCAATGAACGATAGGAACACATTACAGACACGTGAAGCACTTACCATGCACCAGGCACACTACTCCAAGTTCTTTATTTTTTAAATTTTGTTTTAAAGTTTATTTATTTTGAGAGAGAGAGAGGGGAAAGGGGCAGAGAGAGAGAGAGAGAGAGAGACAGACAGACAGACAGAATCCCAAGCAGGCTCTGCACTGTCAGCACAGAGCCCAACTCTGGGCTCAAACTCACAAACTGTGGGATCATGACCTGAGCCAAAATCAAGAGGCACCCCAATTCCGAGTTCTTTAAATATATCAATTTATACAATCATTACATAGGAAGTTACCATTATTATGCCCATTTTACAGATGGGGAAACCAAGGCATAGAGGGGAAAGGTAACTGGTACAAAGGCCACACTGCCAGTGAGTAGTTTAAGCTTAGAGTAGGGTCTTCTCCTTCCTGCTGACTTTTTGGCTATGTTCTTTAATCTACCTTCCCGAGACCATGTCTCTTTAACTCTCTGGGGTCCTCTAGTGAGTTGAATGCCATTGCAGCCTCACTAGTGATGCAGATTTCCAGGTGCCACAGAAACAGGGGAGGGAGGGCAGGCAGGAACGAGTCATGGGGAAGAAGAGAATGGCTGCCATTCTCTTCTCATATGAAGACCCTTTGTTAATACGTAAAACTTTCTTAGTAACTGTACTTAGAGGCTTGAGAGAGAATATTTGCACCCATGGATACGTGGACACCGTGTAAGAACCGGTGACATTCAACTATTCACCCTTGACAGTCAACTATTTCCATGGCTGGGGAACTTCTGTGCCAAGACTTCTGACAGTTTGATCATGGACCACCTGAAACACATTAAAATAAAGATTTGGGGGACTCACCTCTGACTGCCTCTCTGGAGGTGGGGCTTCTGACTTATCTTTAAACAGCTCCCCAGGTGGTTCTCATGCATGCTTGAGTGTGAGCATCCCCGCATCATGATCTGAAAATAATATGGTTTCTATACTTTCTGTAGGGCTAGAGCAGTAATGTGATGAGAAAGTAAAATGGCTTTTGACCTCTGGATTTTTAATATATTCGCAAGCTCAGTTGAAATGACAGGGCCTGGAGATTTTTGCCTTTGGGCATGTTGTGCTTCACTTTACCCTGTCAGCTCCCTGGTGATCTTTTTCTGACCTTAAAAGATTTTTTCTTAAGCCCTTGACTTTGGGAAATTTTCAACCACGAATGTTTCTGACTTCAAAGTGATCTGTAGCTTGGGAGATTATTTCTGGCATGTGTCATAATGATAAGATGAGCTGAGGGTGAGGGAGGGGAAATGCTCCATAGGTGGTCCTATGAAACAGGCAATGTTTTGATAATTCTTCACCTGAGCTGCTTTATTGTCATGAAATCCAGGACTGTCTCATTAAATAAATCTACCTAATAATATCTCAGATGTGTTTTCAGAATCCAGGAAAGTGTGTGTGTGTCTTTTATGAACTTCCTGTCCAGGTTGAGAGTGTACCTAAGAGCCATCAACTCCCAAAATTCCCATGCTGCCAAAGTACTGCTCTCCCCTCCGCCGTGTCTTTCATTTTGGTTCTTCTTTCCCAATGGCTTGTGTGAAGCATTCCGTGGTTCTTCCCAAGTCCCTTGGGTGAAAAAAGTACCAGGTTGGAGACATAACCCGTAAGCCATCCAGTAGAGGTTGGGGTATGATTCTTTTTACAGGCAGGATAGATGACAAACAGGATCTGTTGGAAGGAATGTGGTATCTTGGGTCTGACTTCAGCCTGGTTGGGTGTGATGTCTGTTGTTTGTCAACAATTCCAGAGACGTGGTTGAGACCCATTCTATGCAGGGTGTTGCAGGGGTACAGAGGTAAGACTGCACCTGTATATTTGAGAAACTGCCTATGTAAAGGAAAGAGAAAATAAGACCACAAATTCTAGAGTAAGTTGAATACCAGGAATGGGAGAACACAGTGTTAGGAGATTCAAAAGAAGCAGGAAAGACTCATGCTCTCTCTCCCCAGGCAGGCGAGGGCATTAAGCCATTCCCCAGGCATTTTCCATTAGGCGAGCTCTGAGCCAGCTTTATTAGGTTGTGGATCAAGCAGTGGTATGATTTTAGGCAGGGATGCCAGCCCTGAGCAGCAGTTCCAGTGTCTGTCATTCTATTATAACTTTATTCTTCTAGGTCTTCAAAGCTTTCATCTTGGTGAGTTCTTCCTTTAGCATGGATACTTCTGATGGGGCCTTAAGTCATGTTGAACTGGTATCTTCTTATTTAGCTACACGTTTAGGGTGGGGAGGATGAAACTAATTGACAGCCCCACGAACACAATCCTATGTAAGATGCAGCTCGTGATGAGGGGGAATCCAATGTGGGATCAAGTATAGTGATAGCAGAGTGGGAGGGAACTAAAAATAAACTGCTTGGTTCATCGTTTGGCCAGAGGCCGGCTCAAGCTATTTTTTGAGGTTTCCCGCTGATAACAAAGGAATACTTGATGGACTTTGAATGGGATTAATCCAGGCTTCCCAGGCTTCTTTGGTGGACTGAAAAATTAATAATAGCACTTCACATGGAAAGATCTATTAATTTTGCCTTAAGTTAGCAATTCTATTCTCAAGAATTATAACTAATTACAAATGCACACAGACTTGATTCATTTCTACTCTTTAACTCAAGCATTATTTACTGAGCACATATGACATGCCAGGGAAAGTTCTAGGAACTGGTGTTGTAGAAATAACTGAAGAAAAGTTCCTGAATTTATGGAGCCTCCGTCCTAGTTGGGAAAGAGGTATTAAATAAATCATCATGTTTCCAAATCCCATGGGAAGTTTTCAGCCCACATGTTATTAGACCTTTTAGTCTCTTCCTTCTAGAAATACTTTCTTCATTTGGTTTCTGGGACACGTTCTCTTCCCTTACTGTCTACCCATTGAATTCAGTATTCTTTGTTGACTCCTCCTCATTTTCCTGACTGTAAATTGGTGGATCCAGAGCTGTCTTTATTTCTTCCCTCCCTTATTTGACATCACTGTGCCCATGATCTAAAATTTGTATTTCTAGCCCTCGCTGCTCCCCTGAATTCTAGTCTTTTCAATACAACTGCCTACTTGACACCTCCACTTACATATCTAATGGGCTTCCAAAATTTAACATGACCACCCAAATCACAGTCTTGATTTTACACCCCAAACTACTCTTACTTTTAAGTCTTTTCTTTCTCCGTTAATAGCAGCTTCATTCTTCCAATTACTCAGGAAAATCCTGGGAATCATCCTTGACCTCTTTCTTTCTCTCTCAGTCTACCTCTGATCCATCACAGGTAGCTATAAAGATGTCCATCACAGCATTGTTTAGAATACTAAAGCTTGGAAATGATCTAATCGTTCAACAGTGGAAGACTGGTTATGTTTTAGCACATATGGCCATTAAAAATGATGCTATTGGTTAATAGCTTACTATTTAGTGACATTTTTATCATGGAAAATTTCAAACATGCTCAATAATAGAGATCTGTGAACCCCATCATCCAGCTGCAACAATTATGGACTCAAAGTTAGTCTTGCTTCATTTATACACCCCGTTATCTCCCACCTCTTCCACTGGATTGTTTCTAACCAAATCCCAGACATCACATTGTTTAATATGTAAGTATTTGTACCGTATACAAAAGCAGATTATTAAGAAATACGTATAATGTGATTTCATTTTTGTAAACTATGTACCTAGGTGCATAGAAAAAAGTCTGACAGGGCAGCTATCTCTGAATCGTGGTACGTGACTGTTGACATCTTTTTCTCAATGAACATGTATTACATATAGAAAAGACGGTGGGGATGGGGTGCGTGGGGGAAGATGTTGATGCCAGACATTCTAGTTCTATTCCTTTCCAAATCCGATTACTTTAATTCAGGCAAGATACTTCATGCAGTGAAAGGGAAATAACCACTTTGTAGAGGTGAGGATCCCTGTCTTTCAGCTTCTGTGTTCTCTCCCAACAGTCTGTAACTAAAAGTTGCCATATGAACATCTATTGTTACAACAGGGCTTCTCAACTTCAGCTCTACTGACATTTGGGGCTGGATAATTACTTGCTGTGGAAGGCTATCCTCTGCCCTGGATGAGATCTCGCAGCATCCCTGGTCTCTGCTCATTAGATGCCCCTTGCATCTTCCCCCTATCCTCACCCATTGTAGCACCCAAAAATGTCTTCAGAAATCGCCAAATGTCCTTGGGGAGGCAAAATCACCCTGGACTGAGAACCACTACACTTTACAGCATGTGTACTCATTTAAATGCATGGTGTCTGGGAGGTTAGCGGCAAAAATGTTCTGTTTTACTCATTTTGCTGGCTGAGACCTCGGGAAGGATATAATTTGTGATCTGATGAAAACTGCTTTCATGGTTTACTGACCTGTACATTTAAGTAACCAACCTATGACTCCGTGGTTAATGATTATCTGCATTTTTGAAACATATCCAGAAAGGAA
The DNA here is from genome assembly GCF_022837055.1 of Prionailurus viverrinus. Lineage (NCBI taxonomy): Eukaryota > Metazoa > Chordata > Mammalia > Carnivora > Felidae > Prionailurus > Prionailurus viverrinus. The sequence continues at coordinate 99,823,834 of NC_062565.1, read as the reverse complement.
CATGACAGGTTCAACTCCATGAGAAAAGCAGATGTCGTGAATGAAAGATGGCTTGTCAGCTAAGACAGTGATCAGTTAGATTTTCCTCTGCCGCCTACCAACTAACCTATTTCACTATTTATTAAAATCCACGACACAGGGAAATGTGCGGAAGTTAAAAATGGGGGGATTCTTCCTAGAAAATTAATGATGCTACATACATATAAACAGTTCCTTTTTATTAGTAATAAACATGTAGGGACCATTGTAAAAGATGAGGGAAAAGGGCATTTAAATGTTGTACTTTATTTGGATTTTTTCTCATAATGGAAACATTATTAGAGAATCATAGAAATGAGATAAGGGAAAATATGAGGTCATCTTGCCCATTTTCTTCAAGAGCTACACTGTTCTGTGTGCCCCCTCCCAACCCCAGTCCAGAGCCTTATTAAATATCCCCATTTTCATAATATAGGATCCTCCTCATGTCCCCCTCCCCCCCCCCCCCCCCCGCCCCGGAGAGTAACTCAACAGATGGGCAGAGGGCTTAAGTTAGTGGTTTTGTAATATTCCAAAGATTACCTCTTTAGCTAGCACTGTGTTGGTTGCATAGAAAATAAAACTTCTAGCAAAGTCTACACCAGACTTTGGCAATCCAGATTTATCAAGCACAATGTGCACCATGTCTTAGACAGCTTTACTGGGGCACCTGGCTGGCATAGTTTGTTAAGTGTCAGACACTTGATTTCGGCTCAGGTCATGATCTCACAGTTGGTGAGTTTCCCGTGTCGGCTCTGCACTTACAGCATGGAGCCTTCTTGGGATTCTTTCTCTCCCTCTCTCTCTCTCTCTGCCCCTTCCTTGCTCGCGTGTGCACGTGTGCATGTGCTCTCTCTCTCTCAAAATAAATAAACATTAAAAAAATAGCCTTACACAGGGGCGCCTGGGTGGCTCAGTCAGTTAAGCGTCCGACTTCAGCCCGGGTCACGATCTCGCGGTCCGTGAGTTCGAGCCCCGCCTCGGGCTCTGGGCTGATGGCTCAGAGCCTGGAGCCTGCTTCCGATTCTGTCTCCCTCTCTCTCTGCCCCTCCCCCATTCATGCTCTGTCTCTCTCTGTCTCAAAAATAAATAAACGTTAAAAAAATTTTTTTTTAAATAGCCTTACACAGTTATACAACTTAATGGAGTATATCTGTGAGCCTTAATCGTTGTTTCTTGCAACTGTTGGATACTCCTGATGCCAGTAAGATATTTATAAATCTCCTTATACTTTCTTACATTTACCTACTTTAGAATCAATGCTTAAATTTCATTTTTCATGATAACGTCCAGGATTTTCTTTAATGGTAAAAATAATTACCATTAATTGAGTAGCTTCTGTGAGCCAGGCATTATTTAAGTTACTGAACATTTAATATTTTATGCAATCTTTGTAATCCTACCAGATATATAGGTCTATTTACACACGAGAAAATGGAGGCTGAGAGAGGTTAAGTACTTTGTCCAAAGTCTCACAGCTTCTGCAAGACAGGGTTCTGATCCAACACATAGGTCAAGTCTGACTATTTAAATAGTCACAGAATGTGAGATTTTCTCTAAAAATTTGTGTCAGGGAAATGTTACTTGCTTGGATTCTTTAAAACAAAGCCCATCTGCAATAGCCCCAGGGCTGCATCTAAGAAAAAAAAAAACAAGAGTCAATCATAATGAAACACTCAGGAGCCTGAAGACTGGTGTGGCCCAGGGAATGGACTCCATTGTGTCGTTAGATGTGGAGAAAAATAGCCCAAGTGCTTTGTACAGTGACAGAGAATAGACTGGCTCTTTCTTAAGCTACAGAGGTTTTAGAGAGGAGGGCTCCTTGTGGAAAATTCCTGAGATTCAGGGAGTGGGGGAAGGGGACTCCATATTTGGTTTCTGTTGTCCAAGCTGTGGGTAGTTAGGGGAGAGAATAGGACTGCAGGGGTAGTCTCATGTATAAGTATGGAAAATAGAAGCATAGAACATAAAAAGAAGTGGCCACAGCTAAAGAAAACAAACCCAAATCCAAACCTAAACCCCAAGCCCAAACCTCAAACAGGTTATGGGAAAGAATTGTAACCATTGGAAATGAACAGTCAACACCGGACTAAAGGCTGTGAGCGTTCAGTCTGATTAATTAAGGTCAAGGTGGTGATGGAAATACCAGCTGGGGAGCATTTTGCCTAAAGATAAATTTGTCCCTCTGTATCTCTGCAAGACAGCAGGGAGGTGTGTGTTTGGAGCTAAATTAATTTGATTTACATCATGCCATGGTAACTTCTGTTCTCTCTCCCTGCTGTCAGATGTCTTAGCTGGCTCTTTCCCTCTCCTTCACCCCCACACATTTCATAACACGGAGAGAAAGCATGGATTGGCTTCGGGCAGAATTTAGAAATCGAATAGCTCTAATTTGATTATTTTATATCGAGTGCTATTTCCTCCCCCCCCCCCCTTTCTTGAGGAGAGAAGTTGTAAACCCGAACCTAAGTGCGATATATTTTTATGCTGTGCTTAATGGCACGAACTGCTTGACAATCAGAACTTGTTCCGTGTAGCAAAACCTAGCAGCTCACCTACCTCCTGTGTTTCTTCAACAACACTAATGCTACAAAATGAAGTTACCAACCAGGACCCCGTTAGGAATGCGCTTTTTCTGGCCACGTAGCTTTTCAACTCCGCCTGGCGCCAGGGGCCGGGGTGGAGGGCCCCCCCCCCCCCCCCCCGCTCCTCGGGGACCCCTCCCCGGAGCCCGGGTTCTGGCCCAGCCGAGCCTCCTGCACCTCCGCGACCCCACCCGGCACGCCGCCCCTCACCCCTTCCAGCGGCCGGAGCGCTCGGCCGGGCAGGATAAGGTTACGCCGAGGCTTCCTTGGACCGCGGGGAGGGAGGCGGGTCCGAGCCCGCGCCCCGGCCCGCGGGGGAGTTCCCACCGTGGGCCGCTCGGGCCCGCGGGGCCACATCCTCGCTGCCGGCCGGGCGCGGCGTGCGGGCCGCCGAGCTTAGCCCCGGGCCCGGCCCCCCTGCCATGGCGCGGGAGAGGCCGCCCGGGAGGGGCTGCGGCGTCCTGCGCCGGTGTGTGGTCGGCGCCGCGCTGCTGCTCGGCCTGCGACTGTGCGCGGAGCTGCGCCGCTCTGGGCCCCGGCCCCCGGCCCGTAGCGCCCCGCCGGGCCCGGCTCCCGGGCCGCCCGGGCCGCACCTGCCGCCCGCGCCCGGCCCGCCCCAAGGCGCCAGCAGGAGGCAGGTGACCTACGTGCGCAGCGGGCGCCGAGCGCCTCCGGAGGGCGGCGGCAGCGGGACGCCGGAGCCGGGCTGCTGCGCCCCGCGCGGGCGTCCCCGCCGGAAGGTCAGTTGCAAACCGTGCAGTCGTGGGCCTTAGACCCGACTCCCCTCCCCGACCGCGCTCAGAGCCCTCCGCTTGGGCCCTCAGAGAAGTCTTCTGCTTCTCCCAGCTCTGCCCTCCCTGGAGGCTCCAGTGGTGGCACCCTTCAGCGCCCAGATACGAAGAGGGACTGAGTCCATTCAGTATTCCACCGAGCGTCCACCGCGTGCCAGGCTCCCTGCAGGCTCGCATCCAGCAGTGAGGGACCAAGTCCTGCTCTCAAGGAGCTTACATTCTAGCGAGGAGGGGCTACGAGTGATGGGCAGGGAAAGGAAAAGAAAGGTGTTGGGGTTTTACTTATATTCTGTGCTTCCCCCGGGTTTCTCCTTGAGGCCTGGCAAAGGGAGGTGGGTATCCACCGTGAGTGGCTTTTCCTCTCTGCCTTCATCGAGGTGATGGAGATCCACTCTCCAGCCGAATTTCCCTTGAGTGCCGCCGCAGACGTTGGCATGGTGGCTGGCACGGGGCGAGAAGCCGAGCCCCCGCGCCTCTTGATGGGAAGTTAATTGGAATCTCGAGGACTGAAGTAATAACCTGGGTTTGTCTTACAGCACTCGACAGTGTTGCTCTTCCTACCGCATTAACTTCTTGGCTCACACCTCAGTGAGTGGTTCAAGTTTAACCTCTGGTTGTGAAGCCTCTGGCCTTCTTCCCTCCTTTTGGAGCTCAGTAATTTACTAGGGCTTTGAGGATGAAAAGATTAAGAACTGCAGGTATGAGCTTGCCTGGGCCTCACACCCATCAAGCCAACCACAGCCTCTAGGGCAACTTCTATCTGTTGCCTGGCTCACCCTCTTTTCTTTAAAACATCCCCTGTCCCCCACCCCCCACCTCTTGGGGAGAGGGAAGATTCTTCCTTTGACTCTGCTGCTTCCTGTAGCTTCCCAGGCTAACCTACTTTTCGGGATCACACCCCTGCCTTCCTTTGCTCCAAGGCTTGCCTCTGCGGTGCCATATCCCTGCTGTACTTGCCTGGCCATCAGTGTTACCTTCCTGGATAAACTCAAATACTTTTTCCTATCTCTGAAACCTCACTTCCCAAATCTTTTTTTTTTTTTTTAAGTTTATTTATTTGTTTTGAGAGAGGGAGAGAGAGAGAGGGAAAGAAAGAAAGAAAGAAAGAAAGAAAGAAAGAGAAAGAAAAGAAGAAAGAAAAAGAAAGAAAGAAAGAATCCCAAGCAGGATTTGCACTGTCAGTGCAGAGCCTGACATGGGGCTCCATCCCATGAACCATGAGATCATGACCTGAGCCAAAACCAAGAGTCAGATGCTCAACCTACTGAGCCACCCAGGTGACCCCCCCCCCCACCAAGTGAAGTCTTAATTTGCTCTTCCACTCCCTTATTCATGCTCCTAATGCACTTTCCATGACACCATGGTATGTCTCCAGCACTTGTCTGCCAAAGGCTTTCCAGGTCCCAGATGCTGTATCAGGTGCCGGGGCCCAAAATGAGTTCAAAGTCTGGTGAGGGCGGCACTCGGCTTGGGCCTCTAGTAATGTGACTAAAGTTGTAAATAAGGTCTTGAACTCCAGCTGAGGAGTCAAAAAAGGCTAACCGTGAGGGGACATTTGACCTAGGACTTGATTTTCCTTAAAGGTTCAGGTTCTTTTGTTTCTCTCCATGTCCTCAGATGTCCCCATCAGGCCTGCCCTGCAGTTTTCCTCTCACATCCGCCCTCAGCCTGTGTTGTTTCTGTTGTCATCTGTCCAAGAATCACTCTTAAATCTTGGTCACCACTTGAGACAACAGTGTCTGTAACTGGGGCCTGTCCTGCACATGGACAGGGTTGGAATGCGCAGACTCCGAGGGTCGCTGGAGGGGAAGTTCACATCCATCCTTTTCAGGAGTCTGCAGCAGTGATGCAGGGGACAGTGGTGGCTTATACAGGCTGGTAGAAACGGAGGTGTGCAGAGTGGTCTGATCCTGGATGTGTTTTGAAGATGAGGGAGGGAGAAGTTTTTGTTGTTTAGCTTTGGGTTTGGGGGGGAGTGGACAGAAATCAGGAGGTTGGATTTATTTTTTTCAACGTTTATTTATTTGTGGGACAGAGAGAGACAGAGCATGAACAGGGGAGGGGCAGAGAGAGAGGGAGACACAGGATCGGAAACAGGCTCCAGGCTCTGAGCCATCGGCCCAGAGCCTGACGCGGGGCTCGAACTCACGGACCGCGAGATCGTGACCTGGCTGAAGTCGGACGCTTAACCGACTGCGCCACCCAGGCGCCCCAGGAGGTTGGATTTAAACATGTTGAGTCTGAGGTAACCTTTAGACATCCAGGTGGAAATGTCAAACAGGCAGTTGGACGTATTAGTCTAGAGTTGGAGGAAGCATCCAGGCTGAAGAGAGAGATGGGAGTCATCAGTGTACAGGTGGGACTAAAGCCATGAGACTGTAGGAAATCAGCTAGGGAGTGGGGGGTGGCTAACACAAACGAGCCATCTGGGTCTGAGCCCTGGAGCTCAGTTTTATTAAAATTAAATTAGAAAAAAAAAACAGAAGGAAATATGTGCATAGAGTCTTGCATGGGATAAGCACTCAATTAATGGTAGCTTTAATATTCACGTATCTGTCCTGGGTCTTTAGCCTCAGCCGTTCCCCAAGTGTAATTTGTTGTAACCTATTTCCATTCCTTTGGCTGATGTTGATTCTCTTCCTTGCAAACCTTCCATCCTCCCTTCCTGTGATTCATGCCCTTTCCATTCTTGACCGCTCAGGTCAAGGGTCATCACCTGGAAAGCTTCCCATATCAATCCTACTTCCATGCCAATCTTTCCCCAACTGGAGATGATGACAAATGCATCCTGGTTTGTCATTTGCTTTGTACATGTCGCATGGTAATCCATTTCAGATTGACCGTTTTGTCCCCACAGTTGTGCTTGATGGAAAGAATTGTATTTCCCAAAATGACCCCTTGTAGATGCTTACTCCTGAGACACCGATATGTAAAAAAAATATGAGAATCTTACTATTTCAACCTATGATGTGTAACTCTAAATGACTTTGGTTAAAAATATATAAGAAAGGACTGAGCTTATTGCTGTTTTTAAAGTACTGCTTAATTTTTTAGCCTCCTAAGGAAGGCTCTTCCCTGGGTTTCTTTTTTTCCCCAGCTCTCTATTTATTTACTCTTCTTCAAGATATACATTCTAACTTCCTCGCATTCCTAGCTAGTGGGAATCTTGAATGTGTTTCATTTTCCCTTTTTTTTTTTCAGTTGAATTAAAATGTTCCTCAAAACCGGAAAGACCAGTTATCCAATCTGTTCTCCCACTTTTGGAAACAGAGTTTGCCATCCCTTATCGATCTTACTCCTTTGTAGCCTCCTGTCCAGATGTGCAATATAAGCTGAATGCACCATTAAGTAATTGACAAGTAAAGTTCGGAAATTATGTGTTAAAAACCTTGGATCTTATTTAAATTTTGCTTGTTGAGAATAATGGTAAACAGTGCTATTTAGGTTCTTGGTTACTTTGTGGAAGGCACCTACCAGATCGGTGAAGGAGAAAAAGTTCCATTCTATTTTGAGGATGGCTTTTTGGGTGGATGAAACCTGCATGGAATAATTGGGTTGTGGAGGGTTTCTTGTCAACGTGCTTCCTTTGCAGGTGTTAGAGGCACAAAAATTCAGCAATTATATTGCCACTTTAATCATAGCTCGTGCTTCTCTTAAAGAAAATAATCTGTTATAAAAAAGAAAAGCAAAGTGCGGTCCTCATATAATTCTTTCCCTCTTTCCTCCTCCCCTTCTTTCAGATTCATGCAAGAAACTAACTCTAAATATTACATCTGCTTTCACATTAGAGGTCGTAGCCTTAGAGCACTGTGAAATCGGGGCAAATGATACATGGTGGATAAAAACTGTCTTTTCTCATTAGGGCAACCCTAGAACCCATGCATTTTGGTATAGACAGAAACTTTCCATCAGAGCTCTTAGGCACTAGAATCTGCATACTACATGTGAATAAAAACGTCGCTGTAATTCTTTTCCTTCCCCCCATTGCTGTGTTTCTTTCTGGTTTTTCTGTCTTTGACAACATACACTGTGATCACATGGGCGAAACCTCACATGGGTGAGGACTAAGATACGGCCTCCATGATTTATGCTGCTTTCCACAGTCTTGGGTAGATGTTTCTCTTACGGGTTAGCAATCCACCTAAAAGGCAGCACCACAGTACGTGGCTCATTTGCACAGGAGAAGCACTCACATAGGAGCCAAGCTTCCTGAAGAAATTTTTTCTGTCTTATCAGAGATATTTTACTTGACATTTAATATGTTGGAGAGAAAAGTGGCTTCTGAGTCACAGAGCCAGGGAACCAGCAATGTGCTGGATTGGTTTGTTAGTTACAGATCCTTTGGAATAATGTGTCAGAAAAGAAAAAAAAAGCTGTTTCCTTTTCTGAATAACCATATGGAAAAATTCAGTCGTTCTTCCTCACTTCTCATCATCTTAGTTTTCTAATTCTGTGATTTTCATCAGGAGGGAAGAGGAAGATGCATAGTAGAGCCTTTGATATATCCAACTGCCTTCAAAGTCCTTACTCTTTGCAGAACCCTTGAAGGTAGGTTTGAATGGCTTGTAAAATATGGCCCAGCGGTAGTTTCCAGCTGCTTAGAATTTTGATGTGCACCTACAACTCCTGTCCTTCAGGGAACAACATTAATCAGTCCTCTCACACTGTCCTCAGGAGGCAAAGCATTTTCATTTTAAACAAAGTCATTGAGGGTAATTGAATGAGCTCCAGCAATATGTGGGTGTGAAATAGCAGTTGCTTGGTTTCACAGAGAAAAGCAGGTTTTGATTAAAACTTGGATGTGCCTCAGATGGAGAATAGACCTCCGCACGCCTTCTAAACCCCCACAGCTCCTCAGAGAACATTCTGTGGGCAAAGGAGCTGGTAGTGGAGGCTCCACTGTTTGTCAACAAGCGGTGGTGGAGATGTTAGGTGCAATGCGTCCAGTCCATTTTCCGAGGACAAGAAAATCCTGTCAGTTTTCTCGAGTGAGATTTCCCTTTTCGTCTGCGAAGAGAATCAAGAGTTGTGTAGTCAAACTGGAGACTGTCAAGGGTGATGGGCATTTGAGGTTTTCCATCTACGCTATGACACCTTTGGAGTACTTCTGCCTCTAAGGAGTTTGGCTCTTTATTCTGTGCTTCATAGAAAGTAACAGGAGCCTGCTTCATTTACCACGAGACACACACAAAAGCAGGAATCTACCAGCGTTGATAAGCTTCTTTTAAAAGCAGCCCTTGCGTTCTCTAGAGACCTCACGCGGGTCCCCTTAATGGCCTGTGGAGTTTTCTGCTAAGAGAGGGTGGGAGGATTTGCTGTACAAGAGCACTTTTATCCTGTCAAATGATCGAGACAAAATTTAGTTGTATGAGCCTCACGGTCTAGGACCATGGGTAATCTAAACTAATAGCAAGCTGGGTTGTTAGTGAATGGCTCAGGCGGTAGATCTCGCCCGTGAAGAATTTTATTTGAACCGTACAGTTTTTTAAGTATTTGAACATTAATATCATTCGATGGGGCCTACAGTGTCCAGTGGAACCCAGCACAGCACTCTCTCCATTTGCATTACCTGTCTGATCTCTGAACGCATTTGAAGTTGCAACCTCTTAGCCAGACGTCAAAATTGATCATCGTTTTTGCTAAGAAGAGACTGGCAATGTTAATGCTGCTAAGCTCAATGACCACACGGCGCAGAAAAACTAGATACGCAGAAACCAAAGGGCCTTTTTAGTGATTCCTAGTCAAGAAAGATGAGTTACTAAAGGCTAGAGTTGGATAATGGGGAAAGATGGTACAGCAGTATACTTGGTTAATGTAATGTTCTTTTGGTTATAAACGAGAGAGAATGGACTCTGACCGAACTTAAGCAAAAAATGCCAAAACAAACAAAAAAAATTAAAGACATTTATTGGGAAAACCTTGAGAATTTCTCACTGAATTGGAGGAAGAGTTAAGTGACCACTATGTGCAGGGGGAAGGAGCAGGGTTGCCCAGGAAATCCCAGGTGTCCTTGACCTTTTCCCCAAAGTGTTACTGTAACAAGACTGGCCTCCCTCAGCTCCAGCTTACTGTCTTAGATACTCACCTTGGATCAGTCAGCTCTAGCCACGAGCCATAATCATAGCCTGGGAGCCCCCTCCCTGTTCCAGAAGCCATTCTTGGAGAAAGGGGAAGCCTTCCCTAAGTTACCTCAAGAAGTCAAGTCCTTGGCATTCCTTAACTGTTGGGTATAGTTATTGTACAGTTTTACCCTTAAGGTTTTGCTTTCCTCATATTCTAATATTTTAACTAGTCCAGTTCAGGGATCTTGAACCTGAGCACCCAGAAGCAGAGTTTAGGTTTTTTTGTTTGTCTTGCTTTGTTTTGTTTGTTTTTTAATAAGCCTAGCATCTGTGCCTCTGTGTGTATGTATTTCTCTATCAGTTAACTATTTCTCTGTCTAGATATATTCTTATAGATAACCTTTCTTTTTTTTAAATGTTTATTCATTTTTGAGAGAGAGACAGAGCATGAGCGGGGGAGGGGCAGAGAGAGAGGGAGACACAGAATCTGAAGCAGGCTCCAGGCTCTGAGCTGTCAGCACAGAGCCTGACACGGGGTTCAAACTCACGGACCGTGAGATCATGACCTGAGCCAAAGTCGGATGCTTAACCGACTGAGCCACCCAGGCGCCCCAGATAACTTTATTTCCACATAGCGTTTGACAGTAAGTTGGCACCTTCTGCATATTACTCATTTTTAAAAATTCATTTGGGTATATGCACACAAGATCTTTGTAGATGCAACATTTTTCCTTTTATTTTTTTTTTAAGTAAAAAGTAATTTGTGGGGACTTTTAATAGAGAAAGTAAGTGTAATCAGTACGTAGCCCATTATCCCAATTAGGGTTCTCAAACTAAAGCTAGAGTCTTATGTTTTTTTGTTTCATTTTTTTTCTGTCAATGCAGAGAGTTGCTCTGCAAAAAAAAAAAAAAAGAAATCTGAAAAATTCTTCACAGCATCTAAATATTTACACTCCTGTTTGCAACTGGCTAGTTTGAGTCTCTTTAATATACGATTACTTCTGTATCAGGAGTCTCTTGGTTGCAAGTGACGGAAGCCAACTGAAGCTACTGAGAAGAGGGATTCACTGGAAGGGTACTTGGGTAGAACTGAGGGAGAGGTAAACCAGAGAGGCTCTGGGAACTTGACTGTGGACTAAAATGAGCCCTAAAGACCTTAGTCATCCCTGTTACTTGCTACCCAAGATGTAGCGGGTATTAGTCGTTCTTTTTGACCACACCTTTGAATTTCTCTCCTGTATTTAAGGAATTCTTCACCTTTCTAAGACAAAAAAAAAAAAAAACACCAGAAAAGAATTTCCCCATTTTTCCTTGCACCGAGAATGCATTCATGCAACCGAGGCCTAGCATTCAGATATACCTGCGTGAGAATATGTTTGTACCTTAGAGATTCAAAGAAACAAGTGGCATGATGGCCGTGGAGTAGCAATGGCGGCCGACTGGAGGCATTCCGTGTCCAGGTTGGTGAAATGAGCCATAGAGTCTGTGCCCAGCAGTGGGGCAGTGTAGTCTACACTGGCGAGTAGGGTGGTGTTCCTGCCCTTGAGATTCTGCAAGCTAATAAATCTTTAATCAATTCCTTTTCTACTTAACTAGCCAGAGTGGTTTCTATTGTTTACAACTAAGAACCTTGACAGATCAATAAATTAGAACTGGCAGTTTGGAAGGTTACAACTGTAATTTTCTCTCTCCAATTTTGCTTGGTCTATTTAATTCAGATTTTAGAACATGATGATTGGGGTCCGAGCGAACTATGGGCCGAGGGATCTTTCCCTGACAAGATAATAACATTTAGCTTCAGATACTAAATTACACAGATCTGCTAACTTATCACGAGAGACATCAAGCCCTTTTTCATGGCACCATTTGTTCGGGGTGTCGGGCAGGAGGGGGCCAGTTTATGCTGTGATAACAAACAACCTTCAAATCTCAGGGCTCACACTAACAAAAGTTTATTTCTTGCTCATGCTGTGTATCTGTCGCTGGTTGGCTGGGTTGGGGTGACTCTCAGTGCTGTTGTCATCCTCTCTCTGGACCCCAGGCTGGCAGCTCAGTCACCATCTGGAGGCTTGCCTGGCACCTTGGCAGAGGGGTGAACGCTCCGGAGGGTCTTGCATGGCATTATTAAATGTCCTGGCTGGAAGCCACACCCAGCACTCATGCTGACAATCCAGTGGCCACATACCCGTTATGGGAGGACAGAGGCCTGTCCTGTGCTCAGAAATCAGAGAGCTGGAAATGTTCGGTGAGCAGCACTTCCGGCCACCACGGTATGGTAACCCTTCAATCATCCGTATCTAAACGGGCATCGTCTAGGTCATGTTTCTTGTTCGCCGTTCTGAACGCCTCACTGAGTATGCACATTTGACAGTATTGAATAAAGCACGTGAAGCTCTTTTCAGGAGGCCTGGATCTAAAATGAAGCAGACATCTGAATTTAGCAGAACAGGGGAAATAAAACAAGACTCCATTTACATCTTATAAACACTGCTGTGGCGTGTCCTGGAGCTTGTTAGATACAGTGATTCTCATTGACATTGTTTATGTTAGATTCCTTGCACAAAGTAGTGATGGGATGTTGGGCTGCAGGTCTTTTTTTCTGGGGAGAAGGCAAGCAAGTTTTGAATAAATAAAGCCATGCATCTAAATGAGCTGAAGGCCTCTGGGGAGATGACTCAAACTCCATGTTTAAACCCATCTTCATAGAGATCACTTAGTTTTAGTTGGAGCAAGTTGAAAGACTTCCAAACTTCTTTTCAGGATCTGGCCCCAAATCAGAGGCAATATGCATGTTATACAGTGTTTGCTATTGTGCATAACACGACAGCAAGTGTTTTCAGTTTGTTTTTTATCTACTTTGAGTGGAGTACAACAAATCACTTACAAATCCTAATTCACAGAATGCTAATTGAGCACAGTGATTAGATCACATGTGGAGGGAGGCCTCCTCATTCAGCAGTTTTGGGGGTAGAATATGGGGAAGCCAGTGAAGGTAACACATGAGATTCTTGGAGACCTGTTTCTGTGGATTTGCACTTGTCATGAAAGGACTTGATTATCGTGCAGCCTCATCTGTGAGATGGGCTCATATTTTTATACTTGAGGCTGGAAGTTTAAATTCTGCTCCCGTCCTCACTGGATGTGGCATCCCTGGTCTAGTCTTTAGTTTTCTCCTCTGTGAAAAGTAGTAGTGCTTAATCCACATGAAAGTTGTGAAGATTAAACGAAAGCATGTAGGTAGAGATGCCCGGCCTATGGGAACAGCTCTGGAAATGAGGATGGTCTCTGTTCAGGCTTGCGTTTCTCCTGGGAAGCAGGCCCTTTGGCATCAACAAGGTATAGACATCCGTGTCTGGGGGGGGGGGGGGGGTATAAAGCCTAATATTCGTTGGGATGTTTAATATTTTTCATTCTTGAAATTTTTAATTTAATTTTTGTTAAGTTTTAATTTAAATTCCAGTATTAACGTACAGTGTTACACTAGTCTCAGGCGTACAACATAGTGATTCAACAATTCTGTACGTTACTCGGCGCTCATCATGACAAGTGCACTTCTAAATCCCCATCACCTATTTCACCCATCCTTCCTCCTTCCTGCCCTCTGGTGACCATCGGTTTGTTCTCTATAGTTAAGAGTCTGTTTCTTGGTTTGTTTCTCTTTTTTTCCCCTTTGCTCCTTTGTTTTGTTTCCTAAATTCCTCAGATGAGTGAAATCATATGGTATTTGTCTTTCTCTGACTAACTTACTTCGCTTAGCATTATACCCTCGGGCTCCACCCATGTTGTGGAAAATGGCAAGATTTCGTTCTTTTTTATGGCTGAATGATACTGCGTCGTGTATATCTACCACATCTTCTTTATCCATTCTTCCAGCAGCAGACCCTTGGGCTGCTTCTATAATTTGGTTATTGTAAATAACATTGCAATAAACATAGGGGCGCGTGCATCCCTTTGCATTAGTGTTTTTGTATTCTTGGGGTAAATCCTCAGTAGTGTGATTAGCAGATCATAGGGTAGTTCTATTTTTAACTTTTTGAGGAACCTCCATACTGTTTTACACAGTGGCTGTGCCAGTTTGCATTCCCACCAACAATGTTCAAAGGTTCCTTTTTGTCTGCATCTTCACCAGCACTTATTGTTTCTTGTGTGTTTGATTTTAGCCATTCTGACAGGTGTGCGGTGATATCTCATTGCAGTTTTGGTTTGTATTTCTCTGAACGATAAGTGAGGTTGAACATCTTTCTATGTGTCTATTGGCCATCTGGATGTCTTTGGTGAAATGTCTGTTCATGCCTTCTGCCCATTTTTTAATTGGATTATTTGGGGGTTTTTGGGGTGTTGAGTTGTATCAATCCTTTATATATTTTGGATACTAACCCTTTATTGGATATGTCATTTGCAAATATTTTCTCCCATTCAGTAGGCTGTCTTTTTGTTTCGTTGGTTGTTTCCTTTGCTCTACAGAAGCTTTTTATTTTGATGTAGCCCCGATAGTTTATTTTGCTTTTGTTTCCCTTGCCTAAGGAGACATATCTAGAAAAATGTTGCTACCGCCAGTGCCAGAGAAATTGCTGCCTGTGCTCTATTTTAGGATTTCTTATGGTTTCAGGCCTCACGTTTCGGTCCTTGATCCATTTTGAATTTATTATTGTCTGTGGCGTAAGAAAGAGGTCCAGTTTCATTCTTTTGCATGTAGTTGTCCAGTTTTCCCAAGATCATTTGTTGAAGAGATTGTCCTTTTCCCACTGTATATTCTTTCCTGCTTTGTGAAAGATTAATTGACCATATAATTGTGGCTTTATTTCTGGGTTTTTTTGTTCTGTTTCATTGATCTATGTCTTGTTTTTGTGTCAGTACCATACTGTTTCTGATTCCTGCAGCTTTGTAATATAACTTGAAGACTGAAACTGTGACACTTCCAGGTGTCTGATTTGGGGAAGCATTTTTATCCTATGTTAATGAGGGAGAGTAAGTTAATTAGGATGAGCATCAGTGTGTGTGTGTGGAGGGGGGCGTTTAGAGGGGGGTGTTTGCAGGGAGCAAAGCTTTGTGGCAGCTCCAGAAGTCAGAAGACTGAGCTCCAGGCCTTTGTGTGTGTGTGTGTGTGTGTGTGTGTGTGTGTGTGTGTACACACGTGTGCACATGGTGCGGGAGGGAAGGGTGAGGAAGCAGGGAAGGTGTAGTTCAAAGGAGGCCAGTGGAGTAATCATGGGTTAAATAACTAAATTATTTTTCTGAGCCTGCCTTCTATATTTTAGTCAATTAACTGCATGCTATTATACTTGGTATTTTATATACATTTAAAAGATAAACTTAGTTTAACCAGCACAAGAAACCAAAATTTAAGTATTGACCTTGGTAGTACAGGGAAGATAAGGCCTTCGAGAAGTTTACGATTTAAGATTGGGGTGGGAGAGGCCCTGTGCTAGGGGAGTTGCATGTGTTCTTTCATTTAATTTTCAGAAGAAACCGATGAGGTGGGAATTGTCCTCATTTTGCAGTTGAGGAAGCCCAGGCTCAGAGACATTTACCAATTTGGGTAAAACAGAGCTATGTGGGATGAAATGAAGGGTTAAACTCAAAACCCATGACTGTTTCCATTTGCCTGTTGAGATAGGTAGCTAACAACCAATTCTTACGTAAGGTAGATTACTTACCAGATAAAGATTAAAATCAAATTAAAAGACAATCATAGGCTGGGAGAGGATATTGAATATGTATCACCAATAAAAGATTAATATCCAAAATATAAAAACACTACCACCAACAAAAGACCCCCCCCCATACACATAGGTTAAAAAAAAAGAGAGAGAGAGAGATAGACAACTCAACAGAAAAATAAGGAGGGGATTACATTATATATATTATATATATACACATTATATTATTATAATTATATTACATTATAATTATAATTACATTATTATTATATATATTATGTACATCATATATAATATGTATATACATGTATATATATGTATACATACATATACATATATATATGAGAGAGCAATATGAGTATACAGAGAGATGATTAGTTCCACCAATAAACCATGGAAGCAGATCAAAACACAGTGGGATTCTAGTTTACCCCCATCATACTGGAAAAAATCCAAAGGTCTGATAAAAAAAGGGTTGATGAGAATGTTGAGCAAAAGGAACTTCTTACTAAATGACTTTATCCAGGTAGCTCCCATCCACAATTTCTTTTGTTATGTCTTCTTACTTTCTCCATAGCATTCCTACTTGATCACAGTTTTTTCTTTCTTCTATTCTTTTTTTTTTAAAGATTTTTTTAAGTAATCTCCACACCCAACATGGGGCTTGAACCCACAACCCTGAGATGAAGAGTCCCATGCTCCACCAGCTAGCCAGCCAGGGACCCCCCCCCCCGTCACTCCACCTTTCTTTTATTCTTGTTTGCAGTCTTATCCCCCGTGAAGATCAGGTGCTCATCTGTCCTGCTCACCACTGCATCCCCTGTGACTATGATAGTACCAGCACATAGTAGGTGCTCAGTAAATATTGGTTGAAAGGATGGTTATTTCAGTCATTGCAGTGCTAGACCTATGTGTTTGAGGAACATCTGAATCTTTCGAGAGCTACTCTAGAGTCCTTTTGAGGTGTTTAATTTCTGAATCAAGGTATTACACTACAGATTCTTGGAACAGAGCACCCAGCATTGACTTTGCTTCAAACATTGGTGACTATAGAACAGAGGTCAGAAGCCATATCTGGCTGGCCTGTGCCTGTTTTTGTATGGCCCATGAGCTAAGAATGGTTTTTATAAATGAGCACTTGCAACCTACCTTATGATAGGAAACATTAACTTTGTGGGTTTTTAAAGTTTTTTCAATGTTTTTATTTATTTTTGAGAGAGAGAGAGAGTGTGTGAGCTGGGAGGGGCAGAGAGAGAGGGAAACACAGAATCCAAAGCAGGCCCCAAGGTCTGAGCTGTTAGCACAGAGTCCAATGTGGGGCTCGAACTTGTGAACCACGAGATCATGACCTGAGCCAAAGTCGGACGGTTAACCGACTGAGCCACCCAGACGCCCCTAACTTTGTGGGGTTTTTTTTAAGTTTATTTATTTATTTTGAGAGAGAGAGAGAGAACGAGAGAGAGTTCAAGTGGGGAAGGAGCACAGAGAGAAGGTGAGAGAGAATACCAAGCAGGCTTTACGCTGTCAGCGCAGAGCCCAATACAGAGCCTAATCTCATGAACATGAGATCATGGCCTGACCCAATATCAAGAGTTGAATGCTTAACCAACTGAGCCACCCAGGCACCCCAGGTAACATTAACTTTGAATCCCAGTGAAGCAAAATGCCAAAAAAAAAAAATTCCATTCTTCTCATTAGTGGATCTGTATTACAAAAAATGTACACAATTGTTATATTTTGAATTTAAGAAATAAAAATGTGTAAATTTGTCTTTTCTCTTGTTATGTAAGTATCTACTTAATATCTTTAATTTTGCTTCTTGGCTCACAAAGTCTAATGTATTTATTATCTGATTGTTACAGAAAACCTTTGCCAACCCCTGCTATGGAAGTGGACCCAGGGCCACTTAGCTATGACCATTCCACCTGGGGCGACCACTGACCTTCCTGAGAAGAATGGTCTTGACTTCCAACAGGGACACTGAGAAAAAGTTTTAGTCCTCTAACTATTCACAGGAATGTCATTATAAAGTCTTCAAGGTCTTTGTTTTAAGGCCATTGCCATGCAGTGAACATTAAAGTGAGTTAAATCTTGGTGTTTGTTTACCACTGCCAGTTACCCGCCTTTTCTAACACAAGTGTATTTTTTTGGAGCAGACTGTATTATGACAATCAAGTGACTTTTCCAGTCAAAGATTCTTTTCCAGTATCTTAGGTCATAGCCCTTCATCCGTAAGATGGCTCAAGCCATGTGCTATGAGAGGCCCAGGACTTTTCCTGCCCCACAGTGTTCTGATAATATCTGGAGCTTACATTTTCTGGTCACTCTCTCTGAATTCCTGCTCAGTGTTCTACCTGGGGCCACTGCTTTCCCCTCTCTGCCCATTTTTTAATCCCTCAGTGTGACACCCACACAGGCCTTGCTGAAGGTCTCAGGGTAATGGAGGGAGATACTAATCCAGTTCAAAACAGAAATTGACTTAAAATTGATTGCTCAAAGTTTTCTTGGCCATTGAGGATTTCTTACTGGCTGTATTTGCTTCTTAGACTCATGCACCATTGGTCCTGCCTTCTGTTGCCTATACTTTAATTCCTTTCTTCCCTTTTCAAGGCTTCAAGCTCCACTCCCATTCTACTCTGTTGAGTTTCCAGAAGATTCCAGATACATGTCATTTTCTTAGGCAGTTTATCTTCTTCTGGTTTTCTCTCTCCTTGCAGGCCTGGCCTAGAGATGAATTATGCCACTCTGGTGGGAATTGGCTGCAATCAGTGTTTGTTTTAAAAAATCATGTTTCCCCATCTTCTCAACTGGTAGACCACCCATGTAATGTGCCTAGCACAGTGCCTTGGATGCAGTGAGCACTCATTACATGTTGGTTGTTCTTATTATTAGGAGGATTGTGCCAAATTAGTTCCAGTGTTGGTCCCCTCATCCTAACTATGGCTGCTGCTTTTGTATGGTGTGGGGAATTATATGATTAGGACATTTTTGGGACCAGCAGTGTATTGCTTCATGCAGAACTCCCCTTTTTCCTTTATGCATGTCTTCATCTCCTCCTTTGATTTTTTGGGCTCCCTGGTGAACTACATTGCCTTCTGTCTGCCATGAAAATGAGTTACACAGAGGGTGCTGACATGAAT
Source organism: Prionailurus viverrinus (assembly GCF_022837055.1). NCBI lineage: Eukaryota > Metazoa > Chordata > Mammalia > Carnivora > Felidae > Prionailurus > Prionailurus viverrinus. Next base: position 99,805,578 of record NC_062565.1, on the reverse strand, counting down.
ATTAGGGTTCAAGAGTTCCTGGAAATAACCCAGCCAGTGCATTCTTTGGGATATACCCAAGAGAACTGAAAACATAGCTTCACACGAAGCTTGTACATAGATGTTTATAGCAGCATTATTCAGAAGAGCCAGAAGTGGGAAGCAACCCAAATGTCCACCAGCTGATGAATGGATACTCAAAATGTGGTATATCCATAAAGCGAAATATTATTCAGCCATAAAAAAGAAAGAAGTCCTGATACATGCCACAATGTGGATAAACTTTGAAAACATTATGCTAAGTGAAAGAAAACAGTTACAAGAAATAACATATTGCATCTCTCCATTTTAATGTAATCACCTGAGTGGGTAAATTTATAGAGACAGGAAGTAGATCAGTGGTTGCCAGAGGCTGGGGGGAGAAGAGAATGGAGAATGACTGCTCCTGGAATGGGGTTTCTTTTTGATGTGGTGAAAATATCCTGCAGTTAAAAAGTGTTGATGGTTGAACAACCTGTGTATATATAAAAAACCGCTCAATTGTTTAAAATGGCAACTTTTATAGTATGTGAAATATACCTCCGGTAAAAGTAATGCCCAGAGGCCCATGGAATTTATGACCAGGGTGAAACTACATGCTTTTCTCTGTTCAGTTAAATATATTCACTGTGGGAGAGTCCTGGACCCTTGGTCTGTTGGTGCTCTTTAATGGGGATGGGCGTGCTTAGCAGAAATGTAGTGTCTATGTGTTTGCTCCTCTTGGGCATTTGTGTTAAAGAGAACAGCAGTTATACAGATACCTCACTTTTAAAGTTTTTTTAATGTTTGTTTATTTTTGAGAGAGAGACAGAGTGTGAGCAAGGGAGGGGCAGAGAGAGAGGGAGACACAGAATCCGAAGCAGGCTCCAGGCTCTGAGCTGTCAGCACAGAGCCTTGATGTGAGGCTCAAACCCATGAACCTCGAGAGCATGACCTAAGCCGAAGTTGAACGCTTAACCAACTGAGCCACCCAGGCGCCTCCCAGGATACCCCACTTATAAACAACTCTTCCCAAGCTTACAAAAGCTTGCTGTGTCATTATCCTAGGTGGTTCTCATAATAGCCTTGTGAGTGAGATGGTGGTTATTTCCTCTCTACCAAGAGGGACTCTGTTAAATTACTGCTTCAAGGTAAATAGAGGTTTTAAACCAGGTCAGATTTAATACTCTTTCTACTCTATACTGTGCCCTACACCCATGCTGAAATCTGGATCTCAGAAAAATATGTTGATTACTATAGATTTTAGGTTTGATATTAAGGCTTCTTAGATATTTTCCAAGTCAATTAATATATTTTAAAGCTTAATTTTAGCTATTTTGTCAGGGTGGAATTTCAAGCAGGCTTTCCATTGCTTAAGAACAGATTTGAACTGATTGTATAATTATGATAGGGAATATTCCTTTGAATAGTGAATATTCATTTTGTACAGAAATAGTAAAAAAAAAAAAATGGCTTATTTAACTAATGTGCACTTATAGGACATTAACCTCAATCAGAAGCAGAGAGCTACATCAGTTTGGAAACCTAAGTGTTTGACTTCATTTTGGTACCCTGGATACAGAGAATTGTTTTGGAAAATCTGAATGCCTGGGCCTTATTCCTGGACAGGGAATGTTCTTATTTATAAAACCAAACCACTAGCATAGATTGAAGTCTGTTTACACATATAACATTGTGTCCTTTCTCATTATGGTGATAGGTTGAGACAGGGAACAGGAAAAAAAAAAATACTATATATATAATTTTGTTATTTAAAAAATATAGGTAAACTAGGATGCTGATAATTAAAGGTACATATGTTTGGACAAGCCATTAACTTAATAGAAAAAAAACAGATCAAAAGTGCTCTTAAGGTTTATACATTTTTTTTAAAAAAAGAATAAAACCGGGGCGCCTGGGTGGCGCAGTCGGTTAAGCGTCCGACTTCAGCCAGGTCACGATCTCACGGTGCGTGAGGTCGAGCCCCGAGTCAGGCTCTGGGCTGATGGCTCAGAGCCTGGAGCCTGTTTCCGATTCTGTGTCTCCCTCTCTCTCTGCCCCTCCCCCGTTCATGCTCTGTCTCTCTCTGTCTCAAAAATAAATAAAAACGTTGAAAAAAAATTAAAAAAAAAAAAAAAAAGAATAAAACCGTATAGGAATGGGAGAAGTGAGTAAGGGAAGTTGGAAATTTAATTTTCTGTGTCTTTTATTCAAGGAGTTTTTGGATTATAGTTATTTTGAAGGCAAAAATTTTCAATTTAAAAATAGAAGGGAAGAAATAGGAACAGATTGGAGTTTGGTGGAAAAAAATTAGAGACAGAGAAAAATACAACAGGGAGGCTCTGTGTAGGGAATTCTTATGTTCAGTTTCTTCTCAAATTTCCTGTGGCTTGTGTAGACAGGAGTTACAAAATTTGATGAAAACAATCCGATGGAAGCCATGGACAAGCATTGCAGAATCACGAACATCTGTTTGCATACACATTTGTTTGCAGTTGATTTCAGGGGGAGCATGGGCCTCATGAAGCCCTTAATCTGGGAGTGGATCAGAATCAGGCATAGGAGTTTGCGGAATACAGATACCTCTGCCTCCCCTACCCCAGGCCTCCTGTGAAGGACCACTCCCTCCCTCATGGGGGTGGGTGCCGGGTTAAGACTTGTCAATTATGATTGAGATGGTTGACTCCTAAACCTGGTGGAGAAGCATCCGCAGCAAGTGTTCAGGGTTTGTTTGGTTTTTTTTAACGTTTATTTATTATTGAGAGACAGAGACAGAGCACGAGCAGGGGAGGGGCAGAGAGAGAGAGGGAGACACAGAATCCGAAACAGGCTCCAGGCTCTGAGCTGTCAGCACAGAGCCGGACGCGCGGCTCGAACTCACAAACCGCGAGATCGTGACCTGAGCCGAAGTCGGACGCTTAACCGACTGAACCACCCAGGCGCCCGGCAAATGTTCAGTTTTAAGTGAGAGCTGCCCCACTGTGATGTGATGGGCTTTTGTCTCCTGGAATCACCTCACTGCCAGCTGGGCTGAGCCTCAGGAGGTGGAGCCCGGGGTCCTGCCCAACAGCCTGGAGGGTGGGGCCCCCACCAGCCCACGCCTGGAGGTGGTGCTGATGCGGACAATCCTATCCGTGGCCAGTTCTGCCTTCCTCGGTCTCCTTAAGCTGCACCTGGGAGAAGAGCCATGTTTTGTTTTCAGGGTAGTAGCCAATGGCTCCTCCCTCGTATTGATTTTTATGTTACCTCATTTGTAAATAAGTGCTTGTTTTATATTGTAAAAATGTTGAATGTCAAAAAACCCACTTTTTTTAAGACAGAAAACTTGGTAGCTTCTTGAGAAACAAACATAAAAGAAGTTGCGGTCATCTCTTCCACTCTTCTGCCTTGTCCACAGTCCTGCTTTATGTTTGTATTTCTCCAGCTACACACTGGCATTAGTCTAGCATCTAAGTTGATTAATAACATCACCCTGTCTCTGTGTGCGTGTGGAATGTCTACAACCATTTATTTAGCAAGGTGAGTAGAAGCCTCCTATGGAAAGTCACTGATTCACAGTAATTGGTCAGTTATGTAGAAGGTAGTTAAAGCAGTGATTAACAAAAAGCATACACACAGTCTGCTTTAACTCAAAACACGCATGCACATTTGTTTGCCAGGCTTTTGTTGTGAGTTTGGCTCCTGATTGGAGTTCTGGTCTTTCTTGCAAAAACCCATCTGAACTGCATCACCCTTTTCCAATTTTGGTTTCTTCAAAGTGGGGCAAGAACTTAACACTTGTGAGGCAACCTACGTGCAAAACACCTTTAGATTTCAGTGATTTTGTTACTCCGTTTTACAGTTGCTTTACTCATACCTAACGCAACGGCATTTAAAAATAGTACCTAGCTTTTATTGACTTGGTTTCTGTAGGAAAGAGAACTGTTTTCTTTCTGTGCACAGGTTTCATCAGTTTACCTAATTTTAATTAAATTATAGAAATTCAATAACTTGTGCAACTGATGTAAATTGGTTTGGGAACAAACCAAGTCACTCCTGGTGAAAATACAGCTACACTGGTAGCAGCAGGAGAGCACAGGTAGAGACGATGCTGAATGTCTGTTGATCTGACAAGTTAGTTTTTCTTTTTTAATGTTTATTTATTTTTGAGAGAGAGAGAGAGCATGAGTGGGGTAGGGCAGAGAGAGAGAGAGGGAGACACAGAATCTGAAGCAGGTTCCGGGCTCTGAGCTGTCAGCACAGAGCCCGATGCAGGGCTCAAACCCACGACCCGTGAGATCATGACCTGAGCCAAAGTCAGACACTTAACCGACTGAGCCACCCAGGTGCCCCTGACAAGTTAGTTTTGTAGAGAGATTAAGAATGCTCCCACTGTAAGAAATGTTGAATAAGAGCAAAACTTCACCATGTTTTCAAGTATGTTGGAGTTACTTTATTTGTAAAATGAATTCCTACAAGGAGGAATGCATCTGTTTACCTTTAAGAGAATCTGCATGCATAGTTGTGCAGGTGGGATGAGGCGGACTGGACCAGTTATGAACCGAAGGGGCATCCCTTCAAGACTTTGTGGAATCGGCCTTTTGAGTCAAACATAGTTTTGCATTTAACAAATAACATTGACTGTAGCAAGTGTTTATAGTTTCGAGGTTACAGGTCAACAGCTTTGGGATTATGAAAACAAACTTTATATAGTAGAAAAATCTCAGTTCTCTTCTTAACAAGTAGGTTTGGATAACACCTAACTTGATGATTTCAAGGTATAGAATATATATGTACAGGTTCTGATTAAATTTTACAACCGGTACATAAATCGTTGTTGCCCTTTTTATCTATCACACATTTAAGGTTGATAACTTGATTCCATCTAAATAAATAAATAAGTAGTATTTATATTTGGCTAGATTGAGGTATTACTATGAAACCCAGCTAGTGGATATCCCTACTTTCATCCAAAGTTATTTTAAAAAAATTGTCCTCAATCCCAAGAATTATGTCATGTTCTTTCCTCCCTGGCATTTAAATCAATATAAAAATGTCCCTTGGAATCACTTATGTGGGGGACTATAAACGAAGTAAAATACATGGTGTTCTCATGAGGTTTGTAGTCTGGTTAGAGAAACAAGACCAACGTACTTGCAACAGATTACAGCAAACATTTGATTAAATATAAAATGAGAAGTGCAAGCAATAATTGCTGAAGAACCTGCTTTGCATAGTTTATCTTGCACACAGTAAAGGCTTGAGTGAATAGGAAGTTTGGGGGAAGTACATGAGACAAAATAAGTGGAATTTGAACTGACTAGTGAATAAAAGAGAGGATTGTTGGTAGGAGAGGAAAGGTATGTTCAGGACAGGATGCACTTAGGGAGCAGACCAGAGAATAGGGTTTGTTTTATAATCCTAGAAGGCCCTATAAAATCCTAAAAAGTTCCTTATAGTATTTATCTGAGCACCTCCTAACTTCTCTGAGTCTTGGCAGTGAATTATCTTTGATTATACTTCTTTTCTTTCCCTGGGAATATCCATAAAACCAACGTTCTGTTACAGCCTACCATTCAATCTCTAACGTTGTGGCATTGGGAGAGTTCTGTGGGGATTCATACCCAACAAGGATAACCATCTTTTACCTAGCGCCTTGTAGGTACCTGTATCAGTCAGGATAGGATAGGTTATGCTGCAGTAACAAACATCCTCAAAATTTCAGTGGATTAAAATAACATATAAAGTCTATACTAATAGGAAAAGTATAAACTTCCTATGGGGAAGATAAAACTCTGAGACCTGGGATGGGGGCTGCATAATGTAGCAGAGCAAGTATGGGACTAGTTGCCTAGAGGTCTGGCTCTGAGTCACAGCCCAACTCCTCCTACCTATGTGACATCGATATGTCATTTCATCTCTCTGAGCTTGATTTTCTTCAATTATATCTTGATATCTTGATTTCTTCAATTATAATATGAAGGAGTCTAGCTCATCCTTAAGCTCTCTTTGAATACAGTGATTCTCTGCATGCATAAAACAAGTAAAAATAAAAGCTAGAATCGTTTCTGTCTTCTAGATTCTAGAATGTATTTGCTTTTTTTTTTCTACATGTTTATGTATTTATTTTGAGAGAGAGAATGTATGCGAGCAGGGGCGGTGGGGGATGGCAGAGAGAGAGGAGAGGGAGATTCCCAAACAGGCTCTGCACTTAGAGTGCAGAGTCTCAGGAGGGCTTGAACTCACAGACATGAGATCCTGACCTGAGCCAAAATCAAGAGTTGGACGCTTAACCGACTGAACCACCCAGGTGCGCCTATAATGTGTTTGCTTTTTAAGCTCTTCCAAGATGTTTGTTTGTTTTTCTTTAACATAAGGATTGCCAGTCTTTTTTTCTCATACCATTAAGAAATATGGTCAACATTTTCATCAGCTTAGATCTGCTGTATTTATTTGCCCAATTTGTCCCCTTTACTCTTGTTATTTCCAGTCTGAAATGGGGAAGGGGACTGGGCCAAGGTCGGCTACCACATTGACGGCTCCACTTCTAACCTCAGGGATTCTTGCTCTCATTCACCAGAGAGCTCTGAGCCCAAAAAGTTCCATGGTGGCAAACCCAATTGACCTCTATAAAGGTCTGCTTCTTTCAGCAATGCTTCATGTTCCTAAAAAGGGCCAGTTAGTGATAAAGAGTGTAGATCTTTCCTTCCATTTAGGTTTGAAGCTTAAGTGCTTTTGGTTCCAGAGTTGTGCAACGAGATTGCCCTGCCTTGTGTTATACTGCTGGCAGCCTCCCATAGATGGAAAAGAAACATTTATTGGGCTGCTTCTGCTGGTCAGGCACTATAACTTACAGTGCATTCAGACAGAAGAATGTTCTATAAATACAGACTCATTAGAGGAATGTCCCAGCACCAGAGTCTTATTTTTAATTGTCAGTAGGATTCACTCAGGCTACCTAAAACTATATCACAATCAAAAAGGACCAGAGAGTGGCAGTATGGACAATATGAAAATGACAGAGATTTAATAATGAGTGAAAATGTATTGAAAACCCATAAATCATACATACATATGTGCATATGTGTGTAATTGTGTGCAACTGATGGCTTGTATTCAATGGGGTGTGATAGCCTCATCAGAAAACTGATGATGCCCTTGAACCATGTGCAAAATGGTGGGTGGTTTGGCTGGGCTCCTGGACTCTGCTGTGCTCTTTTCCTTCGACCTACCCTGGGCTGTCCTACCCACGGCAGAGGACCTTATGCCTTGCCTGCTTATGCCCTTTCTCAAAGGCACCATGCAGTGTCTACCATTGATTTCCAGGAAAGGTTTTGCTTCCCACCCATGTGCTGTGTCACACTCGGCTGCTGTTCCATGTGTCAACCTTCAGGGTGGCTGCAGGGTGCCGCAGCTCTGTGACTCAGATGCTCAGTGCGGCCTCTTGGATACATTCTCTCTGCCACGACCCCTGTTTCTCCGCACTTGGTGACTCTGGGTGACACATGTTAATTCTCTTTAGTAATGAAAATCACATCTTGTTTAGACTCTAGAACTGAAACCCTTTCTCTGTAAAATTGCTCAACAGCACTAAGCTTTACCATTGACAGGCATTCTGTTCGACATTATTCCCCAGAGCCTCCTTAGAGGCTCTAGGGCTGGGAGGCTAATGGGGCATCCATATGGATGTGACTGGAAGTCTTGGGATTACAGTGAGGGAACCACGGGGAGATCTGTGGTCTGGCCTGAGGATTGAGGACCAATGTGGGCTGAGAGGCACCAAAGAGGCCTTAGGCACCCCTCATGGACAACTCTGATTCCCAAGTGACCTTGTGGGGAGGATAGAGGTAGTATTCAGGTATTGGGGGAGTATCCCCTCCTTCCTCTCATAACCCCCTTTCCTGTCTTCCCTTCTTGATTCCTTGATTCCATTCCCTCCATTCAGGTAGTTTTCTTATTTTCCCCACCCTCTATTTCTCCTTTGTCTTTGACAGCTACTCAGGATCTAAGGATCCTTAAAATGGGTTTATAGGGGGTGCTGCAGACTTTCTATCCTGAGGCTGACGATTCGGGAGCTGGTGAATGTTTGGGGAGATGTTAACTGGCTGGAGTTTACTAACTGAAATAAGTCCACAAACTCCTAGCAGATGTTGATTCAGATGATGTTAAGCTTCTAGGAAATTTTTGAGTTTATTTATTTGAGAGAGAGATTGAGAGCAAACAGGGAAGGGTAGAGAGGGAGAGATAGAATCCCAAGGAGGCTCTGCACTGTCAGTGAGGAGTCCAATGCGGGCTTGAACTCACAAACTGTGAGATCATGACCTGAGCCGAGATCACGAGTCAGACGCTTAACCAGCTGAGCCACCCAGGTCCCCCAAACTTCTAGGATTTTGACTTCCAGAAGGTCTGGGTCCCCTATATGTTTTGAATAGGGCATGCATATATGTGGAAGTGTGTGTGCATGCGTGTGTATATGTGTGTGTGTTTGTGAGAGAGCTAGAGAACACGAATCCTTAAAAATGTGGTTAATGTTGTCTTCCAGTTCCTGTTTGATTTCTTAGGCAACCTTTCTTCTATAATCTTACAGACAAATGAGACTCCTCCCTCCTTTCCTGGTTATGTGTTACCCCAGTGAGAAACATGATTTGACATTTGAGTTCCTACTCGGCATGTAGATGCTGTGTAGTTTCTATATCATGAAACCAAATGAGAGCCTCTGCCTTTCACTGGATCTATCCAGGAATTTGGCTGCTCTTTCTACTGTCTATGAGAAAAACCTAAAATACAATATGTTTTATTCTTTTAGCCATTCCCTCAGGGGTTCCAATCTCACCCAGACTTGAACTATTTTGACACACATGCACACACACACGTGCGCGCGCGCGCGCACACACACACACACACACACACACACACAGAAAACATGGTGAATTTAAAGATGTCGGTTGAAGAACAAAACCCAGCTCAAATTTGTTTGGCATTTCTTTCCACCTTACCAGGGTAACTTAGAGATTCAATCTAGAGCTGAGCGTCTTTTCTTCCTTGTCCTTAATTCCTTCCTAAAAGTTATCAGGGCCTGCTTGAATTATAGTGCATTTTTTCTTGTCAGAGTTGATTTGATTTCTGGTTCCCTTGCCTCCCAACCTACACTCTGTGTAATGCTGCAGAGGCAGCAGATTGATGGGGAAAGGATTCAAAATGCTGCTCTGCATTTGGGTTTCAGCATGTGTGCCGTCTGCTGCCAGAGGCATTTAGCAGATGGACTTGGAGAGGTAGGACTGTGCCTCCACAGGGAGGGGACCTCTGGGGAAGAGGTCTCTAGGGGAGGGGTTCTGCCTTTCCCACCTCGCCATTCGGACCCTGACCCACCACCGAGTCGAGTCCATCACGAGATGATTAGACTTGGCTTCTGTCGTCATGTTCAGTTTGGAACAGTTTGCTTATGATGTGTGTGGGCAGGGATTTCTTGGAGTCTGTTTGGGGCTCGCTGAGCTTCTTGAATCTTTATGTTTAGAGCTGTCGTCAAATTTGGGCATCTTTTCAGCCATTCTATCTTTCAATTTTGTTTTTTCCTTTCTGCACTGCATTCTTACTCTTCCTCCTCTGGGAGTCTAATCTGAAAGTTAGACCTCTTGATATTGTCCTACAGGTCCCTGAGGCTCTTTTTACTACCCACCCTCCCCCGCCAAAAAAATCATTTTTTTTCTCTCTGTTGTTCAGATTGGATACTGTCTATGGATCTGTCTTCAAGTTCACTGACCTTTCCTTGTGTCCTATCCATTCTGCTGCTGAGTCCATCCATGGGACTTTTATTTTGGTTATTGCATTTTTCAGTTCTGAAGTTTCCATTTGGCTCTTTATATCTCGTATTTCTTTGCTGAGGCTTTCTGTCTTTCCACTGGTTCCAAGAATGTATGTCCTTGCTTCTTGGAGTTTTTCTAGAACAGTTGCATTTAATTTTTTTCAAATAATTCCAACATTTGTGTTATGCCTGTATTGGCATCTGTTGATTGTCTTTTTCCCACACCAGTTCGGATTCTCTTCATGTGCCGAGTAGTTTTGGGTTATATCCTGGACATTTTGCATATTATATTATGAGACTCTGAGTCATAACTCATAAACTCTGAGATTAAATACCATAGATAAGGTTGATATATTTGTTTTCACAGGCAATCTGGTTGGATTGAGGCCTCACATTTCAGCCAGCCTTCTGTGGATCGTAATTTCAATATCAGTCCTGTTTTCAAAGTCTTTGCCATGTTTTTTTTCAGACCTCTCCCACATGCATGCCACCCAGTGTCCAGTCTGGGACCCTGACCCAAAGGTCAGTCAGCTTGGCTCCCAAAGCCTTTGATATGCTAACAAGGGTCAGATCCATGTTCCTACGGCCCAGGGCTTCATAAACCACTTTATGGGGTTGCTTTCCTTTTCCACGATTTTCCCAGTATTTTCCGGTTCCTTGTGGTTTCTGAACCCCTGACCAGAAAGGGTGGGCTTTAGTTATTCCTGCTCTGCTCATGCTGTACTGCATACCTCTGGAAACTGTGCCTGAGTCCAAGGCCAAGATAACAGAAGAAAGAGACACAAAACACTCGCTGGGGCATTTACCCCATCCTCTTGGGGTGATAGCCACAGATAAAAGGGTGAGCTGCCCTCTCCTTTAGAGTTTTAGGTGCCTGTGGCCCCCTGCTTGACTTCCACCACTGCAGTGGGATGGCCCAGGCATTGGGATGCTAGAATAGAGGGGGAGAAAAAAGAGAGAGAGAGAGAGAGAGGAAAATGAAGGATTTTCTCACTGTCTCTGAGCATTAGGAGGCCCCTTCTCTGCTGGAGCCTGAACTGGAGGGCTTTTCCCGATGCTCTTGGTCTGTGCCAATGCCCGCTTCCAGTGTGTGGCTGTCTCGAGCGGGGGCCAGAAAAGAGGACCTCAGAAGAAAAAACATTGGTGACCTTACTGCTCGTTCAGTGGTACTTTGAATTCTGGTCTTCTTCTCCAATCTGCCTGCTAGTGTTTACTTTTCAGATTCCTCAAATCACTGCTCTGTGTGTTCTGTCCAGGTTTTAGTGCTGATTCAGTGCAAGACACAGGGTGGGGGTGTGCTTACACATCTTATCCAGAACTGAAACTGAGATTCCTTTGTTTGAATGACATTTTTGCACCGGGTACCTGAATTTTAAATGTCACCACAAAACGTGTAACTGACCCCTGCTCTTTTTGAAGCAGGACTGACTGAGAAAAAGGGCCTGAGCATGCAGAGGGGAATACGTGTTCCCTGCCACCCCAGAGACTCACAGAGCCCTGCACACTCACTCAGGCCAAGTCCTAAAGACCGTGATTATCTGAGGATGTTACAGAAAGGTTGTGGCTGATGCTTGCACGCTCTCAGCTGTGCCTGGTCGCATGTCCTGCTGGGGACCGACTCTACAACTCCCACAACTCCCTTCTCCTAAAAAGGAATAAATAATTTCCTTCAGTCGTTGTTTTCCTGCCCACTAACGGATGCTCTTAATTAGCACAAGATTGCAAAATAGATGTATTTTTCTTGTTTTGGGCTTGTTCCTCCCAGAAAGCTTAGGCTTCCCCGACATCGACACATCCACACATGCTCAGTGGATGGTTTAGTTTGCCTCAAGGACTCACAACCTTGTTCTTTTCCACAGAAAAGACGCAGAGCTTCAGTTGTTAGCCATCTCTCCCGATATAAAATTGCTGGTTCTAAAACCTTTCTGGAGCTTCCTAGTTGTGAGAATGTGCACTTAGGAGTATTGCAACTTTATAAAAATGTCCCAATCACTCTGCCAATTATCCAGCACGGTAAAGAAACACCCTTTACATCACTCATCCTACAATTTCATCCCTAAAGACCTGTCGCATTGAAGTACAGAGGAATGGGCCATTAGAAGCCTTCCTTTGGCTTATGTTTGTATTTTACACAAATATGCTGAAAAATGTGCAATCGTGGTACTGTTCCTTGTTTGACAATTTCTACGGGAGCTACTTGAGGTCATTCATGGGTGTGGGGAAACTGCCTACGAAAAAAGAAGCCGTTATTCCACATTTCAAGACAAGGAAAGCTTTTGCACCAGGCGGAATTGATGGCTCTCTTTTCTAGGTCATGGGTGGGTCTGCTTTTTTTGTAATAACTTTTTTTTTTAATGCAGTCAGTTTTGCTTGGGGCTTACGGTCTCGAATTAATGCATTTCTATTATGTGCATACATGTAGGCTGGTAGGCAAAAGAGCATGTTAAAACATTGCTTTATTTCTTGTATTATCTTTTAATAGTAAAATCTTGGAATTCAGCTCCTTTGGCTTGAAAGAATCATTTTTGTTTTCAAGAAACAAATTTAATGCCGAAATCATAAATCATAAAAAATATCTGAAAGCCTCATGGCGATGCTTGTGGTCTTTTTGAGACTGACTCGGTGATCACTTTTTGCCCTGTGGAAAGCAGAATTTCAGATGTCTGCAAAATAGCCTGAGAGCGACATGAGTTCGCGGTGTATATCTTTTGCTGTCCTAAATCGTAACTTTTGGAAATGTTTTCTATGCACTCAAAACATATTAGAGGAGGCCGGCTCACTTTTCAATGCGCATTGCCTGAAGAAAGTGGCAGATAGAGCCTTGACAAACAAAGTGGAGGCTGCTTCCTTGCCTCAGAAATCTGGGACCTTGTCTTCCTTGTGCCGCTTGTCCGTGCTTGGGGAGGGGCTCCTTTATAGGAGTGGCCTGGTGGTTCAGGGAGCAGGACCTTGGACTGCAACGGAGTAGAGGGACCCTCCTCCCTGGGTTGGCTCAGGAGGAGGCCTCCTTCTCGGTGGCCGCTCATTGTGTGTGCCCCATTTGACATTTTAGCCCAGGTCTGCTGGGGACAGACAGACCAGCCTCAAATGACAGTACATCCACCCCCTTCTGCCGAAGCAGCTCCTTGCCCCATTCCGAGGGGAAGCGGGGGTGGCAGACAGGACTGGGAATCCGTGTTTCCACCTCCTGGGAGTGATGGGGGTAGCATCGTTCTGGCCACATGATATTTGCAGCATATGGGTAATAGTGTATCCTGGCATTTAGGGAATGGTTTGGGGGTAAAATCATGACAAATTTTCTTAAAACAAAAATATTTGGTGAGTGGGTGTGTTTGCCTTGTTCTATTTAATACCGGCCATTGGTGTTCTAAGGTGCTCAGAGAGTTCTGCGTGTGGGATGTTTGGAGGGACAAATACTGATGTATGTACCAGAGAATTAAGACAAATGATAATTGAAAGAGATGATAAAAGCTAGTGGTTTCCTTGGGGTAATAATCACGAACTGCTGTCAGACTGATTCCAGGAGGAACATTACTTTATGTGAAGTGTTTTTTAAACAGCTCGAGCAAAGCATTAAGCCAGAGCATTTCTGGGGCATCTCTTTGCTGTATATTCCTATCATGTCTCCACTTGAGATTCCTCAACGGATAGTCGCTGTTCCAGCTGCCATGTTTAGCTTCATCGGGGTCGACAATCAGTTGGAAATGAGAAATAGGAGCTTGCAGTCAGGATCTTGTCTGTGGATTCTGAAGATAATTCTATAGTCCTGCTATATGGGTTCTCCATTATTGATCTGTGAAGTTATTTTTATGTGTTAGTGAAGGGTGAGTGGCTTCTGCTGTGTTTCAAGGTGTCTCTTTCGTGAAGCCTTTGGGTTTCTTGCAGTAGAGACAGATTCCCGCAATCTGCACTTGTGTTTTTGGCATTTAGTTTGGAGCTATGTTTACGTCCTCGATCTCTTCGTGACCCCACTTAACCCTATGGAAATTTCCATCAGAGCCCCTATAGAACTTCATTGCGTTTATTGGGTTATAGCTGTATTAAATTGTAACCCAGAGCCTGGCACAAGGCATAAATGCCCACTGAATCAATGGATGACTCCCTGGTCGAGTCTCATTGCTTCTTTCCAAAGAATGCTGTGCAGGAGACCTTCTATTTGTCTCTCCAGATCCACCATCCACTCTTCTCCTCCTCCTCTGCACCCCCAGAGGCTGACTTTGCATGGACAACCATAGCCTCCCTCTTCTCTGCCTTCTCTTGGCTTTGACAGTTGGTGTGCATATATAATAGGACTGGATGTGACAGGATTGGCTATGTTCCTTTTTGAAAAAAAATTTTTAATGTTTATTTATTTTTGAGAGAGAGACAGAGCGTGAGCAAGGGAGGAGCAGCGAGAGAGGGACACACAGAATCTGAAGCAGGCTCCAGGCTCCGAGCTGTCAGCACAGAGCCCGATGCGGGGCTCGAACCCACAGACCACAAGATCATGACCTGAGCTGAATCAGACCCTTAACTGACTGAGCCACCCAGGCACCCTGGATTGGCTTTGTTCCTTTATTAAATGCCTGCTCCATAAAGTTTCCCTCTCTGGGTTCCATAAATTCCTCTTGCTCCTTGCTCCTTCAGGCTTAGGATTTGTAAAGTCTCTCTGGTGCTACCTGTCATAGATACTGCATTATTCGTTACTGGTTTCCTTAAACCCTGCCCACGCCTTTATATAGTCTATTGATTCTTCTTGGATTAGCCAGTTGGAAGGAGCCTATTGTATCCTGCTGGAATCCTGACTGATATTTGCCCAAGTCACCCAGATGACAAAATTAGTTATAATCTAGATATCATAATCTTGCATTATTTCAAGTAAACAGTGTCTTCTCGGCCAGTCTGCCTCCAAATTCGAATCAAATATAGCAGGGGTCAGCAAACTACAGCCTTGTGGGCCAAATCTAGCCTGCAACCTATTTTTGTAAATGGAGTTTCGTTGGAACACAGCCACGACCATTGGTTTACTCACTGTCTGTGGCTGTTTTGAGCTACAGCAGGGGGCGAGGAATTGCAGTGGAAACTGTATGGCCTGCAAAGCCTAAAATATTTGCTGTTTGGCCCCTTATAGAAAGAGTTTCCTGATCCCTGATTTAGAGGAAGACCATGATGGGTGAACTTTATCATTTCTATCAAGAGGCTCCTGGGCCAGATGCTGGCACACTTGTGAGTGGCCGTGTGAGAAAGACATGGGGAGTTTTAAACCCCAGACCTGGACAAGCCTGCCTGAAGCTCTGCGTTGCTGTGCAGACAGCAGGGGTGACCTGGAAAGGCACTTTGTCATTTGATGCAAGGACACGACCAGGCACAACTGGGAGGCGTTTGTACTTAACTGTGCTTATAATTTATGATTTCATAATTCAGTACTTCCTGAAAAGAATTGCTCTCCCTAATTTTCAGCATTTACCTGCCAAAGTTATTTTGTATGTGTCTGTCTCTGCCGCCAGACTGTGCACTTCTTGGGAGAGTCAAGGTTTTTTTTTTTTAATTTTTTTTTTTAACGTTTATTTATCTTTGAGACAGAGAGGGACAGAGCATGAACGGGGGAGGGTCAGAGAGAGGGAGACATAGAATCTGAAACAGGCTCCAGGCTCTGAGCTGTCAGCACAGAGCCCAACGCGGGGCTCGAACTCACGGACCGCGAGATCAACACCTGAGCCGAAGTCGGACGCTCAACCGACTGAGCCACCCAGGCGCCCCGGGAGAGTCAAGGTTTTATTCGTGTCTGTGTTGACCAGTGTCTGGCACAGGGTGGCTGATGCTCAATGAATGTTGTTTGACCACGTGATAATCACCATCTACTTCAGAGAAGAAAGGAAAGTAGGGGGGTGGCGGAAGGCATTACCTGGGAAGATATGTTAATGTTCTCAGGCTTTCTCTGATTAGACTCTCTGCCTGATCAGCCTTCACAGAACAAGAACAGCTATAAGAAAAGGCTGTGTTCCCAGAAAAGGGTGCCCCTCAGGGCAGACTGGCTACATAATTTGTGGGGCTTGGTGCAAAATGAAAATGTGAGCCCTCTTGTTCAACATTTATTAAAGAATTTCAAGACGGTGTGAGCAGAGCATTGAGCCAAGCATAGGCCCTTCTTAAAAAAAAAAAAAAAACTAAGATTTTATCTTTAAGTAATCTCTACACCCAGCATGGGGCTTGAACCCATAACCACAAGATCAAGAGTCACACGCTCCACCGATTGAGCCAGCCCGGCGCCCCCAAGCTCAGGCCCTTCTAAGACTGCATAGGTTGCACGCCCATGAAACTGGCAGCTGAGAACAAGACAGCCTGTGGGAAATCAGTGAGGATTCCTTAAGTCTAGAAAGCTGCAGGGCACTTAGCTACTACAAGGAGGCACGGACCTGTCTAGACGGTAAGACTGTGGGCTCTTGGGCTTTGTGCCACGATGTGAGGCTAATCACATCGGACCTGGAATAACGCTTATCACTTACGAAGTGTCCACATTTATCTCAGACCCCCATGCCAGGGTGGGCTTCTCTTCTCCAGGCTCACACACCTGGCTTGATGCTGACTGACCTGCTTGCTCCCCCACTCCTCCTAGCTTTTCAACCCCAGGTCACCCAGGCCACCCCATCCAGGGGCAAACCCCCCACATTTGCACTAAAGTGTATCAGGGCTAGCCTGTTTAGGGGCTTTTTTTGGGGGGGGGGTGGGTGACAGACAGTTCCTGTCATAATATCTAGTCTTAGTCTGTTTGGGCTGTCATAGCAAAATGGCACAGACTGAGTGGCTTATAAAGAACAGAAGTTTATTGCTCAAAGTTCTGGAGGCTGGAAGTCCAGGGTCAGGGTACCAGTAGAGTTGGTTTCCAGTAAAGGCCCTCTTCAGGGTTGGCGCCTTCTCTCCAGGTCTTCACATTGTGGAAGGGGCTAGGGAATTCTGTGAGGTCTTTTTTAGAAGAGTACTGATCGCATTCAGGAGGGCCCTACCCTCATGACCTAAGCTATTCCCAAAGGCCCCACCTCCTAATACCATCACCTTGGTCATTAGGATTTCGACCTATGAATATGGGGGAGGGGAACACACACATTCAGATCCTGGCAATATCTGAGTGAAGAACAATGTGTATGCGTGAATGGTGCATTTATCTGTCCCTAGAACCTTCCCTTGCCTCCTTCCGCATCGTAAAAAGGGGTTTAAAGGCCCAGTCTAAGCACTGCGGGAACCCCTATGCCTAGACACCCAGCGTCTTTCCTGACTCCAGACATCTACCCTCCCAGCAGATGGGGCTTCTCTCCCCCCCCCACCCCCTTCCCCACCCTGCACCCTGAGCGCTATTCTCCCCCTGAGAATCACAGCAAGGCTTTGGAAGGTTTCTAAGTGGTGATAAGTACAGGTGGGGGACTTGGAACTCTAGAAAGGACTTCATGACTAGTGCTTCCTTTTGACTAGAGGGATCCCACTTGCGTTTCTTCCAGACCACTGCGATCCCCCAGCCCTTCATCCCTCCCACCACCCTTGCTGCAAAAGGAGGCCTAGCCTTCATCTCTAACCACTGTGCTCATCGGTGCTCCTCACGTCCTCTGCTGAAAGGCAGCAGCCCCTTGCTAGAAGGCTACTCTTGTCAGCCTTGGTGGTGACAGCTCCGGGGTCCTCTCCCGCAGGTGCACAGCCCCAGATGCTAGGCACACTGAGACCTGGAAGACTGAGTGCGGCTGCCCTTGTCTCCCTGTGCTGGGGAAGGCACCCAAGCACCCAAAGGACTTCAGGCTTTTGCCTCGACGAAATAACTGGCCCTTAGGGAGGCTCATAGTTCTGAAGCTCTAAGCTTTGGAAACTCTAGTAGATAGAGGAGTTTTTCTTCGCATGGGGGAGAGGCACAGTAATACAAAACCACAGTTGAGAGAGCCTGATGGGGTCAAGTGGGGTTTATTTTTGATCAGAAGAGTCAGACGTCCCCAGGCCTTTGCAGTCTTTTGCTTAACCTGGTAGCTGGGCTTTCTCAGGCCTTGCTTGCCTCCCTGTGACCGATGTGACTGTAATGACAGCAGCTCCGAACCCACTCCCCACCGCCTGTGCACAGACATGTTTGTTTTGCAGACAGTTAAAGCAGCCAAGGAGCCTAGCTGATGCTCTGTGTCCATCCCACCCCCACCCCCACCCCCAGTGCCTCAACACTTTACACATCAACCTGTTTTCTGTTTTCTGTCTTCTACAGCGTCCCCGATGGCATATAGATCTCCAGCCGTGGGCAGGACCTGCTCAGTCCCTGGACGAGGAAGCCTTGAGGTTTCTGAGATACATCAGCACCACTCAGGTTGTATTTCAGGTGCAATTGGATCTGAAGACACTCTAAAAGATATTGACCAACCCCCTTTCAAAAAGGATTCGATCAGTGAGGGGGTAGGAAGATTCTCAGGGACTCCTGGTGGGGACTTGATAGGGACATAGTTTCTGAGGCCTCAATGCTTACATTTATCCACTTGTTTGAAGGCAGATAAGATGCTTTCTATTTGCTTCAGCATCTTCTGCCTTCCAGGGGTATTGTCATCTTGAAATGTTTTAATGATTCATCCTGACGTGTTCTTAAAGATCCACTTTAGCAAATTGCTTTGGAAAACCATTTGAGGCGACAGATTCACACCCGTGAGTAGGCAGTCAAGTGTGTCATAAAACAAAACCATCATCTGGACGTTCAAGTTCCATTTTGGATTTGGAGGAATCTGCCTTTTTGCTTTTCTGCCACAGATGCTTGGTGGACAGGGCCCCGCTAGGCCAGGGAGCAGAGGGGACATTGCAGGAGGTCCGAGAAGCTAATGAATCCAACAGCACTTTGTTCTTAGAGCATTTAAAGTCATTATGGAGCATCGGCCTCAGTGGTGACTTAACACATTGTGGCAGCTCCTGCCGAGGCTGAGCCTGTGCCCCCGGCAAGTAAAGGGACTGTCTATTAAGGAGAGTCTATGGCTCTTGACACGTTAATCAGGAGGTTCTGTCCTCAAGTAGCCTGATCCTGGGGACGGAGAGACATAAGAGAAGATCACGTCCTGAGGGAAACTTTGCCCTGGATTAAGTCGAGGTATTAGTAAATTAGAAACTCATACTGCCTCTAAGGTGCCTAGGCCAACTGGGGAGGTAGCCCGTGGAGCTCGTGTGGCACTGAGGGTCTCAGGCTCTTTTGATGTCCCTTCAGCCCCCTGGCATCCCACTTCTTCTCCCAAACCTTGCTGGCAGCAGAGCCCATTTTTCATCTGTGGAGAGAATATGTTTCTAGGTCTTTAGAAGACTGGGCGTAAAAGAAAGTCCCATTTCTCATATAATGCAGTCAGACAATTGGACTTTAATGGTTGTCACCTAGACATGGAAGTGAAAGCTTGTTGAATTAATCGCAAGTTATGGAATGATAAATTGATCCCTGTGCTTTACATAATTTCATCTTGTTTTGCTGCTGCAAATTAATTTGGTGGACACTCACAGATTTAATTAAGGTGCTGAAATTTTAATTGTACAGTTTGGTTTTACCTGAAGGATGAAAAGCCCGACCTCTTGAATGCGACTTTAAGAAACTCTTAAGACACCAGAGGAAAATGAGAGGTGTTAAACTTATGAGTTGGGTTTGAGAACTATGGGCTCCATCCCCGCCCCAAATAAATTGACCAAGTAAAAGCCTCTAGATTCCATTTTATATGTATTTCAGGTTAATGTTCTGTAACTTATAAAAGGCATATTTACTTAGAAGAAGCTCGTGAGGCACGAAAGGATTATTTCAAGCCCCTCTTGGATTTTCCCCCATGAGTTATGAACTGAGAGGAGAAAACTTTCGAAGAGAAAAGAAAAGCATCCCACAATGCAGTCTGAAGTGACTCTGAGCGATTTATTTTGTTTCTCTGTTTCTCAGTGTTGCGATCTTGAAAAGGCTCAAGCTATTAAATTCTTCCTTAGGTTTCTCCCAGTTCTGTGAGCTTGTACTGTGCCGAGAGTAGTGTAGGATCAATATTGACAAAGTAGTTTTGAGCACCTGCTTCGTGCCAGGGATTGTGGCAGGCCCTGGGGATACAGTCTCTGCCCACAAGCAGCTAACCAACTAGTTGAGAAAGTAGATACATAGACGTCTTATTCACCTTGATGAGTGCAGTTGGTTTATGAAGTTCACTAGAAGGATTTTCATCCTCCAGAAAAACTGAGATAAAGCTCTAGACCTCACAGTGGTTTTGTACCCAGGGGTCATTTTACCCAGGTGAAGTGCTGTGCTTTTCTGCACATCCAGGTCACCGGGAAGCCAGCACATGGGAGCTCATCAGAGATGAGATTAACTGACTCTTGATCAGAATCTTTTGCTAAACAGTGTTCCTACCCCATCTCTATGTAATGCAGAGGTTTTTTTTGTTTTGTTTTTTTTGTTTTTTTTTGTCTTTTTGTCTTTTTTTTTTTTTTTGGCTCTTTTAGGAGCTCAGGCTTCCCTTAGAATTCATCTTGACAATGAAAGCCTACAAAACTGGAAGAATATTAGAGTCACTATTACCTAAAATTTCCATAGTTAGCAGTAGTGAGTCATAATGGCAAGGGGGAAAAAAAACCTTCGGAAGGTACTAAAGCAAATTCCACCCCCATTCTCTTATGCTACTTAAAAAAAAATCATCTCCTTCAAATCTGTGTTCAAGCTTGTACAGCAAGGCCCAGCATTTGATGTGTTCATCATTGATTTACTCCTTCTTCAATTCAGCAGGCATTTGCTGAGCACCTGTTCTGTGGTCGGCACTGCCTGGGGTATAAAACCTAAATTCAATACATATGCGTGCTGGCAAACAGCTAGGATGCAAGAGAGTTGTGTGTTCTCTAACACGGGTGAACAGATGGGTGGGGGAGCTTGGAAACGGAAGCACAGGGCCAGGGACAGTGTGGCATTCGACTGCAATGAGATGGCACACTTGCACGCTGTGGGTCCCTGATGGCATGACTGGGGACCTGAATTTTTAATGAAACACCAGAGGATATGGTGTTTGGTAGAGTGTGCACAACGTCAAGTGCAGTTTAATTAGGTATTGTTTTCTAATGTGAAAGACCACGATTACATCGCTGAGTTCTGGAGTCGATGATACACTGTTTGATGCTAACAAGAAATGGTTAAATCATAAACACAGTGCTCTGTTCTAAGGGAAGGCTCCAGATCCAGCTTTTTATGGCCACCCCCAAACCATATGCCTCTGGGAAGCAGGCCTTGCGGCACAAAATTAATCTAAGCAACAGTTGCTGTTTTAAAAAAGAAAAAGTGGATTTTAAAACATTATCTAACTACCTATCTAGCTATCATCTAGCCAGCCAGCCAGCCATCTCTCCATCCATCTATCTATCTCATCATCTATGCATCTATCTATTTTTAAAAATAACATAAAAATCCAAGCCCTGGAGATGCAGACTTTACGACTTTGTAACAGTAGTATCTGTTATATTTACTGGTACACACACACACACACACACACACACACACACACACACGGATAAAGGCAACAAAAATACAACTCTTTCCTTAGATGTTGCCTTTCAAAATAATGGTATTACATGAACATACAGTTGATCATTGAAGTGATTCTTGCCAGAAGTCCCCAAGTTTTAAGGGCTCTCTTTGCCAGATTTTACTTATGGGGTGCCAGAAATTCTATTCCATCTTTTGGGATGCCAAATGAAATGAGAATAAATTAATCCCTTTAAGCGGCACCTGGCTGGTGCCATAAGTGGAGTATGCGACTCTTGATCTCGAGGCTGTGAGTTCGAGCCCTGCGTTGTCTGTAGAGATTACCTAAAAATAAAATCTTTAAAAAAAATTGGTTAATCCCTTTAAGTTAAATAACTAAAATGCATTTCAGAAAACATTTTTTTTTCCTGGAGTTTCTTCTCCTTTATCTAGGCCTAATTTGCTTTTGCAGCTAAAATTACAAGGGGAATTAGAGAGAGAGAGAACGTAATTACTGGAGTTAGAGCTTAGCTAGGAGTTATTGCCCTCACTTATTTTGCTTACGAGAGTTTATTGAAGCCCTGGCCATAAATCTTAACAAGAAACTTTGAAAAATCAATATTTAATTAATTTTTAGGAGCTGAATTTTACTGAGTGCTTCTAGTTGTTTTGCAAAGCTAATGTCTGAGATAGTTAATATGGAAAAACTCCTGTGTTAGGTATGTTTGAGCTAGGAGTGGAAAGGGGAACATTAGCAGAGAGATTGAATGGAAAAGAATGTCTTTCCAACAGGGGTATATCTGTGTAAGATGAAATCTTTGGAAGAAGAAGAAATGCTTTAAGTGTCACCTTTAATAGAATAAAACTCTACTCCCCAACATTGGCAAAGTAAGGGCAGTTGAGCCTCAAAGCCCTGAATCTTGACCCTTAATAGTTATCAGATTCTTGGAGGCCTCTGGCTAATTGTCACTGCCTGCCTCTCTGGCTTTTTGTTAGGGGCCAGGTTGCAGGGGCTGCTGTTTTCATTTTAAAGCTCTGGCCCAAGCATAAGAGACTCTTAAAAACTGAGAACAAACTGAGGGTTGATGGGGGGTGGGGGGTGGGTGATGGGTATTGAGGAGGGCACCTTTTGGGATGAGCAGTGGGTGTTGTATGGAAACCAGTTTGACAATAAATTTCATATTAAATAAATAAATAAATAAAGCTCTGACCCAAGTGGAGCCTCTTCCCTTAATTTGCTAAGGCACAGATGAGGCCAAGCTGGAACCTTCCGGTGGGGCTTTACAAAAGGGTTCCTGTAAACTCACAGGACTATCCGCATAAGAATCACCTGGGGCAGCTTATTAAAAGGCATGTTCGCAGGCATCAGCCTCAAAGATTCTGACTTTACAGAGTGGGACTTGAGAATCGGTATTTTTAGGTGCCTCCCAGGCCTGTCAGAATGTAGGTGGGCCATACCTTGGGAAACATGGTGGGAGAGGCGAGAGTTAAATTTTAATGGTGGTAGGAGGGAGTCATGAACAAGAACCTGTGAACATCTATATCATGTTCTGTCATTATGGAGGTTCTTAGGGAGAAGTGCACACAAAGAAATGGGAATCATCAGACCACTTTCATAAAAATACTCCAGGAAGCTGACCTAGAGCAAATGGTTCAGGCTTATGAGGTCCAGGTATGCTTTAGGGGCCTACAGAACTGCCTCCCTCCCTCCCTCCCTCCCTACTTACCTGCCTACCTGCAGGGGTGAGAGGAAGGGAGAGCGTCGGACACAATGACAATGAAGGTGCTGATGTTTAAGGTGCAGTAACCTGCCCACTAGTAAGACAGGCCCACCAAACACATTGAACTTTAATTAAATTAGCAGTTTTTCCTCCCTTGGTGGGTGAGTGGGGACTAGGATATGGGCAGAGGCATAATTCCCATGTCTTTGTGGGTGAATCATAGGAAATGAATTAGACAAATTAACATGCTGATGTACCCAGTTAATAAATGTATTCTGTAATAGTTGCTTAAAATTCAGTTCCATTTTCTGTTATTTTTTTCCTTTAAACAGGGGTCATGGGTAGAGAAGTAGAAAGACATTGGTGAGGGGCAAGAATATATATACAGGGTTTCACATTTTAGACTTCCCTGTAAAATGTCCAAATCCTAGCAATATGCTCTCTCATTTATCTCTCTGATAAATAGTGCTGGATAATTTTGCCAGGCCAGTAGCCCTTGATCACAGCAAAAGTATGGGAGATGCTGTATCAGTTGAATAGGATACATGTATATATTCTTTTCAGATTAGAATTCTGGAAACTCTGTTAAATAAAAGAATTGGGCAAACCCAGGATATCTTTAAAAACATTTTTATTTAAAAAAAAACTTTTTTTAATGTTTATTTATTTTTGAGAGAGACAGTGTAAGCGGGGGGAGGGGCAGAGGGAGACACAGAATCGGAAGCAGGCTCCACACAGAGCCTGATGCGGGGCTCAAACTCTTGAACTGCGAGATCATGCCCTGAGCCAGAGTCGGCTGCTTAACTGAGCCACCCAGGTGCCCCCAGAATATCTTCTCTTTTTCTTTTTTTTTAATTTTTTTTAACGTTTATTTTATTTTTGAGACAGAGAGAGACAGAGCATGAACAGAGGAGGAGCAGAGAGAGAGGGAGACACAGAATCTGAAACAGGCTCCAGGCTCTGAGCTGTCAGCACAGAGCCCGACGCGGGGCTCGAACTCACGGACTGTGAGATCATGACCTGAGCCGAAGTCGGACGCTCAACTGACCGAGCCACCCAGGCACCCCCAGAATATCTTCTTAAGAAGAAAATCATTTGCTGTTATATTTTCCAATGAATTAAAGCAATGAACCTCAGACCACCCTTTGCACCCAGAATGGTCTGTTGTCTGTGACGTGACAGCCAGAGCTGCTGCATGATTCATGGAGCATCATGATGGTGATGGGAGTTTTGAAGCATTAGGGGGAAATTGATGTTCAGTGAGGTGCTGCTGGCCACAAAAGAACACCTGGGCCACAGAACCTGCTTTCTTTGGTTCCAGCCACCTCAGCGTGCACACTGTGCCAGCCTCAATCATAGTGCATTTGCTAAATGTGCATTTGAAATCAGAGACTTGCTTCTGCTTGATTTAGATACATGTTCCCTTTGGTTTCCTTATCTAATTTTGATGGATGAGTTAAAAGAAGTGCTTTGGTTATAGCTCAGGAAGAGCTTCCTTTCTTCCTGCGTGGGGCTCTCGCTCTTCTCCCCTAGGAGGAAGCTCATTAGAACAGTTTCTCACAAACAATACGGTCTTGGGAGCAGGGACTATTAATTAATTTCACTTGACCCTTGATCAGCTGTTTACCTTGGATAACTCATGCTACCTTTCTGGACCGCGGTGGCCCCAGCTTATCTGCCTGAGATAAGGAATTGATAATCTGTATCCCTCTGAGACCCATGGCCACAGTTGGATCTCACAACTTCTGATAGAAACACCATGGATTACAGTCCTCTGTGTTTTGCCAGCACTGTTCTCTACGTCTGGAATGCTCTTCTTGATCTCAGCGTCTTGGTCAACTTCCGTTCATTCTCCAGGACTCACAAATCTCTGCAAAGCTTTTTGGGACCCCTCCTTTCTGCCACCTTTGCTCCCGACCTGTTCTCCCTTACATACTCTGTGCATATGGCTATAGCAGCTCTTAACTTCCCTTCAACCCTGTCTATAGTCTCCACAAGGTTCCTTATAATCCAGTATTTGGAGTTCCTCCGAACATTTGATAGCAGTCTTGTGCTTCCCTGGGGGAGAGGAATAGTTGGCAGTGGAGAAGGACATAACTTTCCTGTTATGGCTTTCAGGGACCGAGAAAGCAGTAACTCCCCACCTGCCACTTATCATCCAGCGCTTTAAATTATTCACATCGATTTCCAATCCTTACAGATTGCATGCAATCACATGAGCACAGACAGCCTAGCTACTGACTCCAGCCCTGCAAAGAAGCCTTGGTCAGTCTGTCTTGATGACAGGTTTGGCTTAGCTCATCAAATCCGCAGCAAGCGATGCCGCCTCTACTCTTTAGGGTAAGTGCATTTTATAGCAGAATACCAAAACGCTCCTGCAGGTGGCCAAGGCTATTTCAGTAACACAAAGTTATGAACGTAACAATGTGTAACAGGTGCTATACTTTGCCTCCTACACTTTGTTTCAGACTCATGTGTCAGTTAGGTAACTGTCGGCACTTGTGGGTCACCAGAAGGTGCCAGGCCATTTTCTCTCCCATTCTGCTGGGGGTGAATTGGCAACTTCAGATTTCAATGATCCTCTTGGCGAAGCCCGTGGTCGCCAGCTAGAATTACAGCATCCTTACTGTGAAGAGAGAGAATAGTAAGAATTAAGGGGGGGGTGGGGAAGAACAGCAAGCATATTAGAAATTTTTTACACATTTATGAGGAGTGACCCAAGATGAATGGCCACTGTTGGATTTTTATGGTTTGTGCCAATGGTAAATCTGTGTGTACATTTACATTAAAAAGAAAGAAAAGGGAATTCTTGTGAAATCACTGTGATTTTGTCGAAACTGTAGGAAATAATATTCAGTTATTCAGGCTGAAAATGAGCTAAGTGTACAAATGGATTTAGAGGGATTTTTGTAAAAGGGCGAATATAAAATAATGATACTATTTCATGAAATATATTAGGACTTGCATCCAGTTCTGAACTTACAAAAATGTGTCTCAAAAAAAGGGGGGGCAGGAAAGAGTTGTTTTTATTGGGAACACCCTATTCCATAGACTCTTTGTGGAAGCTGTGTGGTTAGGTTCTCCGACAAGGTCCCCAAGGTCCATTACAAAAGCACTGGGGACCCTAACAGGTGTCCTATGCCTGTTTCTCACTAATCGCTTTCATCATCTCGACGATTCACATTCAGGCATATGAGTGACAACTGCTAACCCAAATCCTAGATGATAAGGGTTGGGGGCAGACGTTTGGGTCTGTGCCCAGAGGATCACCATCAACATCAGACTTTATCAAACAAGAATTCTTAGTTGTAGTCACTGTGGACTTTTTGTAAAAATGAACGGTTCAAGTAAGAGTCTCAGGATAACGGAAATTGTATAAGCAGAGCTTGGGACGCAGTAGGCACTCCATATATATTTGCTACATAAATGATTGCTCTAGGTAAGGAGAGCAGGGAGAGTCGCTGGTTATGCTATGATTTAGACCAGGAGGCTGAGGCTTAGGAAATTAGTTGCTCAGCCACTTGATTAGAACAGAGGGGAGCCCACCAACTCTGCTTCAAGATTGTAGAAAGGATGGGACGTTTTGACAGTAGAGTTTATTTTCTGTCATATTAAAAATGCATGAAAGTAGGTCATAAAAGTAATTGCAGAGTACCACATGCAAATTGGAGATCTCAGCTTGGTCCTGTTTTCTTGCTCTGAACTGCCTTTATAGTTTAGTTATTATTTTACACCCTGGAATAATTTCATTTAAAGCCTATCACTGAGTAAAATGAAACTAGGAAAGCTGTTTGGGGGGGGGAGTTTTTAAAATTCCTTTTTGCTTTCCTTGTACTTCAGAGCCATTAGATAATTTTGTTGCAAGATTTCAGATTACTTCCTGTAAAAAGGTGGTTTCTTATTTTCATCTAAATGTTCACTATTCAAACTCAACGTTGTGAAGAGCAGATAAGAACAATTGAATTCCACCGGGAACAGACGTGAATAGATTATGAGGGCCAATATTTTATTCAAAACCTAAAAATGCTTAATTGAAAACGGGGAACTAAAAATATTTCTGATGGGTAAGAAAAAAAAAAAAGAAAAGAAAAGATGTTTTGGATTGTGGTTGCACACGTTGATTGCACTGTTATTCAGGACTGAGGATCAGGACAAGCATACCCCCTTCTCAGGTGAATTGCTTGCCTGGGGGCAGGTAAATAGCCAGCTGACATCTCAATTGATACTGAGAGAAGAAAGAGACCCAGCCCAGAAGTGGCGGTCCTAAAATGAGGCACAAGAACAGGGAATGTGGGTCATGGATGGTCAGCGTTCGGGAGTAGTGGGGTAGTTGAGAGATGGGCAGGGAGGGCAGGTGGTAGATGGGTCATGGGGTCCCTACACCAGGCAGTAAGTGCTCGAAGCCCCAGGGCTTTGGCAGCAGCAAGACTATGCCACTTCTGTGCCCAGTCATTCCCAGGTCAACCAAAGATGATTGATAAAGCCATAGCTTGGGGTGTCTTTCCTAGAGAGGAAGAAAGGAGTCGGAGGACAGACGGACCAGAAGACAAAGGCTGAATGTCCTGCCTTCTGATCTGTTCCCTACCTTTCCTCCACCCCAGGAACTGAAGCAGGAGTCACTTCCACCTTATTTCAGAGTCTGGAATGTCTTTACTAGAAGTCAAAGCTCTTTATTCCACAGTTAATGTAAAAGCATTTTTTCCAGGAGAGTGTACTCTGTGTGAAGTTCAGTTGAAAATTAAAATCAGATCCTTTTCAACCTTGAAATGGGGTAGAATAGACCAATTAAGATAGGGGAAGGTGCTGTACAGGAAGGTTATGTTACAGAGGAAGGGGAAGAGAAGAGGAAGGAGAGGTTGTGTGTTTAGGTGATAATATCATGTACTTGACCTCTTCAGCCTGCGGTGGTGGCTGCTCTGTAAGTCTTCTCCTCTGTGACTTGGAGGGGGAGGGTTGGGGAGGGTGGTAGCTAACACGAATCGGGAAATATCCCCGATTTTATCCTCCCTTTCAAAGATTGTTTTTTCAGAGGTGGGAGTGAGAGTGGAAAAGAAAACTTGAGAAGAGACAATACATAGGTAGCAAATCTTCTTCACCTCTTTTTTTTAGTTCTCTGGCTGGTGGTACCGTTTGGTTTCAAGACATAAATTCTCAGCATAAGACAGAAGAACATTTGATAAATGGCACATGGTTAGGCAACAACTAGTATCTTACACAGAAAAGCTGGGACTTCCAGGTGCCAAACATTTTCAACTTGTAATAGTTTAACACAGCAGGTGCTCATAGTATACATGAATGAGGAATCAGAAAATCATGGACCCAAGGATCCTTTTTAAATAATTTTTTTTTCCTAATCACCACTCCCCCATGAAATTTTAATGCCAGAGATAAACTGTATATCTTTTTATGTAACATATGCATGTTGCTTTATATATAAAAAGAGGAAGTATTGTTGACTCCCAAGAATGGAATTTTGCCCCATTAGGGGTGCTATCATTCCTGTTGATAATATATGTTTTGGACAAAATCTTGGCATTTCACGCAATGTTATTTAATAAAAATCAATAATTTATAACATATTTTTTATCTACTATTTAGTGTCATTTATGCTTTGAAAAACCCAGAACAGACCATGAAACTCCTGGGAAACACGATTGTCTTACTTCTTCCAACCCTGATGCCTTCAACGGTCACAGTTAGAAACCTTTCCTATATCTGCTTTTATTTATTTTTAGCAGCTTTGTTGAGCTATAATTCACATACCATACAATTCACTCTTGTAAGGCATACAATTCAATGGGTTTTTTTGTCGCTACAGTCAAATTTAGAACATTTTCATGACCCCAAAGAGAAAGCCCTACACCCAGTAGCAGTCATTTGCAAATTCAACACGTTTCCTGCTTTTCACCCCCTCCTCGTAGGCAACCACTAGTCTACTTTCTCTCTATGAATTTGCCTATTGTGGACATTTCATGTAAATGGAAGCACACAACATGTGGCCTTTTGTAACTGGCTTTTTTTCACTTAGCATAATGGTTTCAAGGTTCATCCATGTTGTAATATGTATCAGTACCTCATATCTTTTTATGGCTGAATAATATTCCATTGTATGGCTACACCTCATTTCATTTGCTCATCAGCTGATAGACATTTAGGTTGTTTCCACTTTTTGGCTACTGGGAATAATCGTGCAATGAATATGCACATGTAGGTTTTTCGGTAGACATTAGTTTTCGCTTCTCTTGGGAATATGCCACTTCATATTCCCACCAGCAATGTATGAGGGTTCTTATTTCTCCACATTGTTGCCGACATTTGTAATTATTGGTCTTTTTGATTGTAGCTACCCTAGTGGATGTGAAGAGGTGTCTCATTGTGATTTTGATTTGTTTCTCCATGTTGGTGAATGGTCATGAGCATGTCTTCATGTGTTTGCGCTAGGACGTTTTGATTCCTGGGGAACATAAAGGACGCTTACCTTAATACTCTTGGGAATATTTTTAAAAGAATAACCAAGACCTGAAACAGTACCACATCCATGCCTTCTACCCTTCAGTAGCATTAAAGGGCATGCAGTTGCTAGCACTGTAGCTGGTCCAAAGGACACCTTTATATGACTTGGGAAGAGGCACCCCCTCAAGAACCCCTACCCCACCTGCTAGAAAACCATCATTCTGGTGACTATGATGTGAATGGTACCGTCTAGAATTGTTGGGTGCACAACTCACACAACCACACTGAGGAATCTTGATTGTTGCTCTCTGAGCATCAGAAGAGGGGGGTCAAGATAGTTACTGTTATTCTGTGACCTGTGGAAATTTAGTCCTATAATTCTCCCCGTTCCTCTTTCTTCAACAAATCTCTCAGATTTGATGCCCTTTCTGTGCTGAAGAGCTTGTCTCCATCTCAAACCCTAGGCTTAACATATGCAGAATAATATTCATAAGCATTAGTTATATAATTTTCTCTCTCCCCCGTGTAGAGATAGGTTATAGTCTTCATGAATGCTTATACATTTGAATACACCTATTAACTGCTTACCTATTTCAGAAATGGGTTGTAGCAGGAATTTCCAGTTGTCCTCCGATATCCATTCTTTCCTTTTTCCTTTGGTAACAGAACTCCTGAGTTTAGCAGGGCATCTGGCCACCTTGCTGAAGACTGCATACCCTAGCCTTCCTTGAAGCTGCAAGTGGCCGTATGACTAGCTTTGAGCAATGAGATATGAGCACATGTGATGTGTGCAACTTCTCAGCCATACCCTAAGAGGAAAAGACATGACCTTCATTCCCCTTTTACTTCTCCTGATGGCTTGAAGGCAGACGTGGTGGCAGGGAATGGAACAACTATCTTAGATCATGAGATAGAAGCCTCTGATCTACATGTCTTGCTTCATGGAATACACATTAAGTAGAACATTCCTGTAAAGTAGGATTTTCTACAGTGAATTCTCTTTCTAGATAAATAAGAGCAGCAAATGATTTCCTTACAGACTAAATACATTTTTGCTGTAAGTAATATTTTTGTTTTGGCTACTTCATAATTTTACTATATTTATTTGTTCAGAAATCTCTCTTCATTACTACTTGTGAACTTCAGATCAAGGGTTATGACTAATTTGTCTCTGGTGTCTAGTATAGTGCCTTAAACATATTAAAGTGCTTTATCAGTATTTGTTTATATACATGAAGAAGACAGCGAAACATAGCCTACCCCATGCCATGCTAGTTACTGTGTACTATGTATTCTAGGAATTCCAGACCCTATAATTTTCTAGTTTTCTCTCACTTGGGGCAGCATTTTATAGATTTGCTGTCTCTTTACTCAGCACGTGGGATTCAGAGAGAAGCAAAAATGTTATGCTGTATGTTAACCAATTGGAATTGAAATAAAAACTTGAAACGAAAAAAATAAAAGCAAGAGTGACACGGTTCTCTTCCTTATGGAGCTTTACCCTCCAGGAACTGGCGATTTTGTCGATCCCCGAGATCACAAATATTCCTTCCAGGGTTCTGTGTCCTGTGCTCATTCACAGTGAGGTGCAGTGTAAGGAGCACATTTACCTGGATTGGATCTGACTCCTGGTTTTCCTACTTTGGGCCAGGTAGCGCCACACCTATGTATATTACATTTGCCTTTCCTGTTGCTTTTTACACCTACCACAAACTTGGCTAATTTAAATTTTTTTTTTCAACGTTTATTTATTTTTGGGACAGAGAGAGACAGAGCATGAACGGGGGAGGGGCAGAGAGAGAGAGGGAGACACAGAATCGGAAACAGGCTCCAGGCTCCGGGCCATCAGCCCAGAGCCCGACGCGGGGCCCGAACTCCCGGCTCGCGAGATCGTGACCTGGCTGAAGTCGGACGCTTAACCGACTGCGCCACCCAGGCACCCCCAAATTTGGCTAATTTAAACTAAGCTTGAGGAAGTACCATTTTGAATAAATGGAAGTAAGAATTATAGATATTGATTAAATTAATGCAGCTTATTACTTTCCAGTATAGAACACTTGTGTATTAAGTGTATTTTATTTACTAAAAGTAATATAAGTTAACCCCCAAATTACAAATTTCAGTAGTTTCATTTTGTTTAGTGCCTACAAAATAGTTCCTCACTATTTGATGATTAACTTAAATATGTATGTGTGTACTTATGATATCTCTAATAAAGAACACTTGTACATATCTAGAGAATTTCTGGAAAGATACACAAAGATTACTAACTGTGATTATCTCTGGAAATTAGTGGCCAAAATTTCTAGGGGTAGAAAACTTCCTTTTTATTTTATCTATTTCCTTGAACTCTTCCTATGTGTCTTTGTTATTTTTTCATTACAAAATTTTTTGTTTAAATTGAAAACATCAATATGTAATAAAGTGCCTTACTAAAAAAGTTAGTTACAGAACCGTATGTGGTTAATTTAATCCCTAAAAGTTTTTGAAGTCTTAATTAAAATACATGTTTTAGAGTAGAGAATGTTTCCTTGAAAATAATATTTTGAAAATCCACTTAGAAAGAAATTATTCAAATTTCTCTACTCTAGAAAGTTTACATATAAATTGTATTTAATGAGTACTTTGTTGACATAGTGTTCTCCTAGTAAAGCTACAGTATTGCCATTTTCCACTGGATGACCCATAGTAACACTGGTTGGCTCATCTCAGTTTCAACACATTCAGTTAAGTGAAAAATCTCTTGGGGCAGGTGAATGTGGCAACATTCTGATAGATATAGAAAGAAATCTGTCTACAAAAACAATGCTTTGTAGTTTTTGCTCAACTCTTGGATTTATATTTCATGGCAGGTTTATACGTTAGCTGTTGCTGTGTAACAAATCACTCTAAAATTCAGTAGCTTAAAACCATTATTTATTCTTGCTTATATGTCTGCAAATCAGCAGGCTTCCATTGACGGAGGCTGGGCTCAGCTGGGAGACTTTATTTCAAGGTGTGGTGGCTAAGGGAAGTTCTGCTTTTCATAGAAATTTGGCAACTTGGCTGGGATACCACTGCCCCTCATGTTTCTTATTTTCCTGAGCCTGGCAAGTTATCTAGGGTATGTTTTCATCATGAGGACGGTATGAGGATGTCCACGAGAGTGGACAGAAGTACTTAAAGCCTCGGCTTGGGACTGGCATACTGTCACTTCCTTCCACAAAGTAAATCACCTAATCAAGCCAGAAAATCAAGGGGCAAGAAAGGACGCTCTGCTCATGATGAGCACAGCATGGCAGTAGTGTGGATGAAGGGGGACAGAATTAGAGCCAGTCAGTCAGTCAGTCAGTCTGCCGTCTGAGTTGAGTAGGTTCAGTAGGAGGTAAAAATTAGGAAACAGAATTTCTCAGGTAAAAGGAGTGATATAGTTTTGAAGGGTGCTACGTCTTCTGGCCACAAGGGGAGAGAGAATTGTAGCTGAGGGACAGCAGAGGGTTGACATGCCATGCGTCCAGTGAGGGCAAAAGCAATGTAGTAGGAGTGAAGGGAAAGAACAAGGCAAATAAGAGTAGTAAGAATGTCTAGGTGGAGGGAGGATCTCTGTACTGAAGGCTTATTTTCATTGCCTAATACCAGGTAAATACTTGTTAGCCAATGAGCTTGTACATGTCCAAATTATGAAATGTCTGCGATACTGGAGTCTAAGAGAATGAAGCATTTCTGCCCTGGGTTCAGGTTTGGCCAATGTCTTATAGATACCCTTTGAGATTTTGGTATCTTAAACCATACCTAATTATAGTATTTTGAGCAAAGAAGCCATAAGCACCATTAAAAAAAATCGTCTTTCATTTAATCTCATGTTTTTCATCCAAGCTGATGCTTTAATCAAAGTGATGAATATTACTCCACCAAATAAGGAATATGTCTGAGTAAATTAAAAATGTGTAAGTATATGAATGTTTCGCATGACGTGCTACAAAGTGGATACTTAAGTACAATTCATAATTTCTTCCTCCTGTTGATGTGAATTTAGGTGAGGTGTCTCTTCTACTTCTTGGGTACCAGATCCAGTAGAACCACACATATTTGCCTCTTCTTTAGCTGTACTATTTTAAAACGCATTTCCACTTCTAAGACAACGGATATTGTCTTTAAGTCAGGCTGCACGCATCATGGCCATTAGAATGGAGACAAATTACCTCATTAGTACACTGCACCTCTCCTTAAGGGAACCGATCCTGGCGCTTCTATTTTTGATGTATTCTGAGAAAAGCTCTTAAGATTACTGGATAGACTTGTTTCATTGCTACTATGGTTTACATCTTAAAAAAAATTAATTTGCTATGTCTCTACATGTTTGAACATGTGATTCCCTGGTCTGCATTTAGCAGATAATTTCTCTGCTTGCTTTTTATCCAGAAGCTTTTAGCTATAATGCTTTTTGTGATGGAAGCAGGTTGATTGAATGTGTACAGTTAGCCATGTGTTAAAACAGGAGAAAGCTTGATATGAATAAGAAAATTGTCCTTAGAATTGTCATTTTATCAATCTAGCACTTTTGCTTCATTATATTTGTGTTGTTATTGATTTCCACGCTCTTTCTTTATAGGCTGGGGAATGATGATACCCAATTTGAGGTTAGCATGGCCAACAATGGATGTGAAGTACATCGTTTTGATCCTAGTGTTAAATCAGCTCATGTTCTGGAGAGTCCGCGCCTTTGGTATCACCGCTTGTCCATTGACTGGCGGGACCCCCATCCAGCTGTTGCTGCCCCCAAACTGCACGGCAACACCAGGAAACTGGGAACCATTTTGAATGAATTTGGGCATCACAAGGTGAGATTTTTTTCATTTGATCTTATAATTAAGTAAAGTGAACAAACTCGTAAACTTTAAAAAATGCAAACCAAGAATTGGATAGTTGAGGATCTAGTTTCAGTTTTACTGATGTTCACCCACCATTATTTATAGCATCAGCTCTGTAGACATGAAGTTTTGGCAAGGACAGAGATCTTAAGTCGATTTGTAGATTGTAGTCGCTGTTGAGTAGTGCTAGGGTTTTGGCCAAGACTGGGCAAGGAGCTAAGAAACCTACTTCTGGCGTAGGTTCAAGAGTCCCATTTTCATTTGGCAATTGATTTAAAGTGTTCAGACAGAGCAAACTACTTATGTCGGCCTCAAATACAAAAAGTAATCAGAGCCAGGTTTTTGTTTGATAAGAGATTGCTCATGTATCATGTTTCTCACTGTTTTAACAACTATTTTGGGTTTCTAGGCTCTTAAAGACCAGAAAAAAATGTATATCTTTGATTAAAATGAACTTTGTAAAATTGAATGGACATTATGTGTGTTGCAACTGATATAATTGTGTCAAAAGTATGTCAAATCTCTACAAGTATTTTATTGTGAATGGATAGCAAGAGGAAACTCAATCTTTGAACTGTGTTCCTGGAAAGCAATTTTTTAGTGTAGACCTGAGCCAATTGCATTCTGTAGGCAAATACTAGATAATTCTCCTGAGTGTGCTTGGCTTGCGTTTGTTTGCTAACCTGCCTGGGCTCGGCCTACTTTGCCTTCATGTTCTCAGCCAGAGATGGCATGTGATTTGGAACATGCCAAAATGGGTGCCTCTGAAAACCAATGTACATGGAACTTAATTTTAAACTTGAGTTGGCTCCTTGATCTTTAACAAAAGGGCTTTTCGTCTGCGTTGTTCTTTTTCTTCTCCGCTCCCTCTTGCTCCACTTCCTCCTCCTCCTTCTTAAAACACACACACACACACACACACACACACACACACACACACACACACACAACTTCCCTTTAATTGGACAGCTGGAGCTTCTTCAAGAACGATTTCAGGGGCGCCTGGGTGGCGCAGTCGGTTAAGCGTCCGACTTCAGCCAGGTCACGATCTCGCGGTCCGGGAGTTCGAGCCCCGCGTCAGGCTCTGGGCTGATGGCTCAGAGCCTGGAGCCTGTTTCCGATTCTGTGTCTCCCTCTCTCTCTGCCCCTCCCCCGTTCATGCTCTGTCTCTCTCTGTCCCAAAAATAAATAAACGTTGAAAAAAAAATTAAAAAAAAAAGAACGATTTCAAAGAATTTGCTGCTCTTTTGACATGTGATTAACTGTTGATTTGTATTTTGCTCTGCCATGGACGGTCCCTAGAATTTAATAATTAGGAGCCTAAATGAAACATATATAGGATTTGGGGGGGGGGTGGTAAAAATCTCTGAACAGAAACTGATGTGAGAGCATTGTTCAGCACTTTATTTTCTTTTTGCTACCTGTTACCTTCAAAGACCTGTTTTTTGGCAGCTGAAAATTACAGGCTTGAATCTCTAATGTGTCAGCTCTCGGATATTCAAAGAGCTAACTACAGATTCTTTGTGTTCATTTGGGACTCTTGTTGTTCTACCATGATGTTCTGTACACCTTGGCCCTGTCTACCCTCACTCTTTAAAGACTGAATAGAGACTGCTTTTTTCGCTAATATAGTAGCAAACGATTTGGTAAATGTGAGGATAAAATAGGGCTTTGAAAACTGACGTGTGGATATAATTTATCTAAGCCACGTTCCCTATGAAAAGTGTGTTTTCAGATACCCAGGTATGCACCCGAATTGTGTTTGTTTAACTGCCTAGGAGCTGCAGTGGGCAAACCTTTATGCTGCTGATGAAGCATACAGTCTTTCACACTGCTCCTAAGACAGCGGAAATATATATAGGGGTACCTAAAAAGGATAAATGTTCCAAAGGATTTTTTATATTCCTAAGGCTACTTATTTTTTTAAAAAATTAACGTTAAAGCATTATTAAATTAAAAATATTCTGATAAGTACTTATTTAAAAACATTAAAAAATTTTTAATTTCTTTTTATTTTTGAGAGAGCGAGAGAGACAGAGTCTGAGCTGGGGAGGGGTGGGGAGAGAGGGAGACACAGAATCGGAAGCAGGCTCCAGGCTCTGAGCTGTCAGCACAGAGCCAGACGCAGGGCTCAAACTCATGCACTGCGAGATCATGACCGAAGTCGGATTCTCAACTGGCTGAGCCACACAGCCACCCCTATTTAAAACATTTTAAAACCTAAAAATGGTTAAGATGGTAAGTTTTATGTTATGTTATGTGTATTTTACCACAATAAAAAATTTGGGAAAAAAAACCCATGAAAGTAATCTGGCTCAGAATTGCCAGGTATATATTTGCTGCTTTAAAAATTCCTTATTGAGGAATTGAAAAGATACTGATACACTTTCATAGGTGTGTGTGTGTGTGTGTGTGTGTGTGTGTGTGTGTGTGTGTATTTGAATGCTTTAAAACAAAGCAAGAAAAATGAAACCCACTGGTGACTGATTGCTTCCATTAGAAACATGCCTCTAAAAGCTATGCGGTGCCAGATAAAAGGAAACTGCATTTCTGGCCTGCAGCAAGCAAAGTCTGTTTTCATTTTTCTGCATGTGTACAGACACTGGTCAATAGGATGTGGCTCTGGCAGGAAAGCAAATAGAAAACACATACACACACACACACACACACACACACACACACACACACTAAAATATGTGCATGAGCCTTGCCTTCTTCACTCATTTTTTTCTGCAAGTGATTTTAGAAACCAGAGGGTTTTGGGTTGTTTTGTTTTCACTTCACGATGCTAAACTATTTTACATAGTTTGGCGATGTTTTCCATGTTCTCTTCTCTTTATCCATACCTAGACTCCAGCCCCTCAGGCAAAAAGGAAAGGCAATCCCCTGACATGGTGACAGAAAGATGCATGTGGCTTTTGCACTGCTTTAAAAACCCTTTGGTAATTTTAATTTCAAACTATAAATCAAAGCCCTTTTGAAGCATCAGGTGAGAGGAGCAGCAGCAGCAAAACCATGTGAACCATAAGCCATAATAGCACCTGGATCCAGTATTATTAACGATGAACTGTTTTCTCCTTGCCGATGTACTTGTTGCTGTAACTATGCATAAGAATTTTTCCAGGATGGGACTAGAAATATCGAATATGGAATTTCTGCTCATATTAATTGTAACGTGTGCTTTTTTCCTAAAGTCTCTATGACACAGAGCATCTTAAATGATCCAGGCTGATGAAAGAGAAGTTACTACTTTCAGTCTTAGCCATGCTGATGATAATATGAATAAGAGGACTGCCTTAGACTTTGACTCTGGAAGCTCAGTAATTTACATTTGAAGCCCTGGTTCTCGTGGTGGTGATTTTTGGCGATGGGCAAGTCATTTAACCACTCTCCTGCTCATTTTGATCGCGAGTGTAATAGGGACAATGACACTACCTGGATGGATTGTTTTTGAGAAGCACATCAGAGAAGACAGTACGATTGAAAAATGATGATTTAAATTCAAAGGATTTTTAAAAACAACTTCAGTAAGTTTTTACAAAACTCTATAGAAAACATTTCTGTTTTCTTTTCTTTGTTTTCAGGGAAAATATATCAGATTTCCCTGGAAGTTGCTAACTGCACCTAATTCCACTCAAGAGTTTTTAATGAAAGCTCTGTGTGACACTGAAGGGCCATTGGTTCTTCAGACGTGGTGGTAGAGAACTGTTTCTGTCTGCTGCCCTGGGGCGCTGAACAGCTTTGCTGGCGATTGTGTAGAAAGAAAACACTGTACTGTAGATAAATTAAATAAGCTGCTGAGAATTAATACAGAGCAGAAGCGGAGCATGGGGCCTTGGGCTGCGGGTCAGAGGGACCGGGTGGAGCTGACCGATGCCTGCTCAGTGAGGGTGCAGGCGCGGGTCCTCCCCTGGTGGGTAGGGCCGCTGCCTTGGGCTGAGTAGCCGCTGGTACCCTCACTGGAGGGGGCGGGGCCTGCTTCCCGGCCCTCCACCCCGCCCTCCACCCCCTACCCCTCCGGCTCCCCAGGGATCATGAGAAGTCAGTTCTGTTGTGTGATCCCAGCTGTGCTGGGGCGAACCCGGACTTTGAAATTGAACTACAGAAAGATTCCCTTTTCTTTTGCTTATCGAATCGGCAAATATAAACAAGATGTTGATACTGGCCTAGAGTGGAATGCGTGTTGGGAATAATACTCCTGCTTTGCTGCTGGCAATGGAAAACGATAGATTCAGGAAGAAGATTCGGCTCCACGTGTATATTATGTCACTTTTCATTCCCAGAAATTTTCTTTACCTGAAATTCTATTTTGTCTGCTATTAGTTCTGCCGTGACAGTTTTTTTGTTTTGTTTTGTTTTTTGATAAATATTTATGTGAAATGTCATTCCACATTCCTGTCTTTTTCGATACAGTTTTAGTTTATGTCGTGTTCTCTCTCTCTCTCTCTCTCTCTCTCTCTCTCTCTCTCTCTCATAATTTTCTCTTTTTGGTTTGTGTTTGGCGTGGGGGAGGGGTGCATCTTCCCTTTAGGGAAGAAGGAAGAAGGCGCGTCACCTTTCTTAGAATTATCTGGAGAAATAATATCCGTGGAACTCACGAGTAAACTGGCTTAGTTATGTTTTCTGAAGCATACTAAAAATACCTAACAAACAAAAGAGTTTGAAGTACTTACTTGTACTGACCCAAATCCTATTCCATGCCATTCTCGCTCATATTTACTGTGTATGTGAATCATCTGGGGATCTAACTAAAATGCAGATGTTAATTCCGAATTCTGGGGTGGGACCCAAGATTCTGCATTCCTAGCAAGCTACCTGGCCCTGCTGAGGCTGCTGGTTGGGGACCATACAGTGACTAGCAAGGCCTGTTGGCAGAGGATATTTACTAGCAGTTGATTTCCCCCCCGGAAGCCCAGCCCTGGGCCACTTTGTGTTCTGATGCCCTCCACTCTCAGCCTGAGTCTCTGCCAAGGGTGGCATGAGGCACAGATGCTGTGCTGTGCTCCAGATCATTTTCCTGTTCCCGTGCCAGCCTATGCACCACATTTCTGTATTGGACTTGCTATTTTCTTGGAACAAATTTGTTTTTCGCAGGAGGGAAGCTCTTCTGTAAAAATGTCTCATCGGGTGCCTGGGTGGCTCAGTCTGGTGAGCATCCAACTCTTGATTTTGGCGCAGGTCACGATCTTGGAGCTCCTGGGATGGAGCCCTTCGTCAGGCTCTGTGCTTGGGATTCCCTCTCTCTTGCTCTCTGCCCCTCCCCCATTCTCTCTCTCTCTCTCTCTCTCTCTCTCTCTCTCTCAAAACAAACATTAAAAATAAAAGTCTCCTAGTGGTCTCCCACACCAGTTCAAGGCCCAGACAGGCCCGAGTTCTAAATGACTAATGGTTAAGCCTCCAGCTGGACCCCTGCATCTCAGATGTGTGTTCCTCACTAAGCAACTAAGCAGTATATGGCTTAAGAATGGGACTCATGTGGGATCCCATTCCAACCATCTAGTGAAGTGCTCAGGAAATATATGATACTTGATCTGACTTTCTACCTAGTACCTTCCTAAATAAGATGCAGAGTATCAAAGTTTGAATGCTTTATCTTTTTTTTTTTTTTAACGTTTATTTATTTTTGGGACAGAGAGAGACAGAGCATGAATGGGGGAGGGGCAGAGAGAGAGGGAGACACAGAATTGGAAACAGGCTCCAGGCTCTGAGCCATCAGCCCAGAGCCTGACGCGGGACTCGAACTCACGGACCGCAAGATCGTGACCTGGTTGAAGCCGGACGCTTAACCGACTGCGCCACCCAGGCACCCCTGAATGCTTTATCTTTACACACAGCCTACTGCAGAATTAATAAGCAGCAGTTAGAGCATCCAGAGGCCTTAGCCACCGATGTTTCAGAAGAACATTTGGGTGGGAAACGCCATGGAAACAAGATATACTATGGTAAAGGTAGAAGTCCAGGTGATTCTTTTAGGGCCTGGTGCAATCTTCTGTTTAGACTTGTTGATACTCCTTGTTCAAAGAGAGGTGTGTATCTTTCTGTGTATTCGAAGGCAACTTCGTCTTGCAGAATTGCTATTTAATCATGACAAGGCTATGTGTCTGTGAAATAAGCCAGTAGCAATTTAGGAGTAATGAGTCAGTTACATTCCTGAATTGCAATTTGAAATGCAGACACATCTTTCTGTCTCCATCAACCTGTAGTGGTCCCAAAGGATGAGCCATCGTGAGCACGTGGGTTGAGAACTTCTGCACTCAATATGCAGGAAATGAGTGTCGGCTTTTTACCCTTTTCACTCATCTATAATGGTGAGATTTGCTGTGAGGCAAATTTCCGGGCTCTTAGTGATTTTCAAACCATTCCGTATTTAGCTAGCATATAGATTATAAAGCCTGTTTTGAAGAATGAGCTAGGTACGTGTGGATTTACCCCTGGTTTGTTTTTTCTTCGATGTGTTTTCCTTGGGCAGAAGCCATGACTGGCAAGGTTGCGTGTGAACCGTGCTCTGGAATCCAGAGACCCACTCCCACCTGTACAACTGAGTGGTTCTCAGATCTCAGTGTTAGAATTGGGAATACTGGAAAACAAACCAAAAATAACAGCACAAGCAAATAAT
Source organism: Prionailurus viverrinus (assembly GCF_022837055.1). Classification (NCBI taxonomy): domain Eukaryota; kingdom Metazoa; phylum Chordata; class Mammalia; order Carnivora; family Felidae; genus Prionailurus; species Prionailurus viverrinus. Next base: position 99,764,714 of record NC_062565.1, on the reverse strand, counting down.
CTGATCACCCAGGGACCTTGATTAAACTGTCGAACCCAGAGCCAACCTTAGAGATTCTCAGCTGGTGTGGCATGGAGCCAGAGAACCTGCATTTTTGGCGGGGGGGGGGGGGTGTTAAATCAGGTGGTTTATTAAAGTTAATGCTACACCTGGTTTAGTTCTTAAAACTGTGGTTTACCGACATGGCTTGCATCATAGTTCTGTTGGATAGGGCTGGTCTAGAATTCTAGCTCCAGCTCTGCTTCTAAGGAAGCTTCTCCTAAGGAAGCTACTCCTGAGTAGGAGAGACGCAGGGTCACATGGAGTTCAGTGGGTTACTTGACTGCCGGGGTCTTTGCAGAGTTTCCTTGTCTTGTCTGGCCTTTTGAGATTCATCCATGTTGTGGATGTCAGTATTTTTATTCCTTTTATTGCCAAGCAGTGTTCGAGAACCTGCATTTTTAACCAACCCCCACCTAACTCTGACCCAGGTAATATGAAGATCACCCTGTGAGGAGTGTCAATGTGTAGAGAGGACTTCAGTGGCTGAGCCTTCCATTTGCAGATCCCCCTTCCCCTGCTGCATATAAAAGGACTAGTATCCAAAATCTATGAAGAACTTGCCCAACTCCACACCTGAAAAACAAATAGCCCAGTGAAGAAATGGGCGGAAGACATAAATACTTTTCCAAAGAAGACATCCAGATGGCCAACAGACACATGAAACGATGCTCAATGTCATTTATCATCAGGGAAATACAAATCAAAGCCACACTGAGATACCACCTCACACCGGTCAGAGTGGCTAAAATAAACAAATCAGGAAACTATAGATGCTGGCGAGGATGTGAAGAAATGGGAACCCTCTTGCACTGTTGGTGGGAATGAAAACTGGTACAGCCGCTCTGGAAAACACTGTGGAGGTTCCTCAAAAAATTAGAAATAGATCTACCCTATGACCCAGCAGTAGCACTGCTAGGAATTTACCCAAAGGATACAGGAGTGCTGATACATAGGGGCACTTGTACCCCAATGTTTATAGCAGCACTTTCAACAACAGCCAAATTATGGAAAGAGCCTAAATGTCCATCAACTGATGGATGGATAAAGAAGATATGGTTTTTATATACAATGGAATACTACTTGGCAATGAGAAAGAATGAAATCTTGCCATTTGCAGCAACGTGGATGGAACTGGAAGGTATTATGCTAAGTGAAATAAGTCAGAGAAAGACAAGTATCATGTATTTTCACTCATATGTAGATCTTGAGAAACTTAACAGAAGGCCATGGGGGAAGGGAAGGGGAAAAAATAGTTACAAACAGAGAGGGAGGGACAGGCAAACCATAAGAGACTCTTAAATACAGAGAACAAACTGAGGGTTGATAGGGGGTGGGAGAGAGGGGAAAGTGGGTGATGGGCACTGAGGAGAGCACTTGTTGGGATGAGCACTGGGTATTGTATGGAAGCCAATTTGACAATAAATTATATTAAAAAAAAAAAGAAGCAGGAGGTTGAATGAGGTTCTGTGTCCTCCTTCTCTATCTCTTCACCAAGTTCCTTTCTTCTTTGTGCCTCAGTTTTCCCTATTATAAGGTGTGTGATATGACCCCTGCCATTTAAGAAGGTTGTGCAGGCAAATAAACTCATGTTGGTGAGAGAAATGAATGGAGTATTTTCATGAGCCTAGAATTGTGATTTTACATAAAACAGAGCATTTTGACTGATTGTCGCTTCTTTGAGATTTTCAAAGGGGTCCAGTATTATTACATAAAGGGGATGATTTCACACACAGAGGACATTAGGCTCCAGTGAATGGCATTTGTTTTTCTTCACTGCTGTGTCCCAGGGTGGGCGTACTTGAGAATTCTGCCATTTTGACAGAGTTTTGGGAAGGAGAACCAAATGGATCCTGAGGAAGCGGAGGGGTTCTTAGCTTCAGGTGTCCACAAAGGTTTCCCTCTGTGTGACTCCCTTCTGTAAAAGAGATTGTGGTTCGATAGAAGAATGTTATGTTTAGCATTGCACAGCTCGGTTTCGCCGGGTCATGACATTCTGCCATTTATTTTATATGTGTTAAAAAGTGCTTAATGCTTTTTGACAGTAAGAGGCCCCAGAACTTGTTATCATATTAGTGAATCCTCTGAGGGTGTATATTCTTTAAATTTTTTTTTTAACGTTTATTTATTTTTGAGACAGAGAGAGACAGAGCATGAACGGGGGAGGGTCACAGAGAGAAGGAGACACAGAATCCGAAACAGGCTCCAGGCTCTGAGTGGTCAGCACAGAGCCCGACGCGGGGCTCGAACTCACGGACCGTGAGATCATGACCTGAGCCGAAGTTGGCCGCTTAACCGACCGAGTCACCCAGGCGACCCTGAGGATGTGTATTCTTGAGCAAACCCTGTGAGGTCACATCCTGACCAGCCATTTCTGCCTGGGGAGCTCAGCCATGCCGGTTCTCTGAAGTGCCCGTGCATAACCAACCCCCCATGAAAACAGGCTCCAGGTGCTTGGGGGAAAAGTGGGCATAGTTTTATGTGGAGGTAAAACTTGATTTCTTTTCCAGCCAGTGAAAATATAAGGAAAGGAAGGTTTCACTTGCCGCTTTTTAGTTAAAAACATAAGGACCTTATAAAAACACTAATTTCCCAGCATGGAGTGGCATTCAACAGTTTTGCAATTAAAATGATAATGAAACATTTCTTATAAGAACTTCTCTTTAAAATCAGCACACCATTAGAAGGAATTATGTAAAGCGGCCTCTCTGTTCCAAGTTTTATTTTAAGCTTTAATTTATTCCAGATTCTGCAGGAAAAAACCATCCATGTGACGAGCCTGCTAACAGATGTCAATTTAGTTTTATAGCACATGCCTGCACTCCAGAGTCAGAAAATGGAGATTATCCTTTTTGCCTGCTGTTTATTACACGGCACCGCTTTATAACACTAAGCCCTGGAGGATAGCTGATTAATAACTTATGGGCAAGCAACTTATCATCTGCTCTCGTCTTCTGTGGTGTTGAGCGTAAGCTTTATTTCACATTACCCTTTTGGATTAAAAGAGGTGCCGGAAGGAGCAAAGGTGACAGGAAATGGATCTTTCTCTTTTAATTTCATCTAGGCCAGACAACAGATTATACTGTAGTGAAGAGAAATAAGAGAAAAAAATAGAATTATTCAACTAGAAAGAATTAAATTTCTGGTAATTTTTTTTGTGCCTTTGGTAGATAACACAAAGTAGTTCTATATGGCAAATATTATATCAAAATCAACCATAACCACAATTCTTCCCTTCCTCATAGTCACAGGGTCCATTTCTCTATGTTCACATGGCGTACTAATTATTGGTTGATGTTGCACCTCTGTTCATATTCCTGTCTGTCCAGTCCATTCATCTGTCCATCCATTCCTCCCTTGTCATCTGTCCATTCAATAAAGACTTATTAAGCATCTTCCATATGCAAGTATGGTGCTTAAATAATGAAACTACAGGGGAAAAACTCTTTATGAAATTAGAAAAAAATTTAAAATGTGGTAAAGTACACATAACATAAAATTTACCATCTGAACCATTTTCAAGTGGATAGTAAGTACAGATCTTCCTCGACTTGAGATGGGGTTATGTCCTGATAAACCCTTTATAAACTGAAACTGTCATAAGTTGAACTCGCATTTAACACACCTACTAAACATCATAGCTTAGCCTAGCCTACCTTAAGTGTGCTCAGAACACTTACATTAACCTACAGTTGGGCAAAATCACCTAACACAAAACCTATTTTATAATAAAGTGCTGAATACCTCACGTAATTTATTGAATGCAGAAAGTGAAATATAGAATCGTATAGATACAGAATGGTTGTAAGTGTATGGGTTGTTGACCCTTGTGATCGCATGGCTGACTGCGTGCTGGGGAAAGGGTCATACTACATATTGCTAGCCAGGGAAAAGATCAAAATTAAAACACGAAGTATGGTTTCTACTGAACGCGTATCGCTTTTGCACCATGGTAAACTCGAAAAGTCCTGAGTGAAACCACTGTAAAGCAGGAACCATCAGCATATTCACATTGTTGTGCATCCAATCTCTAGAACATTTTCATCTTGCAAAACTGAAAGTCTATTCCCACTAAACACTAATTCCCTCCCTCCTGCAGCCCTTGGCAACCACCACTTTATTTTCTGTTTCAATGGATTTGATGCTTCTAGGTACCTCATATAAGTGAAATCATACAGTATATGGCTTTTGTGACTGGCCTATTGCACTCAGCATAATGTCCTCAAGGTTCATCCATGTTGTTGCATGTTTCAGGTTTTCCGTGCTTTTTAAGTCTGAATAATATTCCCTTGCATGTGTCAGTGGGCCATTGGGTTGTTTCTACCTTTTGCCTATTGTGAGTAACGCTTCTATGAATATGGGTTTGCAAATATCTTTTCAAGACCCTGCTTTCTGTTGTTTTGGATATATACCCAGAAATGAAATTGCTGCATCCTATGGGAATCTATTTTTAATTTTGTTGAGAACCTGACATAGAGTTTTTCATAGTAGCTGTACCATTTAACATTCCCATAAACAAGTCTCTTCAGATTTAGCATGTAGCGGGGTGCCTGGGTAGCTTAGTTGGTTAAGTGTCCGACTCTTGATCTCAGCTTGGGTCATGATCTTGCGGTTCATGAGTTCGAGCCCCACATTGGGCTCTTGGCTGATGGCATGGACCCTGCTTGGGATTCTGTCTCTGTCTCTGTCTCTGTCTCTCTCTGCCCCCCTCATGCACGCTCTCTCTCTCTCTCTCTCTCTCTCTCTCTCTCTCTCTGAGGCTGTCTCTCGCTCTCAAAATAAATAAATAAAAAAAAAAGATTTAACGTAACTGAAAAACAGAAATGTGATCCTGTAAAGAGTGCTACAAAGAAGTATGATGTGCTATGGGAGTATTTAATAGAGAAATCCGTCTAATATGCCATTTATTTTTGTATTCCTGATGCCTAGTCCATAGTGGGGACTTGATGAATGTTTGGTGGGTGGGTGAATGAGCCATTCAGACCCTTGGTGGTTAGACCCCTTTCCTTTGTTTGTTTCCTGATATTCAGCTCCCCTCTGGTCTGCAGGAATGGCATAAGAGGGCAGCAAGAGAGTTTAATAGATTGCTAGCTTTTCCTTGGTTGCGTCTATTGATCTCTGGCGAGAGTATGGAAAGTATTTTCCAGTAGTGTTTCTTATTCTGTATCTCATCTAATATCCAGAGATGTTGAGATATTTCCACCAGATATGTTTCTGCCTTTTCTTTGGGGGAGAAAAAAAGAAAGCTGCCTGCAGATGTAGGATGAAAGTGTAGTGAAGTTAGGGAACGGTGGGGATATTCAGGGAGAAAATGTTCTTCCTATTCTTAGAACACTGCCTCTAGTCCCTAAAGAATTTTGTTCTATAAAGATAGCAAAAGGGCCTCTTGCTCATTTTCTCATTTGGCTTAAATCAGTAGCATTTTGCTCAATTCCATGCTATTTATAGATATCTTAAATTGCAATTTAATTCTTGAGATTTTTAAAGGGAATTTCAGATATTTAAAATGTATAAAGCATTATATTCATAGACTTAAATTTCTTGTTTCTGGTTTTATGAGAGCAATCTGTTAACCTGATCCCCAACCCAACGAAAGACATAGTTGTTATTCTACCCAATTTAAAAACAGTTTTGTTGGCAATGGAGGCATAGAGGCTGGCCACAAAAATATTTGGCACAGCTCTTTCCTTAGAAATTTTTATTGGTTTTGCTGTTTGCCACCACATTATTATTCTGATAAGCTAGAGAAATCCAGTTATCTGTCCAAAATGAGTCCTGAGGTTTCTGTCAGTTGCTCTGGTCATGGTATTGGCCCAGGAACACATTTCATTGGCCCAGGAAAATGATGACATTTTCAGAATGGTGCTCTGGAGGCAGGTGGCAAGTACTGGGCCATGTTGTCCAGGGGAAGGGTCGCTAGCTCTCATCCAAAAAGACCCCAGCGTTAGCTTAATCTCCTGTTAGTTGTGTGTATAAGCCCTCTTATTCACCTCAGAGGGTAACTAAGCCCTCTGAGCCATGTGTTATTTTTCTGTCAAATGGGGATGATAATCCCTTCTGAGAAAAACCTTCGGGATTAAAGACAAAAAGGCCTGTAAGGGCCTAGAAGAGTGCGTGGCCAGCTGCTTCCCAGATGGGAGCTGTTTTTTAAATAGTTATTAAGTGGGATTGATACGAAATGTTTTAGACCAATATTAAAATACCTAGAATGGAATTTTATGGTATGGACCATTTGGTATATTTTTTTGATCTTTTGCTTTCTTAGTAATTAGTGGGGAATCTCCAATTGGTCAACCATTTACTCCAGAAAACATTAAACTGAATCCATATTCTGGATTGGATTATGGAAGTGTGTAGAACACAGCAGTATGAATCTGCTGTCCAGACACCACTGCAATGTCCTTAGGATCGATCTTTCTACAGTGATAGTCATAAATATAATTGGTGTGAATTTCAAATAGTCCACCTGCTTCATGACATTGGTAGAAATCTTGGAGTTCCCATGTCCATCCCTGGGCATAAGTACTTAAAGTGCCACAAGCTTTTTGAGTAAATTTTTGGGAAATCATTTGGGTGGTGAGTATTGATGTCTTTGAAAGTGTTTTATATAGCAATGATTCTATAATACTTTCTATTACATTTGCCTTATGACATTGTATTTTCTTTAGGTTGACTTCTCAATCTTTCAGACACCCTGTTTTTATTTATTATTATTTATTATTATTATTTTGATTCCTTTTTGGAGACATATCAAATATAATACCAACAGTTGGCTAAACTAAGTGCTCAAGAATATTCTGGATAAGAATTTTCTGACTAAATGAAAGAAGTGCTGTTGCCTGCCTCTGTCTTTATTGTTTCTCTCCTGAGCTACCTACTGTGTTAAGTATAAACATCTCAGCTGATGTGCAAGGTCTCAATTCAGTTTTCCAACCTCCCTATTTTCTACCGCTTCCCTACAGGTATTCGGTTCTCTAACTTAACTAGACAGTTTTACTTCCAACTTGCCTAAAGTTTCTCACCCCAAAGAGTTTCAGCCACAATTCCTTTTATCACTAATATTTTTCTCTGTTTCTGAGCAAACAAAAATTTCACCTAGTTTTCTTTCTTTTTTTGTTTTTAGTGTTTTATTTATTTTTGAGAGAGAGAGCGAGCGAGTGAGCAGGGGAGGGGCAGAGAGAAAGGTAGACACAGAATCTGAAGCAGGCTCCAGGCTCTGAGCTGTCAGCACAGAGCCTGACACAGGGCTTGAACCCATGAACCATGAGATCATGACCTAAGTCGAAGTTAGACACTTAACTGACTGAGCCACCCAGGTGCCCCTCACCTACCTTTCAAATCTATTTAAAATGCTGTCTCATCCATGAAGCTGTTCTTAAAACCTTTTAATATTTTTAATTATAGAAATGTTATTTGTTCCAGGAAGAAAATTTAGATAATAGAGATCACAGAAAGTAAAAGGATGAAAATTGAAATCACATGTAATTCTACCATTAAGATAATTACTATTAATATATGAAGTCTCTCTTTTCAGACTTTTTCTCACTATGATAAATATATTTTAACAAAATTAAAATGAGATCGTAGTGTGTATGCTATGTGATTATTTCCCTTTTGTTATTGACTTTATTTTTTAGAGCAGTTTTAAGTTCACAGCAAAACTGAGGGGAAGGTACAGAGATTTCCCATATACCCCTGCCCCCACACATGCACAGCATCCGCCATTATCAGCATTCCCCACCAGAATGGTACAGTTGTTACAATTGGCGAACCCACATTGACATGTTGTAATCGCCCAAAGTTCAGTTTAGGTTACAGTTCACTCTTGGTGTTGTACATTCTGTGGCTGTGGACAAATGTATAATGACATGTATCCATGATCATGATATCATAGGGAATATTTTCACTGCCCTAAAAATCCTCTGTCTCATCTATTGACCTCCCCCTCCTGCCACCCCAAACTGCTGGCAACCACTGATCTTGTTACTGTCTCCACAGTTTTGCCCTTTCCAGATTGCCATACAGTTTGAATGATAAAGTATGTGGTCTTTTTAGATTCACTTCTTTCACTTAGTCATACGCATTTGTTTCCTCCATGTCTTTTCATGGCATGATAACTCATTTCTTTTTAACTTTGACTAATATGCCATTGTCTGGATGTACCACAGTTTATTTATGTATTCAGCTACTGAAGGACCTCTTGGTTGCTTCCAGATTTTGGCAATTACATATACAATTGCTATAAACATCCACATGCAGGTTTATGTGGGAACATTCAATTACTTTGGGGATCGTATGGCAAGAGTATGCTCAGTTTTGTAAGAAACTTCCAACTGTCTTTCAAAGTGACTGTACCATCCAATTATGCATCCCTCCCAGCAATGATGAGAGTTCCTCTTGCCCCTCATCCTTGCCACATCTGGCGTTCCAGATTTTGGTCATTCTAATAGGTGCATGGTGGTGTCTCATCATTGTTTTAAGTTCTATTTCTCTGATGACATATGATGTGGAGCATCTTTTCATATGCTTATTTCCCATCTGTATATCTTCTTTGGCAAGTGTCTGTTCAGTCCTTTGGCTCATTTTTAAAGCTGGCTGTCGGTTTTTTAATTGTTGAATTTTAAGAGTTCCTTGTATATTTTGGATAACAGTCCTTTACCAGATGTGTCTTTTGCAAACGCTTTTTTTTTTTCCTAGTCTGTATCTTGTCTTTTCATCCTCTTGATATTTTCTTTCACAGAACAGAAGTTTTTAATTTGAATGAAGTCCAGCCTATCAGTTGTTACTTTCATGGATTGTGCCTCTGGTGTTATCTAAAAAGTCACTGTTAAATCCAAGGTCATCTAGATATTCTCCTATGTTATCTTCTAGGAGTTTTATAGTTTTGTGTTTTACATTTAGGTCTATCCTCCATTTTGAATTTTAGTTCTTGTGAGTGATACGTCTGTCCAGATTCTTTTTTTTTTTTTTTTGTATGTGGATGTTCAGCACCATTCATTGAAAAATTCTGTTTTCCTCCAATGCTGTCCTTTGCTCCTTTGTAAAAAATCAGTTGACTCTATTTATATGTGGGTGTATTTCTAGGCTCTCTATTTTGTTCCATTGATCTGTCTGTACTTTTGCCAATAACAAACTGTCTTGATGACAATAGCTTTATAGTAAGTCTTGAAGTTGGATACTGTCAGTCTTCAGCTGTGTTTTTCTCCTTCGATATTGCAGTGGCTGGTCTGGGTCTTTTGTCTTTCCATATAAACTTCAGAATAAGTTTGTTGATATCCATAAAGCAATGTGCTGGAATTTGGATTGGGATTGTGCTGAATCTATATATCAAATTAGGAAGAACTGACATCTTGGTGTTGAGTCTTCCCTAATCATAAACATGGACTATCTTTCCATTTATTTAGTTTTTCTTTTATTTTGTTCATGAGAGTTTTGTGATTTTCCTCATGTGGATCTTATACATATTTTGTTAGACTTATACTTAAGTATTTCTACTGCTTCTATCCCCTGAAAGAGATTGTCGGGAATTGGTATAATTTCTTACATAAATGATTGGTGGAATTAATTGGTAAACTCTTCTGGGCCTGGTGTTGTTTTGGAAGGTTACTAATTATTTTTATTTTTTAACTATTTGTTTATAGCACATAGGAGACGGGCAGAGAGAGAAGGAGAGAGAGAATCCCAAGCAGGCTCCACACTGGAAGGTTACTCATTATTAATTCAATTTCTTTAATAGAGGCCTATTCAGATAGTCTGATTCTGCTCGTGTAAATGTTGGCAGATTTTGTCTATCAAAAAATTGGCCCATTTCATATAAGTTTTAAATTTGTGGGCATAGAGTTGTTCATAGAATTCCTTTATTATCCTTTTAATGTCCATAGGATTTGTAGTGATTTCTTCTCTTTTGTTTCTGATATTAGTAATTTGTGTTTTCCTTTTTTGCTTAGCTAGCCCAACTAGGGGCTTATTGATTTTATAGATCTTTTCAAAGAACCAGCTTTTGGTTTCACTGATTTTCTCTATTGATTTCCTATTTTCAATTTCATTGATCTCTAATCTGATTCTTATTACTTCTTTTCTTCTGTTTACTTTGGATTTAATTAGCTCTCTTTCTAGTTTCTTTTGGAGGAAACTTAGATTATTGATATTAGATCTTTCTTCTTCTCTAAATATGCATTCAATGATATAAATTTCACTTTAAGCATTCACTTACACAGCATTCCACATTTTTTTCTTTTTTCCTTTTTCTGCATTCCACAAATTTTGATAAATTGTGTTTTCATTTTCATTTAGTTCAAAATATTAAAAAAACTTCTCTTGAGATTTCTTTTTTGATCCCTGTGTTATTAGAAGTTTGCTTATTAATTTCCAAATATTTGGGGATTTTCCAGCTATCATTCTGTTATTGATTTCTAGTTTAATTCGACTGTGATCTGAGAAAAGACATTGTGTGATTTCTATTCTTTTAAATTTGTTAAGGTGTGTTTTTTGCCTCAGAATGTGGTCTCTCTTGGTAAATGCTCAATGTGAACTTGAGAAGAATGTGTAATCTGCTATTGGTGGATGAAGTGTTCTATAAATATCAATTATATCCAGTTGACTGATGGAGTTGTACAGTTATGCGCTCTTCCCGATAGAGAGGTATTAAAGTCTCCAACTATGGTAGTGGATTCCTCTATTTCTCTTTGTAATTCTGTTAGTTTTTCCCTCATGTAGTTTGATGCTCTGTTGTCAGGCACATGTACGTTAAGGATTATTATGTCTTCTTGGAGAATTGACTCTTTTATCATTATGTTATGCCTTTCTTCGCTCCTGATAACTTTCCTTGCTTTGAAGTCTGCTCTGTCCAAAATTAATATAGCTATTCTTACTTTCTTTTGATTAGTGTTAGCATGGCATATTTTTCTGCCCATTTACTTTTACTCTATAGGTGTCTTTGTATTTAAAGTGGGTTTCTTGTAGATAGCATATAGTTTGGGTTGTTTTTTGATCCATTCTGACAGTCTCTGTCTTCTAACTGATATATTTAGACCATTGACATTCAAACTGATTATGATATAGTTGGATTAATATTTACCGTATTTATTACTGTTTTCTATTTCTTGTCTTTGTTCTTTCTGTTTTTGTCTGCCACTCTTTTTTTGCTTTTTGTGGTTTTAATTGAAGGTTTTATGTGATTCCACTTTCTCTTATTTTTAGCATATTGATGATACTTCTTTTTAAACTTTTAGTGATTGCCCTAGAGTTTGCATTACACATGTATAGTTAATCTGAGTCCACTTTCAAATAATACTATACCACTTCCTGGATAGTGTGAGTACTGTATTATAACAAATCACCCTAATTTCTCCCTCCAGTCCTTTGTATCATTGCTGTCATTCATTCTACTTACATATAAGCATATGATATTTACATATGTATACACAATAAAATACATCATTGGTATGATTATTTTGAGCACACTGTTATCTGTTAGATAAGAAAAATATGGGGGCACCTGGGTGGTGCAGTCAGTTTGAGCATCTGATTCTTGATTTCAGCTCAGGTCATGATCCCAGGGTCATGTGATCAAGCTCCTTGTTGGGCTCCACACTGAACATGGAGCCTGCTTGGGATTCTCTTTTTCTTTCCCTCTGCTTCTCTCCCCCCCCCAGCTTGCATGCACACACACGTGCTCTCTCTCTCTCTCTCTAAAATTTTTTTTAATTAAAAAAAAAAAGAAGAAGAAAAATATGTTTTTATTTTACCTTCACTTATTCCTTCTTCAAAGCTCTTTCTTATTTTATGTAGATCCAAGTTTCTGGCCTTTATTAATTTTCTTCTCTCTGAAGAACTTCTTTTACCAATTCTTGCAAGACAGATCTCCTGGCAAAAAAATTCCTTCAATTTTTGTTGGTCTGAGGAAGCATTATTTCTCTTTCATTTTTAAAGGATAATTTTGCAGAGTACAGAATTCAAGTCAGTGGTTCTCTCAATACCTTAAATATTTTACTCCACTCTTTTTTTTTAATTAAAGAATTTTTTATTTGAGTGTAGCTGACACACAATGTTACATTAGTTTCAGATGTACAATGTAGTTATTCAACATCTCTGTTTGTTATGCCACGCTCACCACAAGTGTAGCTACTATATGTCGCCATACAACACTATTACAATATCATTAACTATACTCCCCTATGCTGTGCCTTTCATTCCCGTGACTTCTTCATTCCATAATTGGAAGCCTGTATCTTCCACTCCCCTTCACCCATTTTATCCATCACCCCATGCCCTCCCCGCAACCCTGGCAACCATCCGTTTGTTTTCTATATTTATGGGTCTGTTTCTGCTTTTTGTTTGCTTATTCATTTGTTTTGCTTTTTGGATTTAGACTTTTGATTTTAGACTTTTCAGATTTAGATTTCTTTTTTTCATATGGCATTTATCTTTCTCTGACTTATTTCACTTAGCATAATGCCCTCTAGCCTATCTATCCACGTTGTTGCAAATGGCAAGATCTCATCCATTGTTCTGACTAATATTCCACAGTGTGTGTGTGTGTGTGTGTGTGTGTGTGTGTGTGTGTGTGTGTCTCACATCTTTTTATCCCTTCATCTATGGGATGAACACTTCGGTTGATTCCATATTTCGGTTATTGTAAATAATCCTTCAAGAACTGTAGGGGTGCATATATCTTTTTGAATTAGTATTTTTGTTTTCTTTGGATAAATAGTATACTCACTGTCTTCTTGATTGCATGGTTTCTGAAGAGATCTAGGATGTAATTCTTATCTTTCTTCCTCTATAAGTGAAGTTATTTTCCTTTGGCTTCTTTCAGGATTTTTTTCTATATCTTTAAGCCTTTGTTCTCTTTGCTTTTCAGTTTTAGACATTTCAATTGATACGTCCTTCAGGTTAGAGATTTTTTTTTTCAATTGTGTCCAGTCTACTAGTAAGCCCATTGAGGATTAGGGCTAAAGTTTCAGGGTTTTTCATCCCTAGAGCTTCTTTTGGATTCTTCCTTAGGATTTCCATCTCGCTGCTTACATTGCCCATCTGTTCTTGCATACTGTCTACTTTTCATTAGAGCCCTTAGCATATGAATAATAGTTTTAAATTCCCAGCCTGTTAATTCCAACATCCTTGCTATGACTGATTCTGGTCTGTCTCTTTAAATTGTGCTTTTTTGCCTTTTAGTATGCCTCATAATTTTTCTCGATAGCCAGCCAAGATGTATCGCGTAAAAGGCACTACTGTAAATAGGCCTTTAGTAATGTGATGATGAGGTGTGTGGAGAGGGGAGGTGTTCTATAGTCCTATGATTAAGTCTCAGTCTTTAAGTGAGCATATACCTCTGGGCTGTGAACTTCTCAAGAGTCTGTCACTTTTTTTTCTCTTCCCTTAGGTGGGACAGGAGGGCTAGAGTAGGTTGGATTTGGATATTTTCCCTTCCCCCAGGTTAGTTAGGCTCTAAGAATACCCCAGCAGGTTAAACTCCACTTAGCCACTCTCCTGAGGGCAGGCCTTGTTAAGAAAAACAGAGCGCTCTGCCATATTTAAAAATGATTCCTGGGGCACCTGGGTGGCTCAGTCGGTTAAGCGTCTGACTTCGGCTGAGGTCATGATCTCACGGTCCGTGAGTTCGAGCCCCACGTCGGGCTCTGTGCTGACAGCTCAGAGCCTGGAGCCCGTTTCAGATTCTGTGTCTCCCTCTCTCTCTGCCCCTCCCCTGTTCATGCTCTGTCTCTCTCTGTCTCAAAAATAAATAAACGTTAAAAAAAAAATTAAAAAAAAAAATGATTCCCCCTGCAGAAGCCTCGGGGGATTTTCCTCTGATGTTTATTTACCACAGGAATATGGTCAAGCTCCTAGGAGTAAATCTCACAATACTGTGGGGACCACCCATGACTGGGTCTCCTTGGAGTTTTTCACTCTCAGACTTGTCCACACCGAGCTTCCAGCAAGTTGTCAGTTAGAGTCCAGGTTTTCCATCCCTGGTCCCCGTGCCTGCTGCTGCATTCCCAAGACTCTGCTCTGGTAAGCCAGGACTTCTGTATTCTCTCTGTACCTCTTGTTCTCTAATCTTGGGGGCTGTGGTCTGCCCTGTGTTGTCCTCTCTTATGGATCCGAGAGGTGTCGATTTTTCGGTCTGTTCAGCTTTTTGCTTGTTGGTAGGATGGTGTCACAGCCGCCAACTTCCTACATGAGGAACTGGAAACCAGACCTTCCTCTGCCTTTGTTTTTCACTTAACCGAATATCTTGAACATTTTCACGTAGTTGTTAGACATTTCATCTAGATATATTGCAGCATTGTTTGTAATAGCAAAATTCTGGAAACAACAGAATTGTCCTTTGATAAAGGGTTGAATGAGTGAAATATAGTTAAAACCCATACAGTTGCATCCTGTGGTAAAGAATAGATCTATATTTTGCTGATATGGAAAGATCTCCAAGATAAATGGTTAAGGGCCAAAAACAAAGTCCCAAGCAGTGGGTATAGTATGACACCACTATTCTATAAAAATAAGGAGGCATACATACAAATATATATTTGTATGGGTATGTTAAAATAATAGTGTCTTTGGGTAAAGGTACTGGGGATTCTGGAGTGGGAGGAAGACATTGCATTGTCCTTTTGAAGAGTTTGAACATTTTTTTTTTTACCATGTGTATCTTATACTTTTCCCATAACACTGTATGAAATACCTACCTGCAATGTAATTTAAAAAAATTTTAATGTTTATTTTTGAGAGAGAGGGGGAGGGAGGGAGGAAAGGACAGGGAGAGGGAGACAGAATCTGAAGCAGGCTTCGGGCTCCAAGCTGTCAGCACAGTGCCCGATGCGGGGCTCGAACTCATGAACCGCGAGTCATGACCTGAGCCGAAGTCGGACATTTAAGCAACTGAGCCACTCAGGCACTTCTGCGATGTAATTTTAAAGAGCTGCATATATTCTAGTGAATGGATGTATCAAAGTTTATGTAACCACTCTCAAAATTTTAGATGTGTGTGTAGATTATTTTCAATTTTTAATTACCATAAACCTTAAGAGTCTTAAGGTTTTTCATATCCATTGCTAAATTATCCTCAGGAGAGTTTGTACCCTTTTATTTTACTGGGATCCTTCCAGTGAATATGATTGCTTACTTTTTTGAATTTCCATACAGTGTGGTTTGCATGTCTTTTATGGGACGTAGCTAGTTTTTTTGTATCACAGCTACCTGGGTGCTTAGTGTATCTTTGTGATACAGCACGTATGTCTATGATACACTATGAAATTCCTGCGATGGTGATCGATCATATTTACCTTTTCTTCACTGCAGCACGTAGTGTAATGCCTGGCCCATGTGGAATGTGGAGTGAATAAATACAGGTGCAGTGAAATGAGTTTAGTTTCACACTGTTCACGGGCATCTTTCTGAGATGACGGTAGTGAAACCTGTTCTGCTGGCTGAGCATCCTGAGATCACAGCCTTCTTTATAGACCACTGTCCTCTTTGTGGAACATCATCAAGTCCCAATACCTGTAATTTAACAGATTGACTTAACAGTAATGTTACCAGGAGGAAACATGATATATATGTATGTAATATAAAGCCACGACAAGGACCACGTGTAGCCAAGCTGTAGGACGAAAGCAGGGTTGACTACTTCAGGTTTCCCCATTAGTAGTTGGTTGCCTTCTTTCACTTATTTTTCTTCCATTGGCCCTTGGTGGCAGACAATTAGCAGACAGTATGAAGGCTTGAGAGACACTGATGAGTTTTGTCCTGTGGGAAATTACCCTGATGCAGTGTAGCCTCCAAATATACTACAAGGTAAGCTATCCCACGGGCATGGATCGTAGGCTATGATCTTTGAATCACATGGTTTATTGAATCCATTAAAAACATACAGCGAGAAATAAGAGAAAGAGATGGAGAAGGTTTATGTATTTAGAATGAGGTACAAGTGGGGTAGAAAGACCACACTGCATGAATCCAGGTCAGCTCATGTCCCCCTCACCCTCGTCCTCCCTTCTTTTTCCTCCTGCCCCCTCCCCTTACTTTCTCATCAGTCTCCCCTGCCATTGGTGTGGTTACAAGGAACAGAGTTGAGGTTTGGAGCAAGGAAGCTTCATTGGAGAGACACAGAGACAGGTATGTCTGGCCACAACTGTAAACTCACTGATTAGACTATGAGCAGCTTTGAGTTTTATTTGGCAAGAATTATCTGTGGGGCCATGATGGGTATAATCAATGGGTGGCCGATTTAAGACCTCATAAATATTGGATGACTCATATGCCTTGTGTATATTTAATGTTTAGTGACAATTTTAGTGTTTACTCAGCCTTTCCATCCCGGTCGATGTTCAGCACATGCCTGTACTACTTATGTGACTTATGCTTGATGTCTCCTGAGTTACGTGTCTATACTTAACACATCTTACAAGTTTCATCCACCCCCACTTGATTTCTTGTTTTCTATAGCAGAATTGAATATTCTCAAATAAAACAACAAATGCACATTTTTAGTTTGCAACCTAATTGATAAGATTGTGTTGGTTAACTTTGTTGTCATCACTAATCCACTACGGCACCTCAGTGTTCATCCGTCTCCACCCAGTATTCCACTGGAGCTTAAACCAGTCATTAGTTAAGACCTTGTTAATAAAATAGAGTGAGCAGGGGCGCCTGGGTGGCGCAGTCGGTTAAGCGTCCGACTTCAGCCAGGTCACGATCTCGCGGTCCGGGAGTTCGAGCCCCGCGTCAGGCTCTGGGCTGATGGCTCAGAGCCTGGAGCCTGTTTCCGATTCTGTGTCTCCCTCTCTCTCTGCCCCTCCCCCGTTCATGCTCTGTCTCTCTCTGTCCCAAAAATAAATAAACGTTGAAAAAAAAAATTAAAAAAAAAAAAATAGAGTGAGCAAAGAGAGGTATTTGACAATCCTGTAAAGTCTTCCTGAACTTCACTCTTATGGTACAGTAATTGGTTGTAGAAGACAGAACTGGATAGGCACTTATCTTAGGACCTTCTGTGGAAATTGTTTTCATTTTTTAAAAACAAGATTTCGTATATGAGTCTGTTCTCTTGGCATTCATGTCCCTTAAAATGGATCTGCAGAAAAAAAAAATTTTTTTTTTATATTTATAAGCCCCACAGTGCCCAAGAGAGTGCTTTATGACAAATAGGAATTTTTCTTCTGTGGTTCAATTCTGGTTCATTGAGATTTTGCTATTCAGCTAATGGCCCTCATTGCAGCGATGATTCTACCAGAAGATATAAGTCTGAAGGACGAAGTCTCTGCTCTCAGGCACAGGACGGCCAGGATCTTAAAATTTCGTAGAATATTGGGGCGCCTGGGTGTCTCAGTTGGTTAAGTGTCTGACTTCGGCTCAGGTCATGATCTCACGGTTCATGGGATTCAGCCCACGTCAGGCTCTGTGCTGACAGCTCAGAGCCTGAAACCTGCTTCAGATTCTGTGACTCCCTCTCTCTCTGCCCCCTCCCCTGCTCGTGCTCTCTCTCTCTCTGTCTCTCAAAAATAAATAAACATTAAAAAAAATTAAAAATTTTGTAGAATATTGAACTCACCAAATCACATATTACCCTTCTTTAACCATAGGTTCTTCCCCTGGTCTAGATTTTTTTTTCTAGTTTAGTGAATGTTTTTATTTTTTTATTTTATTTTTTATTTTTAAAAATTTACATCCAAATTAGTTAGAATATAGTGAAACAATGATTTCAGAAGTAGATTCCTTAGTACCCCTTACCCATTTAACATATCCCCCCGCCACAACCCCTCCAGTAACCCTCAGTTTGTTCTCCATATTTGTGAATCTCTTCTGTTTTGTCCCCCCTCCCTGTTTTTATATTATTTTTGTTTCCCTTCCCTTATGTTCATCTGTTTTGTCTCCTAAAATCCTCATATGAGTGAAGTCATATGATATTTGTCTTTCTCTGACTAATTCCACTTAGCAGAATACCCTCTAGTTCCATCCACGTAGTTGCAAATGGCAAGATTTCATTCTTTTTGATTGCCGAGTAATACTCCATTGTATATATGTACCACATTTTCTTTATCCATTCATCCCTCGGTGGACATTTGGGCTCTTTCCATACTTTGGCTATTGTCGATAGTGCTGCTATAAACATGGGGGTGCATGTGTCCCTTTGAAACAGCACACCTGTATCCCATGGATAAATGCCTAGTAGTGCAATTGCTGGGTCGTAGGGTAGTTCGATTTTTAGTTTTTGAGGAACCTCCATCCTGTTTTCCAGAGTGGCTGCACCAGCTGGCATTCCCACCAACAATGCAAAAGAGATCCTCTTTGTCTACATCTCGCCAACATCTGTTGTTGCCTGAGTTGTTAATGTTAGCCATCCTGACAGGTGTGAGGTGATATCTCATTGTGGTTTTGATTTGTATTTCCCTGATTATGAGTGATGTGGAGCATTTTTTCATGTATCGGTTGGCCATCTGGATGTTTTCCTTGGAGAAGTGTCTATTCATGTCTTTTACCCATTTCCTCACTGGATTATTTGTGGGGGTTTTTTGGGTGTTGAGTTTGATAAGTTCTTTATAGATTTTGGATACTAACCTTTTATCTGATATGTCATTTGCAAATATCTTCTCCCATTCTGTTGGTTGCCTTTTAGTTTTGCTGATTGTCTCCTTCACTGTGCAGAAGCTTTTTATTTTGATGAGGTCCCAGTAATTCATTTTTGCTTTTGTTTCCCTTGCCTCCGGAGACGTATTGAGTAAGAAGTTGCTCTGGCCAAGACCAAAGAGGTTTTTGCCTGCTTTCTCCTCGAGGATTTTTATGGCTTCCTGTCTTACATTGAAGTCTTTCATCCATTTTGAGTTTTTTTTTGTGTGTGTGTATGGTGTAAGAAAGTGGTCCAGGTTCATTCTTCTGCATGTCACTGTCCAGTTTTCCCAGCACCACTTGCTGAAGAGACTGTCTTTATTCCTGCTTTGTCAAAGATTAGTTGGCCATATGTTTGTGGGTCCATTTCTGGGTTCTCTATTCTGTTCCATTGATCTGAGTGTCTGTTCTTGTGCCAGTATCATACTGTCTTGATGATTATAGCTTTGTTGTATAGCTTGAAGTCTGGGATTGTGATGCCTCCAGCTTTGGTTTTCTTTTTCAGGATTGCTTTGGCTGTTCAGGGTCTTTTCTGGTTCCATACAAGTTTTAGGATTATTTGTTCTAGCTCTGTGAAGAATGCTGGTGTTACTTTGATAGCGATTGCATTGAATATGTAGATTGCTTTGGGGAGTATCGACATTTTAGCAATATTTGTTCTTCCTATCCAGGAGCATGGAATCTTTTTCCATTTTTTTGTGTCTTCTTCAATTTCTTTCATAAGCTTTCTGTAGTTTTCAGTGTATAGATTTTTCACCTCTTTGGTTAGATTTATTCCTAGGTATTTTATGGCTTCTTGTGCAACTGTAAATGGGATCGATTCCTTGATTTCTCTTTCTGTTGCTTTATTGTTGGTGCATAGAAATGCAACCGATTTCTGTGCATTGATTTTATATCCTGCAACTTTGCTGAATTCATGAATCAGCTCTAGCAGTTTTTTGGTGGAATCTTTTGGGTTTTCCATATAGAGTATCATGTCATCTGCAAAGAGTGAAAGTTTGATCTCCTCCTGGCCGATATGGATGCCTTTTATTTCTTTGTGTTGTCTGATTGCAGAGGCTAAGACTTCCAATGCTATGTTGAATAACAGTGGCGCGAGTGGACATCCCTGTCTTGTTCCTGACCTTAGGGGGAAAGCTGTCAGTTTTTCCCCATTGAGGATGGTATTAGCTTGGGTCATATATGGCTTTTATGATCTTGAGGTATGCTCCTTCTATCCCTACTTTCTTGAGGGTTTTTATCAATAAAGGATGCTGTATTTTGTCAAATGCTTTCTCTGCATCTATTGAGCGGATCGTATGGTTCTTGTCCTTTCTTTTATTAATGTGATGAATCACGTTAATTGTTTTGTGGATATTGAACCAGCCCTGCATCCCAGGTATAAATCCTGCTTGGTCATGGTGAATAATTTTTTTAATGTATTGTTGGATCTGGTTGGCTAATATCTTGTAGAGGACTTTTGCATCCATTTTCATCAGGAAAATTGGTCTGTAGTTCTCCTTGTTAGTGGGTTGTCTGTCTGGTTTTGGAATCAAGGTAATGCTGGCTTCATAGAACGAGTTGGGAAGTTTTCCTTCCATTTCTATTTTTTGGAACCGTTTCAAGAGAATAGGTGTTAACCCTGGTCTAGATTTTAACATAAGCTGTTTCAGAGAGGAAAGTGAAGAGAGAAAATTTAGCCTTGCCTAGCTTCCTTGTAAACAGTGGTAATATATAGAGAAGCCAAAAGCATTAGCAGAGAACATAAACAGAAGGAATATTCTCCCCACTGGAAAGTCAGATCTCAAGATGCTCTTTATTCATTTAACCACATAAAGGACACAGAAATGAGACATGGTTATCGCACATTCAGTAAGATAACTACTTTGGCCTGATAGGGTTATAGGAAGTAAGAAGGACAGGGATTTGGCCAGCAGTGTTTTCATAGAAAACACACGTGTGCTAATACTGGTGGCACTTCCAATAAGCCCCCCATGACAGTCACCCAAACTTTTCTTCTTCATGGCTGGACATATAACAGGCAAAAGTTAAAGAAAATTTCTCCTGTCCAGAAAACCAAGTATCATTCTTTTTGCTTCTTACACATTCTGTTATCAAGGATATTCTTTCATTAATGCTTAGGGAAATAAGCATCAGAATCATCTTGCCTGGCTTAGTTCAGGCTGGAATGTTCCAATTTATGTTTTTAGATATGCTAAGATAAGTGTGTTTAATCAAGACAAATTCACTTATTTATAATAAGATTCTGCATCAAATGCAATCAAAATGAAGATTAGGTTATTATGGATAAGAAAATCTATCCAAGTAGAAGAATGTTAATGTATGGGAGCAGCAAGAGATATTAAAGGAGGGTTAGCTTTCTATAACACTTTCCTGACAAAGATTCCTATACTAATAACTTCAGCTGTACTTGTGAGGAGCTTTTACATTTTATAGTGAATTAAACAATCATAGATAGAATATAGGGTAGCAATTTCCAAGACATTATTGGATAGCAAAGCTTAAATGAATCCCGTTCCCTAGGCAACCACATGGAGGGGTATCACATCCTCAGGCTCCTAAAATGAAGTTTAAAGTTGCACTATTTTTGGTTTTGGCTTCTTCTGGAAGTGGTTTTTATCCCTGGAAATTATTTTTTATGTAATGAAGTTTGAGCCCTTTCCAACTCTTCTCTCTGTAGCATTTAGTCTTCTTTGCAACAGCCTCTCCATCCTTTGATCTCAGCATGCGTAGCTATAAAAGGAATGGCCGCGCTGAAAATAAGATCAGATTTGGGGTAGAAACTAATATCATGACAAGTGAGGGTAGAGCAAAGACATTTCTAGCTCCTCAGTAGGCTTTCATAATTTCAGGAAGAAAAGTGCTCTGGAGTTTTCTGACCCACTCAATCTTTTATGAATTTTTTTTTATAGCTAATATGTTATAGGACACTCAGCTTGTTTAGGGGCAAAACATTTTAAATGGAAAAAAGTGATGGGATGGATGCATTTCTGATTTTTTTCAGTAAGCTTTTTGTGTGAGTGCCCAGTGTCATCTATTTAGGCATTTTATCTTCTGTGTGGTTCCCCCAATATTGACGTGCTTTCTCACTTCCTCTCCACTTTTTTCCTCCTTGTTTCCCTTGCCCTGCTTCTATAAGTTTGTGTGTTTGTTTGATTTTAGAGAGAGAGCACAAGTAGGGGAGAGGGGCAGAGGGAGAGAGAATCATAAGCAGGCTCCACACTCAGCCGATGTGGGGCTCAATCTCATGATTCTGTGACCGTGACTGAGATCAAGAGTTGGATGCTCAACTGACTGAGCCACCCAGGTGCCCCCTTCTATATGTTTTTAGTGATTCTTTCCATTAGGCCAAAAGTGTATACACTAAGCAATTGTGATCTTTTGAGCACGGACCGTCTAAGCAAGGTGCACCGGGAAATTCCTGCAGACATGCCAGGTGTGGCCAACCTTTCCGGTGGGGGTGTGTGTGGGGGGGGTCCAGTTGCTGACACCATCTCTTCCGTCTTGGAGCTGGCGGTATCTGGTGACCAAGAAAGTTCAAGGGACTTCTGGAAGGCCTTCCAATAAAAATACCTTGTTAGTATATTCTGCTGGTTAGACTCAAGTTAATTAGTTGATCTTTGAAAAAGATTTTTCTCTCTGGAAGATTGAGCCTATTCTTACCTGAACATCAGTGACTTAAGTCATACAAGCTTATTTGTTTCTTGAGTAGGTGTCTCATGATATTTGGCTGAGAGAGTGGAAGCTGGCTGAGGTGGAAAGGGGAAAATACTTGATGTATAGTTTGGTGTACAGTCCGTAATAAGCTGTGACCAGCCAGTGGGCACCCAAGAGCAAATGCAACGGGTGTGAAGTCACTTTCTGTCAACAGAAAGTAGGAAGGAGAAACACTCAGGTATAGTTTGCCTTCTTTGCCGTTTTAGCTGAGGCCATGGAGGTGCCCACCTGCAGAGTTGCATGGCATGCTTTGCTTGTGAAGGTCAGCCACAGGTTGTTAATGCTTGCTATGTCCTAACTACTCTCAAATATATCATATTCCATGCCCTAGACGAAGCAGAGAGAGTGTTTTTGTTTCCTTTTGCTGAATGCTAGTGAACACTCTTCAGGTACCCCGTGAACCCTGTGAACCCTTTTTTAGGAACTCAACCAGTGGCAGGGGAGCAGTGATGAGGTCCTTGCCCTCAAGACATCATGGTCTATAGGGAGAAGCCTGTGTTTGTACAAAGATTATATGGTAACATACTAACTACTGCTGTAAGAGAAGCAGAAGAGGAGTAACTCTTTTCTCTTGGGGTGGGGAGTGGTCAGGGAGGTGATAGGAGGAGGAGAAGAGGAAATATTTCAGCTGGCTCTTGCAAGTTGAAAAGGAGTTTATCAGAAATAGAAGGTGGGAGGGGTTAGTAAATGCAAGGGCAGAGGTGTGGTAAAGATCATTGTAAATTCCAAAAAAGTAAAAAATTCAACGTGGCTGGCACAAAAGGTGATTTGTGGAGAGAGCAAGGTCACGAGGCAAAGAAAGGAGAGGTTGGGCCCAGGCGGTGAAAGACTTGGTGAGCCCAGTAAAGGAGGTTGGACTTTATTTTGAAGCTGCGGGCAGCCTGCAGGGGCCCTGAAACAAGGGACTTAAATAATAGGGTTTTAAATTAGGTAGATAATTCTAGAAACATTGTGGAGGGTGGACAATTCAAGGCTAAGTTCTCCTGAGAGTAGAGTTCATTGGAAATATCGGGTGAGCAGGCATTAAAGGACTGATAAGAGCCAGTGCGGTGGAGGCAACATTAGTCAGCCTTGGCATTTTAGCAATAGCTTTCACATCTGTCAGTGCCTGCCAAAATTTAAAGTGTGGGCAGGAATAAGGGACTTTCACTTTTCGTTTTATGTATTTCTTTCCCAGTTGCATTGTTACAACCAACTTTTTAATAAAACAAATTTGTTTTGGAAAAAAAAAAAGAAGTTGGATCCCACTGCAATAAAATTAAAGCTACAGAACAAAACATCTTAAAGCTCTCTTTAATAATTCATTCTAAAAAGAAATATTCATTTCCAAAACATTTAAAAATTCCTCTAGGGCTTGCTCTAAACAAATTTGAACTGGGTTTTTGCCGATGAAGAAAACAGAAACATGTCACATTCCCCACAAACAATGTAAGTGGTTTTTGCACTATCAGCAACTTGTGATTTTCCTCTAGGGATCTGGTTAATCCAAATTGTTTATATCTCAAAATAAATATTTGATATTTAACTATGAACTGTGCACTTATAATTGCTTTTGAATGTGGGTGTGGAAATTATCCCACAGATAAGTGAGAATTGACTTAAAAAAATAATAACTTCCCCGTACACTGTTTCTGTAGAGTTCAAATGTGGGCCTGGTTGACAATTTCCAGCACAAAGATCAAGAAACTCACAATTGATACAGTCTAGTTTACCACACTCAGTTTTTTGGAAACAGCAAATTGGAAACATATGCTCTTAACTAAAGATATTGAGAAGCTGTTGCAGTCTGAATTCATTAGTTAGACATCCAGTTACTAAGGAACTCAATCAAATTTGGCAACTCACTTTAGAAGATGGGGCTGCTTTTGCTTTTTTCACAAGAAACAAGACAATTAGAACACATCTGTCTCCGGGGTGCCCGGGTGAGTCAGTTGGTTAAGCATCGGACTCTTGGTTTTGGCTCACGTTATGATCTGGTGAGATCGAGCCCTGAGTCGGGCTCTGTGCTGACAGCATGGAGCCTGCTTGGGATTCTTTCTCTCCCTCTCTCTCTCTCTCTGCCATTCCCCTGCTTGTGCTATATCTATCACTCTCAAAATAAATAAATAAACATAAAAAAAACCCACATCTGTCTCCATTTAGACATTTATGGAAAATACTGATAAGAGGGTCATTAGTAAACTGAAAGATCTTAAACTTGCTAGTATAATGTCTTATAAGAGATTTGGTTTTGCAGGAAGTTCAAATGTTATTAGATTATTCAGAGAAGAAGCTGGTAGAGCTAAGAGGGAAGGATTCTCATTTTTTTTTTCAATATATGAAATTTATTGTCAAATTGGTTTCTGTACAACACCCAGTGCTCATCCCAAAAGGTGCCCTCCTCAATACCCATCACCCACCCTCCCTTCCCTCCCACCCTCCATCAACCCTCAGTTTGTTCTCAGTTTTTAAGAGTCTCTTATGCTTTGGCTCTCTCCCACTCTAACCTCTTTTTTTTTCCTTCCCTTCCCCCATGGGTTTCTGTTAAGTTTCTCAGGATCCACATAAGAGTGAACACATATGGTATCTGTCTTTCTCTGTATGGCTTATTTCACTTAGCATCACACTCTCCAGTTCCATCCACATTGCTACAAAGGGCCATATTCCATTCTTTCTCATTGCCATGTAGTACTCCATTGTGTATATAAACCACAATTTCTTTATCCATTCATCAGTTGATGGACATTTAGGTTCTTTCCATAATTTGGCTATTGTTGAGAGTGCTGCTATAAACATTGGGGTACAAGTGCCCCTATGCATCAGTACTCCTGTATCCCTTGGAAGGATTCTTATTCTATTTAACATGCTTGGGAGCTATCCTTGGTGCCTGAAAAAGTGTCTGCCTAAAACCACCTACTCCCTGAAGTATAGAGCATCCATATTAGGGTAAGTGTTCATGGTGACAGGTTAACAATGGACTGACTGTCAAGCTCCATGAGCAGTGTATGTATGTTAGGAAAACTGCATCCTACCCTTGATTTCTATTGAAAAAGTGCCATCTGGAAAACTCCCCCAGCTCCAGTAAAACTGCATTGCCTCATGGCTGAAGTTCCTAGGCATCAGCAATTCTTTTAAAGAAGGAAGATGAATAAGAGGATAGAGAATCCTGGGAACCTCAATTTAAAAGTGATCAAAACAGCCACCATTGAAAGCAAGCAAGATGATGAAGTTCCTGGTTGACAACCTGTAAAGCTTTCATGATTACCTTCACTCTCTTTGTTCTGGGCCAACACAGAGACTTAAAAAAGCCCATTATATGTATTGATCTCTTTGATTCAGTTAGAAGCGTATAGATTTGGATGATTTTCAGAGATAATCATCTGCCAAATCTCCCACATGTCAATTAGTATCAGACAAAGTAGCAAATGCATCTTTTCACTTTCACTGTTGGGCAGCCCTACTGTTCGCTGGGTGTGAGGAATACAAAAGGCCTTAGGGCAGTGGGAGAGGAGAAACCTCAACCAGAAGTCCTCTGCAAGCCTTGTCTCCCCCTTCTCTTTTGCATCCTCTTCTTTCACCTACCTGTTCCTTGTCAAATGAATGAGGCTCTTACATACTTTGATCTCAGTGTTTCAGTGACTCCTTCACTCTTCTGTATGTGCCGTATCCCTTCCTTTCTTTTGAATTTGCAATCTTTCCTGCTTGTGCAATTCAGAGATTGCCAGGTGTAAATCAGAGATGTTGTGAAACATGAACAAGATACAGACTTCTCATTAAATTCACGTTAGCATGACAATACAGTGCCAACTCTTATATTCTGGGAAGATCAACTCTCACTTTGTCATGTAGTCCTATGTACAGTAAATCAAATGGGCATATCTCCACTACTATGGGATCACAAAGGCCTAGGACAGCCCATTGAATTACACCAAACAGAAGCTTGCACTGTTTGCACACGTCTCTAGAATACACAAGTTGAGATGTTGAACTGATCTTTGCCTGAAAAATAAGGGAGCTGTATATGAGCATTAAGAGCAGATAGCTTTTTGGGATGCCTAGGTGGCTCAGTCGGTTGAGTGTCTGACTTCCACTCAGGTCATGATCTCATGGTTTGTGAGTCCGAGCCCCACATCAGGCTCACTGCTGTCAGCACAGCGCCCTCTCAGATCCTCTGTTCCCTTGTCTCTGCCCATCCCCTGCTTGTGTTCTCTCAAAAATAAATAAACAATTGGGAATGCAAGCTGGTGCAGCCACTCTGGAAAACAGGATGGAGTTCCTCAAAAAACTAAAAATAGAACTACCCTACGACCCAGCAATTGCACTACTAGGCATTTATCCACGGGATACAGGTGTGCTGTTTCAAAGGGACACATGCAACCCCATTTTTATAGCAGCACTATCAACAATAGCCAAAGTATGGAAAGAGCCCAAATGTCCATCGATGGATGAATGGATAAAGAAGATGTGGTATGTGTGTGTGTGTGTGTGTGTGTATATATATATATATATATATATATATATATATATATACACACACACACACACACACACATACATACAATGGAGTATTACTCGGCAATCAAAAAGAATGAAATCCTGCCATTTGGAACTATGTGAATGGAGCTGGAGGGTATTCTGCTAAGTGAAATTAGTCAGAGAAAGACAAAAATCATATGACTTCACTCATATGAGGATTTTAAGAGACAAAACAGATGAACATAAGGAAGGGAAACAATAATAATATAAAAATAGGGAGGGGGACAAAACAGAAGAGACTCATAAATATGGAGAACAGAGAGTTACTGAAGGGGTTGTGGGAGGGGGGATGGGCTAAATGGGTAAGGGGCACTAAGGAATCTACTCCTGAAATCATTGTTTCACTATATGCTAATTTGGATGTAAATTTAAAAAAAAAATAAATGTTATAAATTGCAAAATAAATAAATATTTAAAAAATTTATAAAAAAGAGCAGATGGCCTTTTATTTTTTTTTTTCAACGTTTATTTATTTTTGGGACAGAGAGAGACAGAGCATGAACGGGGGAGAGGCAGAGAGAGAGGGAGACACAGAATCGGAAACAGGCTCCAGGCTCTGAGCCATCAGCCCAGAGCCTGATGCTGGGCTCGAACTCAAGGACCGCGAGATCGTGACCTGGCTGAAGTCGGACGCTTAACCGACTGCGCCACCCAGGCGCCCCCAGATGGCCTTTTAAAGTGAAAGAAAAAATAACAAAAAACCCCACTAGCAACAGATTTCAGTATTAGATATACTGTTTGATTTCAATTATCTGCTAAGGTAGATAAAATGATACAAGAACTATAACCAGAATGTTAATAGTCATTTCCTCTTGGGACAGGGATTTTGGACAATTTTTTTTTCTTTTTCTCCATATCTTTTCTCACTTGCCCAATTTTTTAAACAGTTCCATGTATTATTTTTATAAATAGAAAGAAACAAACAAATAGCATCCCAAATTGTCCTCTTCTAGGGAATGGAGAGGCCTGGGCTGGGGGGGGGGGGGGCAGGATGTCATATGTTTGTTGCTTGATGGGTTTAGGTGTCAAACAGTTTTTCTCTTTTTGACAGTTAAACATGTTTTATGGTGTTGGCTGTAGGCCTGGCCTCTTCCAATTGGACCTGAACCTGAAATCAGGAATCGAAGGGAATATACAGTCTATTTTGGGTGTGGAGGGGATGAATTAGTGGGAGGAAACCCATCTTTAGTAGGAGCGGAGGCTTATGGCCATTATTCCAGCCTCCACAAAATGCAAGTGGTAGTTTTCTTCTTATTATGCGTTCATGCTGATTTGTATGGAACTTCACAAACCATGAATTGCCAAAGAAAATGTCCCAGCCCCAAATTATGCCTTTTGGTCATACAGAAGCTATGAAATGAATATAAATGACAATTTTGTTATTCTAGAAAAAGTAGTACATGGAACAAAGGGGAGAGGACACTCATTCCCATGGTTAAATAAGCTGCAACCACTCAAATGTGTGTGCTTTCTCTGGACGCAGGGCCTGAGTGTTGCCTTTTGCCTCCAAGAACAACAGTTAGTAGGCCACGCGCAAGCAAGGAACTCAACAAAGAATTCTCAAACTAATAAATGCTGCCCGTTTGCTTTTCTCCTGTCTTTTTGCAAAAAGGAGCTGTAAATCGGGAAACCACTGACAATGTTGTATTTGGGGCTTGGATCCCTTAACTGTTGTTAACAGTTCTGAAGTCAGTCCCAGTTAGAATCCTGATTCTACCACTTAGTAGCTGTGTGCCCTGGGTTGGTTGGTTAACTTCTCTGAATCTCAGGTTTCTATGGAAACTGCTTGGATTTGGTTTTGGCTTCACCTTTTACAAGCTGTGTGGCGTCCCTAGGCCTCAGTTTCCCTACCTGTAGCATAAGGATAATGAAACATTTCAGTCGTTGGTTGGGAGATTAGTGGGTATTGCAGGGAAAGTGCTTAGCGTGCTGCTTGGCTTGGCACATAGCAAGTGCTTAATTAAAGTTGGTTGTTAGTTTTTAATTACCAGTAGTGGCGAGGTAAAAAGATACTGTGTTCTGAGAGATGGTGGATATAAAACAAATGTTAGGGGCTTTGTCTCCAGCGAGAGCTAATGAACAGTTACTTCTACAAGCCACAGTCTTAACGTTTTCCCAGAGATGAGGTTTCTAGATATAATCTATACCTGAATATCTAGCACATTTCTTTCAGTATTTTATGGGTGATATCTATGTGTTGTCAGTACCGATATTTACGTGTATAAATTTTTTTCTCCTTTCCCTGTAATTGCCACATAAATTTAACAGGATCTTCAAAACTGGTACACTTGTATTTTTTCTTGCAAGTTGTTTTTAAAGACTTTTAAATTTTTTCTTATTTTCTGGCTTTTAGCCATACATCTGTTTATAGCTTTCTTTCATTTAATCTTGTCTTTTCTCTTGGGTTGGGACTTGTGCATATGTCTTGATTATAAGCAGAAATGATTTTACCTAATTCTGTATTTATAATTTTGTATTCTTTTGCATAAAGAGAGCCCTTAAATTAAATAAGCTTTAAGCTCTACAAAACCACAGTCTGCTTCAATTAGAAGCTACATTTGTTTTGCAGGTGAAAGACTTGGTATATTCACCTTAAAATCATCTCAAGTGAATGTTATTATAGGAGGATTAGGAGACTAAAGAGATCTTTATTTTCTTGTTCCACTTGAGTCTTGCCTGAATTTTGCTTTGCTTCTTTGAGAAAAAAGCATCCGTGCTTTCAATGAAACTATGCAGACATGTAGAATTCATTGGGTGGTCAAAATATAATCAGTCAGTATCTGGTTTCTTAAGTATATATTAGAATTTCAAATGTATAGAACAGATTAAAAAAAAAGAGAGAACTAACTTCATTAACATAACTCCTCAAACCTAGGTTTTTCAGGCTAACGGACTGACCAAGTGTGATTTCACAGCCCCATTTTGTTAATGTATTATGCATTTTTTGGGCTCAGAGAGAAAGGGAGAGTGCAGTGTTGTGGTCCTGAGAGGTCTGGCAGGAGAGCAAATGCCATGATTCTGGAGCAAAGAGGAGGAGGCAAGAAGGAAATACGTAAGGAATCCAAAGGAAGAGTGATCCCAGAATTAGAAAGTTGCTTACCAGTTCAGGACATGCTGAATAAAACAGTGAACTTCTAAGTGGAGACTTTAACTTCCAGTAGGCATGGATTGCTGCCTGGATTCACTGCCACTAATTACTTCCCTACAGAAGGCTTCAACTCTGAGTAACTTTGAAAATAGAGACACTACTCTTTAAATTTTTTTTTTTTTTTCTTTTCAACGTTTTTATTTTTGGGACAGAGAGAGACAGAGCATGAACGGGGGAGGGGCAGAGAGAGAGGGAGACGCAGAATCGGAAACAGGCTCCAGGCTCTGAGCCATCAGCCCAGAGCCTGACGCGGGGCTCGAACTCACGGACCGCGAGATCGTGACCTGGCTGAAGTCGGACGCTTAACCGACTGCGCCACCCAGGCGCCCCGAGACACTACTCTTTATAAGTAATTAAGAAAACTAGAATATGTTAAAGGTATCTAAAATCAAGTTGGGTTGCATGTGAAAAACAATTACAGTGGCTTAAACTATAGAAAATTTTTCTTCTCTCACATAAGAGAAGTTCTTAGGGTAGATCAAATCTTGCAAAGAGACTCTGTAGTCATCAGAGACCTAAGGTCCATCCCATCCAGCTCCCTTCTCTTCCTTCCCTGGGGTGGAATTCTTCTCCGCAGGGTCCAATAGCGCTGCTATAGCTTCAGCCATCACACCCCTGCCCCAGGCAAAGGGATGGAGAAAGCACTACTAAGTACAGCCCTTTTTTTAAAAAAGAAACTTCCTGGAAATCCTACATGACACTTTGACTTCCATCTTATTGATCAGATTTTAGTCCCATGGCCACACAGTCATAAAAGAGACCGGGACATATAGTCTTTTATCTGGGCAGCAATGTGATCAGCTGGAAATCAGATTTTCTTATTGAAGGAAGAAGGAGGAATGGATATGTGGGCAAGCGATACCTCTGCTGTGATACATTTGCCTTCAAACTAAGTGATGGTGTATATGTTGCTATTTTTCTTTATTAAAAACCAAGCATTAGCCAAATTATGGAAAGAGCCTAAATGTCCATCACCTGATGAATGGATAAAGAAATTGTGGTTTATATACACAATGGAGTACTACAGGGCAATGAGAAAGAATGAAATATGGCCCTTTGTAGCAACGTGGATGGAACTGGAGAGTGTGATGCTAAGTGAAATAAGCCATACAGAGAAAGACAGATACCGTATGTTTTCACTCTTATGTGGATCCTGAGAAAGTTAACAGAAACCCATGGGGGAGGGGAAGGAAAAAAAAAAAAAAGAGGTTAGAGTGGGAGAGAGCCAAAGCATAAGAGACTATTAAAAACTGAGAACAAACTGAGGGTTGATGGGGGGTGGGAGGGAGGGGAGGGTGGGTGATGGGTATTGAGGAGGGCACCTTTTGGGATGAGCACTGGGTGTTGTATGGAAACCAATTTGACAATAAATTTCATATATTGGAAAAAAACAAAAAAAAAAAGAACCAAGCATTTTATAGGATCTGAATCTGTATTAATGTGCTTAGGGGGAAGCTGGTAATGATCATAAGTAAATTTAAAAAATGCCCAATTGTGCTTTTTCTGGGTACTCCTGGTACAGAGAGATGCTCGGCAGAGAGGGATATTGGGAGAAGGAAGGGATCACACTTCTTTCTCGAATATTGTAGTGGTCCTTGAGTGGAACTCTTCGTTAGCCCTTAAGTCTCAGTCTCAAGGACGATAAACTTAGGGTAGTATTTGCCCCAAAGCTGCAGTAGTGTCTGATGTATGTTAATAATGTGTGTGTGTCTCAGATTTAGAGCAAAGGGATGGTATTTGAGATGTGGAATATATGTCACTAATTAATTAATTTGTGATCTTGGGCAATTAACTCATTTAGCCTTTTCAGGCTTTAGTTTTTCCATGTCTATAAAATGAGGAGGTTAGACCAGATGTTCACAACCCCACTGGCTTCAATTTTCCATAACCTGGAACCTAGGAGGTTGATTTAACCATCTTCCCATCTACCTATCCATCTGTCCACCTGTCTACCCATCTACCCATCCACCTATCAACTACTTTTGATAGTGCTTGGTGGTGTGCTAGAAGCTGGGGATTAAAAAAAAAAGTTATTAGCCTTCATGGAGCTTATAGTCCATTCTTGGCCACGGGGAGTATAACTCTTTTGCCTCTTGTCAGATGCAAATGCAGTTGAAGAAACTTTTAAATTTCACCTGCTAGTGTGTTATATAGAGATGGTTCTTGTCTATTATGTGTGAAACATCTCTGTAGATTTCCTATTTTAATTCTTTCCCTGAGTCATCTCCCAAAACATAGCTGCTGTGGTGCAGAGAAGACACATTTTGATATTAGCTTAAACAAGATGATCATAATTTGGGGGGGGGGAGGGTTGGTTATGGACCTCATTGTGAATTGGTAAAAATAATAACAGCTAACACACATACTCTGTGTTGGGTGCTGTGCATGGTGCCTTATGTGCATTTCTCCTCAAGGCCATTTGACCTCAAGACAGGTAGGAGTCCTTTTGTTCTTCTCTGAGTCACTGAGAGGCTATCCAGACCCACGTGATGAAGCAATTGTCCCCGGAGCCAAAGTCCCAGGGACCACAATGTTCTTAGTAGAGTGTTCATGAGCACAAACACACATTTTTGCATACAGTTCCAAGGAGTACAAGCCACACCGACACCGTGGTGATGTGTTTAGGGAACCCTGACTAACTGTATCCTAATGAAGAAAATAGCTGATGTTGGAAAACCATTCTATACCCCCTCAGGTCAAAGTGTGTGGATACAAAGTGTGGTGATGTGTTTAGGGAACCCTGACTAACTGTATCCTAATGAAGAAAATAGCTGATGTTGGAAAGCCATTCTATACCCCCTCAGGTCAAAGTGTGTGGATACTTTCTGCACTGGTCATGAGAAGGGGGAGAACCCAGCCCACGTTGAGGCTGAGAGCCCTGTGCATACATGCCGTGAAAAACTAATGTAATGTCATCAGCCACATCCAGTGGTTCTCAAAGTGTGGTCCTTGGATCAGTAGTGTCACCAGCAGCTGCACTCCTGGTAGAAATGCAGATACTCAGGCTCTGTTCTAGATCTACTGAATCAGAGGCTGTGTGTTGACACGCCCTCCGCTGATTCTGATGCATGGGATACCCGGAGCAGCACTGTCCAACAGAACTCTGTGTAAAGATGGAAGTGTCCCAGGGCTGCACTGTCCAGTATGGTAGCCCCCAGCACAGGTGGCTTTTGAGCACTTGAAATGTGGGTGGAGGAAAACTGAATTTTTAATTTTATTGGATTTTAACTAATTAAAATGTAAATGGCCACATGTGATGAATGGCCATTGTGTAGGGCAGCACCACTTAGCCCCATGGCATTCCTAAATACTCCTGTTCCTCACAACACAACAAAACAAAGAACTGAATGCCACATCTAGAATTATGTATTATCTATTTGTTTATTCCAGTGTTGATGTTATTTAACTAGAAAATGTTTGGGATGGGAGCCTTGCAGTTTAATGCCAGTGACATATTCCTGTGAGGCGTGAGATGATTCATTTTCAGAAATACCAAATAAAAGCAGTGCTGTCTAGTTCACAATAGGCTTACAACCTGTCGGAAACATGTACGAACCACCCCCCTCAAAATGGAGTCCCAAACCCTTACTTAGATGCTTCACTTCCTGGTTCTTCTTCCTCTCTCCATTTCCAGGGCTTATTTTCACGGACTTTGCAAGGAGCATGCTCCAAAGACCTGAAGTGTCTGCATCACCTTAAGGAGGGTACTTTTTGCCTTACATGGGCATAGGCGACTTCCGGGTAAGGCTGTAAGCTCTGTAGTGCTCAGCCAATGAGGAACCAGGGGACTTGCATGCTAGGAGATAAATCGTCTGATGCGACTGCCCCAAGTGTGCCTGTCCATCAGACACCCGCTCTTGCAAGAATGTTGAGTAAAGCCTTGCTTCACTGTGCTGGGAGGCTCCGTGTCCCTCCTATGAGAGCTTATTTTTCACATTCTATAACAGAAAAAACAATTTGTATACATTTCCAAGTCCCGTCAGAACTTACGGGATGGGTGCCTTCTTAGGTGCTTTTGGATTTTGAGGGCAAGTACTTTTGAATAACCCCAGCAACTCAAATTCCTCAAAGAATGTGAAATTCTGCTTGTACTTGAGGGACAACTATGGTGTTCTATATGTTGGTCAAGGGGAGATATGGTCACTAGCAGAAAGTTGGTGTCCCACACCGAGAGGAAGTCTCATGAATAAAAGGAACAAGGGCAGGACATTGCATGACAGAATAACATTTGGCTAAAGCGTAAGGTTCATGAAGTGTTGAAAATTAAGACCCCGACACCACTTGTGCGGAGTGGGATGATGGAATCCACAGTTGCCCTCGTTCCTGACTTCCAGCCTTCGACTCTCTCGCCACTGTTGCAGTCCGTGGGATCCTAAGCAGGATGATCACAGTGCTGGTGGTAGAAAAGAGGGGCCCAGTGTAAGATGTCACAGGGGCAGAAGGGACAGGACTTGTTATCATAGGGGCTGGTGCACATACCGCGTGTCGGGAACTCTCATGGAAACGTGACACCCAAGGAGGAGTTGGGTGCTGCCCTGAAGGAACTTAGAGCCCAGGTAAGGGAAGGGAACCGACCTGTCAACATATGAGTGCAAACCATGCTATGTGCTTCCCTTAGAGATCAATACGGGGTCCAGAAATGGAGGACATCACATCGAGGAGACCCTGACATATATAGCATATACCCCGAGACCTCTTGCTGTTTCCTCATCTCTCGTTTCTGGCTTCCAATTCTGCTGGTCCTTTTATAGTTTTCACCCACGGTCGTGTTTTTCCTCACTCATAGCTCAGTGTATTTTAACCATTAAAAAACTCAACGAGTATATTTTCTGTTT
The DNA here is from genome assembly GCF_022837055.1 of Prionailurus viverrinus. Lineage (NCBI taxonomy): Eukaryota > Metazoa > Chordata > Mammalia > Carnivora > Felidae > Prionailurus > Prionailurus viverrinus. Next base: position 99,729,854 of record NC_062565.1, on the reverse strand, counting down.
CTCTAAGTGCATGGGGCCATGTTTGATGTAGCGTAAGTCACATTGCTGGCTCCACCATGCTCTGAGATTGACCAGTCCCACATCTAAGAGTAAACTGTCTGGCTGAAAAACAGTTTATTTGGGTATTTGCGTGGGTATTTATTTGTTTATGCATCTCTTCACTTAGGAATGGTTTAGAGACTTTTTTTTAAACGTCCCATCTCTTTCTGGAAATACTTGAGAACTCTTGCGTAAATATGATTAGGCCAGAAAAATAAATTAATCAGGTGATGTGGCTTTAAGGCACAGGATTCTGACCTCAGGTCAGAGACAGATGCCCAGGGAAGTGGGTAGAAAGAAGTAAATTAAAGCATCTGCCTAGCGCTGTCCTTGGTCCCGCCACTGCTTTCCTGCCTGACCGCCGGGGCCAGGTCCCTTGCGGCCTCCTCAGTCCTGCTAAATGTGCCCTGCTTGGCTCTTTGCTGCTGCAGATCACCAGTAGCCCAGCTGACTTTTTGACTCCTCACCAACTCGCCATTTCCTGTGTCTGACCTAGGTTTCTAGAACTAGGACCAGGTTATATCACTGCATCCAGCCCAGAAGATTCCTGCCCAGCAGCCTCAGGTTGGACGCTCTGAAAAGGCTGGAGATCTGACAACATGTCTTTGTTTGTAAAATTTTCCCTTATTTCTTTTAAAATCCCTTTGTAGGGTGTTGCTCCCTGCAGAGGTCATTTCTGTGATCTGATTACTACGTAAAATTATTTTCCTTTATTATGAGTTCACAATTGGTCTTGACATTAGCTTGGAGTGACCCTTCGTATTTCTCATAATATCCAGGGCGGAGCCTTATCTCTCTCTCCGTAGTGGTAGAGGAAGTCTTGTAATGTCACATTTCTGCCAGCCAACAGTGGTAATTGAGACTGATTTAGTGTGTTTAGAGTCTAAGGATCTTAAAGAGACTTTTAATCCTCTCGTTCATTTAGGATAGAGTCATTTCTTCCATTTTTCTCTATTTTCTACAAAACTAAGATCCTCTTTTTAATGTGTTCAGCTTTTAATTTTGTAGGTGCAGATATATCTTGCTGTAAGTAGAATTGATATAGAAAAGCCTGGCCTTACTTTGCTTTCTTCATTAAATAACAACTTTTCTTAATTATACTAAAAAACAGGAAGAAGTTGTATTGATGCAATTATTTAAAGATTATGACTGAATATTGACCCAAACTACAGTAGCTATGGCGAATGAATGTAGCTCAATTTGTTAGGGTGGTAATTAATGATAATAACTTAATTTTTAAAAATATTCATAAATAACTAGATGTGTGGTTAAATGATCATTTTTATAATATAAGCCCAATTACAGAAGTCAGTTTGCACGCTCCTTTTCAGGAATCCATTTTTTGCAATCTAGATCTCTTTGTAAATGCCATAATGTGTATGATTCTGGCCCAAAACCCAAGCAGCAGATATTGAGGCAAGCAGCTGTGTTTGTAGGTCAATTATGGCTTGAATAGGAAGTTCCTTGTTCTGTTAGTTGATTGATAAGCTGGATGGTTGATATTGACATTTCATTGGTGTTATAGCTTTGGCTCTTAGCCAGAGATTTTGATTAATATAATGATTAATTAGCTTTATAATTGATGGTAATAGCCAGTTTTAAGCTTTAATTCATGTTTTCTGGGTGAAAAAGAGAATCTATATCCTTTTATTTATTTTTTAATGTTATTTATTTTTGAGAGAGAGAGGGACAGTGCACGAGTGAGGGAGGGGTAGAGAGACAGGGAGACACAGAATGTGAAGCAGCCTCTAGGCTCCGAACTGTCAGCACAGAGCTGACATGGGGCTCGAACACACAAACTGCAAGATCATGACCTGAGCTGAAGTCGGGCGCTCGACTGACTGAGCCACCCAGGTGTCCCGGATCTATAGCCTTTTAAAGATTTAATGTAGAACAATACATAAAGCTTTTTTTTTATTAAAATGTTTTAAATAAAAAGATAGGTAGAGACAATTTAACATGTACTTAGGTAAAATTGGTTTGTCTTGCTTTTTCTTTAAATGGCATGAAGGTTTTTGTCTTATCTAGTGAATCATTCCGACATAGAGACAAAGGTATGTTTAGGAAAGCTCCAGAATGTCACATGGCTTCGGGTTAAGAAAACAAATGGTCAGTTGACGGGGTGATGACAGTGGAGGAGCCTTTTGTAGTGCATCAGTGCAAGCCTCCCAGCCTGAGTACAACTTGGTTTGTCCTCACTTTCCCAAGAGCAGGTACAGGAAGGGTCTATAGCTTAGTAAAATTATTGAAAGTTATAAATGGTGCCTGGCCTTTGCACATGCTACTCCACTTCTGGGAATATGGTTCTTCTAAGAAAGTAATAGAACAGACTTAAATATGTAGCTCCAAATTAAATATTTGTTGATCACATCAGTGTGCAATATTCAACTGGAAAGAATTGATCAGAAGGGGGATTGATTGGGGTGCCTGGATGGCTTAGTCGGTTAAGCATCTGACTTTGTCTCAGGTCATTATCTTGCGGTCTGTGAGTTCCAGCCCCACATCAGGCTCTGTGCTTACAGCTCACAACCTGGAGCCTACCTCTGATTCTGTGTCTCCTTCTCTCTCTGCCCTGCCCTTGCTTGGGCTCTGTCTGTCTGTCTGTCTGTCTGTCTGTCTCTCTCTCTCTCTCAAAAAATAATAAAAATTTAAAAAATTTTAAAAGAAGGGGGAATGACTAAGTAAATTAAACTAGTATAAAAGTTAAAAAACATGGAAATGGAGTCAAACTTTTTTCTTGGCAGGAAAGCTCTTTTTCAGGCAAAAATTTGTGAGGGATTCCAAATATATAAAACAGAGGAAAGGGGAGTTGCTTCTGTCGAATTGAGGTAGAGGGCCTAGAGCCTCCCCCACATCTCCTTCACTCCTGCAGGGGCCTCAGCCACCTCAATCACATGCTTAGGCAATCCCCAAGGGACACAGAGAACATTTTAATGAAAATTTATTGGCCTGGAAAGATACTCATGGTTTGTTACATTGTAACATGAAAAAGCATATTTGAAAACACAGTGCGATTCTAATTTTACAAACAACGTGTGTGTTTGAATTTTGCCTGTTTACGCTGTGATATATGTGGTGTGCGTGTGTTTATGGCAAAGAAAAATGTTTAGCAAGAAGTACACCAGGTATTCAAGAGTTAACTCATTTTTTATGGCCTTTTCTTTATATATATATATGTGTATATATATATATGTATATATATATGTATATATATACATATATATATATACACACACACACACACATACATATATAATTTTTCAGTATTCTTCATTTGTTTGAAGTTTCAATACTTTATCTTTTTAAATTTACATCCAAGTTAGTTAGTGTATAGGGCAATAATGATTTCAGGAGTAGATTCCAGTGATTCATCCCCTACATATAACACCCGGTGCTCATCCCAACAAGTGTCTTCTTACCCATTTAGCCCATCCCCCACCCACAACCCCTCCAGCAGCCCTCAGTTTGTTCTTTATATTTAAGAGTCTCTTATGTTTTGTCCCCCTCCTTGTTTTTATATTATTTTTGCTTCCCTTTCCTATGTTCATCTGTTTTGTATCTTAAATTCTTCAATGAATGAAGTCATATGATATTTGTCTTTCTCTAATTTTGCTTAGTATAATACCCTCTGGTTCCATCCATGTAGTTGCAAATGGCAAGATTTCATTCTTTTTGACTGCCGATTAATACTCCATTGTGTGTGTATATGTGTATATATGTGTATATATATATATATATATATATATATACGCATACATATATACATACCTACACACACACACACACACACACACACACACACACACATATATATATACATACCACATCTTCTTTATCCATTCATCAATCAATGGACATGGGCTTTTTCCATACTTTGGCTATTGTTGATAGCGCTGCTGTAAACATTGGGGTGCACGTGCCCCTTTGAAACAGCACACCTGTATCCCACGGATAAATACCTAGTAGTACAATTGCTGCGTCATAGGGTAGTTCTATTTTTAATTTTTTTGAGGAGTGGCTACACCAGCTTGCATACCCACCAGCAGTGCAAAAGAGATCCTCTTTCTCTGCATCCTTGCCAACATCTGTTGTTGCCTGAGTTGTTAATGTTAGCCATTCTGACAGGTGTGAGGTGGTATCTCATTGTGGTTTTGATTTGTATTTCCCTGATGATGAGTGATGTGGAGCATTTTTTCATGTGTCTGTTAGCCATCTGGATGTCTTCTTTGGAAAAGTGTCTATTCATGTCTTCTGCCCATTTCTTCACTGGATTATTTGTTTTTCGGGTGTGGAGTTTGATAAATTCTCTATCGATTTTGGATACTAACCCTTTATCTGATATATCACTTGCAAATATCTTCTCCCATTCCATCAGTTGCCTTTTAGCTTTGCTGATTATTTCCTTCACTGTGCAGAAGCTTTTTATTTGATGAGGTCCCAATAGTGCATTTTTGCTTTTGTTTCCCTGGCGTCCAGAGATGTGTTAAGAAGTTGCTGCAGCCAAGATCAAAGAGGTCTTTGCCTGCTTTCTTCTCTAAGATTTTGAAGGCTTCCTGTGTTATGTTCAAGTCTTTCATCTATTTTGAGTTTACGTTTGTGTATGGTGTAAGAAAGTGGTCCGGGTAAATTCTTCTGCATGTTGCTGTCCAGTTTTCCCAGCACCATTTGCTGAAGAGACTGTCTTTATTCCATTGGATATTCTTTCCTGCTTTGTCAAAAATTAGTTGGCCATACGTTTGTGGGTCCATTTCTGGGTTCTCTATTCTTTTCCGTTGATCTGAGTGTCTATTTTTGTGCCAGTACCATACTGTCTTGATGATTACAGCTGTGTAGTATAGCTTGAAGTCTGGGACTGTGATGCCTCCTGCTTTGGTTTTCTTTTTCAAGATCACTTTGGCTATTCGGGGTCTTTTCTGGTTCCATACAAATTTTAGGACTGTTTATTCTAGCTCTGTGAAGAATGCTGGTGTTATTTTGATAGGGATTACAAAAGTTAACTCTTTTAGACTCTGGATTATGAGTACTTTAATTCCCTTTCTTTTTTCTTATCTGTAGTTTTAATTTTTTAAACAATGACCATGTGTTGATTTTTTAATAAGAGAATATTTTTGATTAAATATACATATGAATTTATAGAAATCATGGCTTTGGAATATATAGTATTTATATATCATACATCTAAATGTGCAAGTAACCTCTAACATTTAGAAAGAAGATCTGCATAAATAGTACTTGGTCTCTGTTCTAGTTATCTTCTGCTACGTGAAAAGTCACCCCCAAAACTCAACTTTCTTTTTTTTTTTTTAATTTTTTTTTTCAATGTTTATTTATTTTTGGGACAGAGAGAGACAGAGCATGAACGGGGGAGGGGCAGAGAGAGAGGGAGACACAGAATCGGAAACAGGCTCCAGGCTCCGAGCCATCAGCCCAGAGCCCGATGCGGGGCTCGAACTCACGGACTGCGAGATCGTGACCTGGCTGAAGTCGGACGCTTAACCGACTGCGCCACCCAGGCGCCCCCAAAACTCAACTTTCTTAAAACAACAACTGATCATTTCATTATTGATCATAGTTTCTGGGGGTCAGTATTTGGGAAGGGCTTTGCTGGGTAGTTCTGGCTCAGGGTCTCTCTTGTAGTTACAGTCAGATGATGAACAGCCAGGGTTGGTCAGGCATCTTTTTCTTCCTATTGATTTAGGGTCTCTCTGCAAGGGCTAGTCTGGACTTTTCTCACAGCACTGTAACCTTGGGACAGTTCAGACACCTTGCATAGGGGCTAAAGTTTTCAAGGGTGAGTATACCACTGAACAAAGTAGAAGCTTTTATGGCCCAGTCTTGAAGTCATCTGGAACCATTTCTACCATACTCTTAGTCAATAGTAACAAGCCCATCAAGATTCAAGTGAAGCATCACAGGATAGGAGACATAATTCATGGGGCCCAGTGCAAAATGAAAATGCAGGGTCCCTTGTTCAAAACTTACTAAAAATTTCAAGTCCATGGCAACAGAGCATTAAACAAGGTATGGAGCCCTTCTAAGTGAGACATCCTATGAAGCCATCCCTGGGGAGGGAACATCAGTCCCATCTCTTGATAAGAGGAGCATTGAGGCCATATTGTAGAAAAGCATGAGATGGGAATTAACGGTGAGACCATCTTTGAAGAACAAATCTGTCAGTCTCTGTGACTGATATTCAGTTAATGAGGTGGGTCACATTTTTACTCCCCAGAACTGGAGCTATCCATTAAATACAAAGGAGGAACTACTGACTCTCCAGCAGTCAGGCTGACATAAGAGTAACAGGGATGTATTTTTAAACTCTTTGTGGAGAGATACTGCTTGCCTCTAAATAGACTCGAGCAAAAATACCTGTTTTATATCTGTTATGAACTGCATTGTGTCCCCCACAAAATTCATAGGTTGAAGCACTTACCCTCAGTGTGACTATATTTGGTGAGAAGATCTTTTTTTTTTTTCTTTCAAGTTTATATATCTATTTTGAGAGAGAGAGAGAGGAAGAGGGAGAGAGAGAGAGCACATGAACAGGGGAGGGACAGAGAAAGAATGGGAGAAAGAATCCCAAGCAGGCTCCGTGCTGTCTGCGCCAAGCCCAGTGAAGGGCTCAATCTCACGTGACCTGGGCCAAAATCAAGAGTCCATCGCTTAACTGACTGAGCCACCCAGGTGCCCTGGTGATAGGGTCTTTAAGGAGGTCAAGCTAAATGAAGTCATGAGGTGAGGACCTCATCCAATAAGACTGGTGCCCTATAAGAGGAAGAGATACCAGGAGTGCATGAGCACAGAGTAAAGTCCATATGAGGGCACAGAGAAGATGCAGCTGTCAGCAGGCCAAGGAGCAGCCTCAGGAGAAACCACACTCGCCGACACTTTGATCTTGGCCTTTCCAGCCTCCAGACCTGTGAGAAAATATAAATGTCTGTTGTTTAAGCCCCTCGTTCTCTGGCATTTTGTTATAGCATCCTGGGTACACTAATACAGTATCTAAGATTTTTACCTATTTGCTTTACTTGTCCTTGTGTTTTCTTATTAGTCATCCTTAATCCATTGGCTGTCCCAGTTCTTTGTCAGCTTCCAAGGAAAGCCAGATCTGATAGCAAATGCCACGTTTCAATTGATGTCCCTTCTTTAATAATATTTTGGTGACTAAGGGCTTCATTATTTTTCCTGGAGTATTGCTTATGTCCAGCAAAGGTTCATGTCTACTCTAATACTGTAGATCATTCATGGATTTGTATGTACATTTGAAGATTGCTTTTATTAACTGGGTCAATTATTTGCAGACATGACCATGAACGGTTCATTTCACCCTTTCTGTGTATGCCACTATTGCCCTCAAGGGCTGGAATCTTTCTTATCTCCCCTTGAGTCTGGGCTGGCCCTATGATTTGCTTTGACCGACAGAATGCAATGGAAGTGATGTTGGTGAATCCCAGCCCTAGTTCTTTAAAGGTGTTGCACTGTGTAATGCAGTCTGCCTATCCTGCTGGGAGTACCTGGGAAAGGGAGAAGGCTCAGGTGGGGAGCTGCAGGCATGAAGATGTTGAGCGCCTGCTGCGTTCCAGGACGGAGAGGGAAGTGGCTAGGGAATGGGGGGATGTCAAGGACAAAGTACACCAGCTGGCCCTGGTCTTGTGGCCAGGAAGGAACCAGGAATGAAGCACAGGGGTTTCATGATGGTGGTTTCAATTGGCCTTGGAGCCCTGTTGACCTGCCCTGGATATTGCAAAGTTGGAACTGTCAGGGCTGGCTGATGTAGGAGCCAGCAGGACAGTATCCATAATTGCCTCAGAGAGCTGCTGGCCCTTGGATCTCTGGTATGGGACACTTTCCCCAGGCATTGACTGCGGAATTGGCTCCAGAACACATAGTGTCTTCCCAAAGCTGTATGATGATAGCTCCCCTAAACACTGTAGTACTTTGAATTGCGTGACCTCAAAATTCATATGTTGGAGTCCTAACCCCTAGTACCTCAGAATATGAACTTAACTGGAAATAGGGTCATTGCAGACATAATTAGCTGAAATGAGGCCATACTGCTGAAGGGTGGGCCCCTCATCCAGTATGACTGGTGACCTTATAAAGAGGGGAAATTTGGACACAGGCAACATGTAGAAGAAGAAATAACACAATGTGAAGATGAAGAAATAGATCAGAGTAACGCAGAAGCCAAGGAACGCCAAAGACTGCCAGCAAACCACTAGGAGCTAGGAGAGAGCACGGAACAGGGGCAGAGAGAGAGGGAGAGAGAGAATCCCAAGCAGGCTCCATGCTGACAGCACAGAGCCTGACTCACGGACTCACGAACCGTGAGATAATGACCTGAACCGCAATCGAGTCGGACGCTTGATGGACTGAGCCACCCAGGTGCCCCTGTAGTACTTTTTTCTAGCAGCCCCAACAAGCTAGTACAGAGGCTGGTGCCCCTTTCCCCACTTTCCCTCATCCCTGCAGTTCTGGGTGGATGAACGCAGCCATCAACTTGTGCCCATGACGAGGAAGCTGCCAAAATGGCCTCACATCTTAATCCACTTAAAATGAAAGTTCTCGTTTCCTCAGAAAGTTCTGGGAAAGGAGATTTATTGGATCTTTCAGGCACAAGGGAAAGGAGATGATTTTTGGTAAGAGGACCCCTTTAATGCCTCTGAAATGATGCTAGATACGTGATCTACCTTCTTCAAGACCTTTCTACCCAAGAATATGTCTTTAGTTATTCCAGAGTTTACAGAGGGTTAACACTGAGTTGTTTCTCTCAAGAAAGCTGAGTTAACCTAACTGTATTAGGATTGGCACTCAGTTATTCCAATGTAATCATTTGCATGACTTTTAGTGCCTTAATTGTTGAGAGCTGATGTTAGCATCTGAAAAGTAACATACCTGGTGCGGAAACGTTTAGTGCCTTAGACTAACGATAACATTGGGTGCATTATGAAGGAACAGTGGAAATTACATTTGCAAGATCGCTGTGGCGATAGAACGTTCTGTTAGACAAAAAAAAAAAAAATGGGAAAAGCATGCAGGAAAAGAAAAACATGTTTTATTCACAGCATTTGTCTGGCTATGCTCTCAGACTGGAAGGCAGGGAAGAGTTTATGAGCTGCTCAGTGCTGCACCAGCCTGGGCCGGATGATTTAGAGCAGCCTACCCAATTCTGATTGAAGTAGAGAATTTTCAGTCACTGGAATCAAAAGAGGTTGGCAGTGTTGTTGTATTTGAAAATGCTTTTCGCACTTTAGATAGGATAGCATTTTGTAAGTGAAAATTGGATTTCCACAGAAAGCACATATTTGCAGTGATGTATCCCAATTTGGTTTTTTTTGTGTATGTTTCTCATAACTTCTGATTGATAGCTTATTTTAAAAATATGTTTGGAAAAAAATATGTAATGTATATGCCTCTGTCTTCACCAGTGCAGTTTTTAGGTCAATTTTAGGCTGATTAACTTTGCCCTGTCCCTTTAGTAGTTTGTTTTATTGATCACGTTCGATATGTGCAAACTCATAGAAAACTACGGTAAGAAATAAGGCTCTAAGGATTTAAAAAAAATTCTTAACTATGTGAATTGGCGCAAAATGTTGATTTTGAGTTTGGGATACTTTCTGTACTAACTGAGAACATTTTGTGAAGTTTTAATTCTATATTTCTTCTGGCAGTTTAATTACCCTAATTCAGAAATACTCTGCTTAAAATCTCAAAGATTAAACAAGTCAAAAAGGTGGGAGGGCAGCAAGATGAGAAAAGAGTGAATTAATTCTGTTGTGTCCAGTTCACAGGAATTATCTTAGCCCTTGTGCGTGTTCTTCTGGAATCTGCCTTTGGTCGGTTCCTTTCAGAAAAGAAAGTTGTTTTGTGTTTTGTTTTTCCATGTTGCTTTTTCCTCTTTGAGTCTGGACAGGCTGGCTTCCAGATATCTGGGCTATTCTAAGGCCTCTTGGTATTCTTGGGGTATTGCCATCCCTCTTTCCCGGGTGGATCATGAGGTACTGTCCAAAGCAAGACAGTGGCAAAAGCATCTCCCCTGGGATCTCAGGATGCTGCTGGGCCAAGACCATTTTCCTGGAGCAGTAATGTCTAAATCCTCTGTATCTTCTCCTCCACCCAACTCTAAAATCACACAAGCAGTGTTGGCAGCCCAGAGTCATTTCTACCAAGTCTCTGTCTGCCTCTAGGGCTGTTTCACTGAGATTGCACCTGTAGAGAGTAATTCTTTAAGCTGTAACGTGTTCTGCAACTCTAAACTGGGGATGTTGGTAATACTGCTTCTACTCGCTGACCCTTATTCACTCTCTAATAGCAACCTGGTTTCCACACCGAAAGCCGTCGAGGGAATCTGAGCTACCATTTTCCCCCTTGTGGTTTATGAGGAGTCGGCATCGCATAAGTGGTTAAGAACATGCTCCAGGTAGACAGACGCAGTTCACCTGTCACTACTGCCTCTCCGGCTGTGTGACGGGGGATGGGTTGTTCTCTGAGTCTGGGTTTCCTAAACTTCAAATGGGGATGGAAACAGCATCACCCTTGCAGAACCGTTGAATGGACGTTGCAAGCGAAGCACTATGCGTAGTGGCAGACGCATATAAGCACTCAGCAAGTCGTTAGCTCTCATTGCTTTCTGGAGGTATTTGGGGTTCTGTTATTCTAATAGCAAAGCCAGCGAAACCGAGCTGATTCTCCTGACTTAATGAATTGCAGCATCTTTCCTATCCTTTCCTACTCTTCCTATATTTCATCTTCCCTGGAATGTGAACTTACATTCATTAGATGAACAGAGGATGGTGTTGCCTCCCCCTTCCCCGCCCCCTTTTATTTATTTTTTTTTTTCAACATTTATTTATTTTGGGGACGGAGAGAGACAGAGCATGAACGGGGGAGGGGCAGAGAGAGAGGGAGACACAGAATCGGAAACAGGCTCCAGGCTCTGAGCCATCAGCCCATAGCCTGATGCGGGGCTCAAACTCACGGACCGAGAGATCGTGACCTGGATGAAGTCGGACGCTTAACTGACTGCGCCACCCAGGCGCCCCAGCCCCGCCCCCTTTTAAAATGCTGTGCTGGTGTTTACTTTGAGAAAGAAATCATGGAATAATAATAGATTTTTTTTTTTTTTACAAGTCTAACATTCAGATACCTGAGAACTCTGCCTGGCTTCTAGTCCTGAGAAATTGGAGGGAGCTGAGGTTCGTGAGGCAGTCTTGCAGGCAGTGGCCCTCTGCCAGTCCCTCCCGGTGGGCCACCATTCTGTCTGGACCATGGCTGGGTTCCTGTGAGCAGGGTCTAGGTTGTAGGGGAGGGGCCATGGGCATGCAGTTCTGTGAAAACACATGCTCCAGCATCTCTTTCTCAGGCATCCATTCTCATTGGGCAGAAGGTAGGATGGTTCATTATGATTTCTGGCTGGCATTTCATTGTTTGTATATTAACATTTAGTGTGGAGTGAGGTTAAAAATTCACGTTGTGGGCGCCTGGGTGGCTCAGCTGGTTAAGCAGCAGACTGGCTCAGGTCCTGATCTCACAGTTCATGAGTTCGAGGCCCACGTGAGGCTCTGTGCTGTCAGATCAGAGCCTGCTTCAGATCCTCTGTCCCTCTCTCTCTCTCTGCCCTTCCGCCACTCGTGCTCTCTCTCAAAAAAACCCAAACATTTTTAAAAAACGCACAAAAAAACATTTAAAAGAAAAGAAATTCATGTTGTCAGTGGCCATTTGAAAAAGCTGTCTAACTCTAAAATTTGAAACATTCTGCTTTCGTAGGAGGTAGTTATACGGTGATGCTCCTGATGTCAAGATGGTATTTTTAACAGCGCTTATTGAATCTGCTAATCTCATTTCATCATTTTGTTACAGATTGATGTTCTCAAAGCAGATCTGGAAAGCGCAGAATGGAAAGTTTTAGAAAATCTTATTCTGGAAGATGTCCTTGAACAAATTGGACAGCTCACCTTTGAGGTTCATCTCCACTGGCCCGGGTTTGAGGTCAGTGGCCGGGACAGCAGTGTCGTGAGGTTCTGGTACAGCCTCCTCAAAGAGTTAGAACTAAAGGGTTTTAGGCTTTTTCATAGTTACAAAGATTTATCTAAACCTCAGCTGTTCCTGAAGAAGGATATTTTCAATGCAAGTAGCTGTTATACTCTGAGCTGGGTGAATACAAGATGGAAATAGGATGAAAGACCTCATCAAGAACTCAAGGAAATAATTACAGCATGAGGCGTGTCCAGCAGTCTAATTATCGGTGTACTTGCCCAGTCTCCACTAGCCTGTTACCTGCTTGAGGCGGGGGTTGTGTTATTGCCTCTGTAGTGCATGTAGCTTGGCACCTGCCTCGTGCTAGGGGCACAGTTAACACTCGGGGAAGGGATGGACACAGAGGGCCATAGGAGTCAACCTCCATCTGCCCAGATGCTAGGCCTTTCACCTGTTTGCCTCTGACAGAGTGGGGACGCTTGTCCTCCTTCGTTTTAACATGGAAGATAATCCCCCACGTATCTGTTTTCCCTAAATTTCGTTTTGTGTCTGAAGTCCATGAATTCAGCAACATGAAGAAGAAATTACATAAATTTTCCATTCTTACTGCGTTCCTGAGATTAAGTTTGTAGCTTACTGTTCAAAACAGAGCCTTCCCTTTGACTTTCACTCAAAGGTTTTTTTCTGTTCACCTTGGTCAATAACATTGTTTACAACCTTGTAGATTTCAATCATTCCTACTTGCCTTTTGCCAAGGGCTCTGCTGTGGGGTTATAAGAGCCACTGTTGCTGGTTTCTGGGAACTCAGGCACACCAAATTCCGTCTTTGAGTTTCAAAGACTAGAACATCAAGAACTTCAACTCAGGATTCCTTCAGACTCAGCCTTAAATCCCCTTCTGTTCCTATGAAACTAAGCACAAAGCAGAATTTGCGTGTCTTTACTGTTGCCTTTTCTGACTTCAGACCTGATTTCTCAACCACCGACTTGCCTACGCTGTCAAATATTTTTTTTTTTTTTAATACATGATCTGAAAGATTAAGGGAGTTTTTCATAACTGCCAGTTGGCATTCATTACAAGACTGTGGCCTGAGAGCCAAAATCTGTATCTTTCCTGGGATGGTTATGCAGTATTTCAGTAGTGCCAATCTTTTTTACATTTTTAAATATTAAACAGAAAAGTGTAGGTTCTCGGTAGTTCAAATGATCTCTATCATTTTTATTTATAGGATTAGACATTTATCCCTACGAATGATTTTCAAAAATTCTACTTAAAATAAGTTAAATGGTATAAAATAAAGCAAATTATTACCTTATTATAAATTAAGTTTATTTCCTGGCATTTTTACATCCTGAGAGAGCAGGAAAATTTTGTGTCCATTGTTTGTTCAAGAAATCTAGGGAGTAAAATACTGATTGCTACTAGTCTTTATTCCTTTTCCCCATTTTTTACCTCCTTTTACTCCAGATGTTCCCTGTGTTGGCTTTTTGTTTCTTGCAGTGGTTTGAAAATACCGTTCCTCAAGTGAGAAACCAAGATATATTAGCTAGACAATCTTACTAACTTCAGTTCAAAAGGGAACAAGATTTTCTGAATTAGTGGTGATGATTTTGAAAAATACAAATGAGGTTTTTATTTTAAAACTCATAGTACACTAATAAAATTTATTGAGGTGGGAAGACCAGCTTGAATAAGTGTGATTTAAAGTAGCAGTTAGGAGTGCCCGGGTGGCTGAGTCGGTTAAATGTGCAACTTTGGTTCAGGTCATGATCTTGTAGTTCGTGAGTTCAAGCCCTGCATTGGGCTGTGTGCTGACAGCTCGGAGCTTGGAGCCTGCTTCAGATTCTGGGTCTCCCTCTCTCTCTCTCCCTCCTCCCCCCTCTCTCTCTAAAAAAATAAAAATAAAAAAAAATAGCAGTTAAGTTGCTCTCAAGACCATAGGTATTTCAAAAGCACAAAGTGGCGTAACTCTCAGTTTGCATGGTGTTGTCTCCAAAACAAGGTTAACTTCAGCCTAGTTCCTGTTTGGATTATATCACAGATTCTCTCTTTTATTTTTTAATTAAAATTTTCCACACTGAAATATGTACAATAAACCTGCTTTTTACATTAAACCTTTTTTAAACCTTCTTTTACACTAAAGTGTGAAATGTACTAATCCTATGTGTCCAGGCTGATCAGGTTTTAGATATGTACACACCCATATTAAGATTTTTAATTCATCAGATTGAAGATTTAAGGAATTACTGAAAGCCCCCTTTGTACAGGGCAGGTTACCACTTAGTCCAGATTGGTGGTGCAGAACGTTGACTTCATTACATTATATATATATCTGAGGTAAGAATGGCTGTACTGTTAAGGAGAAAAACCACTCAAAATCACAAACACACCCACCCACACCCACCTACTAGGCAGCTTGTTCAATAGTTATTTGTACTTGTTTTATGCTTATTTCTAAGGCTGTCCTTCATTCCCTTCATGGATAGTTTGAAATTTATGATGAGTATTCTGACTGTTGCTATGGTTTCCCTGCCTCTAAAATTTATTATGCTTATTGTGTAGGCTGGGGTTTCTTAACCTCAGCACGGATTGCCATTTGGGGTTGGCTAATTCCTTATTGGGGGAGGGAGGGCTGTTCTGTGCATTGTAGAATGTTCAGCAGCATCCGTGGCCCCACTCGATACCAGGAGCATCTCTCCCTCTGCTCCCTCAGTTGTGACAACCACACGTCTCCAGACAGTGGCAAATATCCCCTAGTGGCAAAATCATCTGCCGCGGAGAAATACTGGTGTAGGCCATGAGACAGGGTCTGGGGTACCACAGGACTGCTGTTTGGGAAGCTCCTGTTTGAGAAGAGCGGGAAAAATGAGAACCAGCACCACTGTAACCACCACAAAGGCAGCACAAACAAAACACAGAGAACAGATGAAGTCAGGAGCTGCTATTGAGAGCTTAGCGTGTGTCCAGCACTGGGCAGAGATTGCCCCTGATTCTCCCAGCAACCCTGCCAGGAAGTGTAATTTTCCCAGTTATACTGGAAGGGAATTCTGAGAGATTAGATAGCTTTTCCAGAATATGCCACTAGTGGATGATGGTAGAGAAGGAATCCACATCTGAGCCTTTCAGATCCGGAGCCTGTGCTGGCCCCCTTCCCTCCACAATGTCACCTCAATAGCCTCTAACAGATGTAAGATGCTACTCCCATGGATGTATTTTTGCTTCCTTATTAGTAAATGGGGTGTGTGTGTGTGTGTGTGTGCGGGGGAGGGAGAGAACCACAAATATACTAAGATCAGACCTGCAAATCTGTTAGAGTTGGGACATTTTTGTAGCATGCAGGTTTAATTTAAACAGCCTACTTGCGGGGCGCCTGGGTGGCTCAGTTGGTTGAGCATCCGACTTCGGCTCAGGTCATGATCTCACGGTTACTGAGTTTGAGCTGCGCATCGGGCTGTGTGCTGACAGCTCGGAGCCTGGAGCCTGCTTCAGATTCTGGGTCTCCCTCTCTCTGCCCCTCCCCCGCTCGTGCTCTGTCTCTCTCTGTGTCTCAAAACTAAATGTAAAAAAAAAAAATTTTTTTTAAACAATCTACTTGATTAAAATATGCCTGCCAAATGGAGGCTCAGTGAAAGAATATGGGGACCCAGCAACCCCTCGGTCAGTATTTCAGTTGCCAGAAAAGCTCTTGCAAGGCCTGCAAGCCGCTCTTGGCCCTGGCTCATCCCACTGTGTGGTACTTTCCTCATGGGTTTAGAAAGGGCACAGTCACTTGGAAGTTCAGTGTTTCCTTTGTTTAGTCTTTGACCTGCACATACATGAGCTTATTCTTAACAGAGCAATGCTCATAGATGGATCTGAAAATACAATTTAACATTGTTCTTCAAATGATGACAAATCTGTTATTTTTTTAGGTGAAAGACACAGTGTGTCAGAGATTCAGAGGTCCCCTTTTAGCACAAGCTGTGCCACAAGTTGAAATTAAAGTCAAAGAAAAAAGAATTTCCCTTTTCTCTTAGAGTGATTGTATTTGATGCAGCGATCACAGGTTATGCTATAAACATTTGTAACTATTTGGTACGTTCAAATGAAGGCAGCCAGGGAGAAATTGTTTGTTGAACATCTGTTAGAGTTTACATCAGGGTAGAACACAAGTAACTGCAAACTCATGAATTTACAGTGTTTAGTCCGATTAGCTATTTGTGTAAGTCATTTCTGCCTTGGCTAGACGATTTTAGGTATAGTAAATATGGCACAAGGTTTGTATTTCTGCAGTATTACATGTTTGGATTTTGCAAAGCTTGGATTCATACCAGGGAACCCCCCTCATCATCGTATTTTGTCAGATTAAAAATGAAGCCCTCATTAAAACAGATTATTTTACTTGACAATAGTACCTCCCAGCTCAATTAATATACTTGTTCACTTCTGCTAGAGGTAAGTTTATGTTTTTGCCTTTTAGGCAATAATGTAATTCTTTTTGTATTAGCCAATTGCTGGTTCTTTGTGAGTTCGTAAATACACTTAACCCTATGTAAAAAAGTCTTTTTCTGATTGAGAGAGGTATTTGTAGTTACTTATCACACGAAATCGGAACCCAAAGATTCAACGTATTTAACTGCCTACATTTAGATCTTATTGAAATTCTTTACATAATTATATTTCTGTCCTTAAGGAAAATAAATCAAGCAAGCTAGTGCCATACTTCGTGTTTAGCATTATATGGAAAAAATGCTAGTTCTCATTAAAACCGATGCTTTGTAAAACTAGCAATGTTGCTGTGGGCACAGTTGTGAGAAAGTGATGGGGGCCCGACTCTAATGGAAGAGGCCAAGAGAACGTCTTTAGCTAGGTTCTGTTTTACTGAAGAATGAAACACACATAATCTGGGTAACTGAGTGTTTCTTTTAAATTACCTCGGAGAGAGCAAGCTGGAAGCCGCAAAGATTATGCTGCAAATCTGAGATTTAAAAAATACACAAGAAAGTTGCATTATGTAAAGGTGGCAGAATAGTAGGATGAAAGGAGACAGATTTTGATGCTGTGGGTAACTAGCTATGTGGTATTAAACAAATCATCACCTTTATTGGCCTGTTTTCTTATGTTAGGTTGGAATATTTGATTTCTAAGGTTTCTCCTACCTTGATGATCTCGTTATTCTAAGGTTTTTGTGATTAGAGAAGGCTTAGACAGCGGTAGGATAATTTCTTGATTTGTGCGCTATAAAGGGAAGCCTTGGGATAAATTCAGAAGGATCCAAATGATGTGCTTATTCAGAAGAAAAGGCCGGGGCACCCGGGTGGCTCAGTCAGTTAAGTGTCCGACTTCGGCTCAGGTTGTGATTTCGTGGTTGGTGAATTCCAGCCCCGCGTCAGGCTCTGTGCTGACAGCTCAGAGTCTGGAGCCTTCTTGGGACTCTGTCTCCCTCTCTCTCTGCCCCTCCCCTGCTCGCACTCTGTCTCTCTCCCTCAAAATAAATAAACATTAAAAAAAAAAAAAGGCCCAGATAATAGGGGACTCTGTTCTGATGGCTCTCCAATCAAATGAAGTCCCCTTAGGCAAAGTACCTTTTTGGATAACACACTTAAACTCACCTGGTTCTAAAAACCGGGTCTCAGACTGCACTGGTTTGTCCTTTTGTTTCGAGAATCTCCTAAAAAAGTGGCAATATCTGAAGATGCTAGGTTAAGTATGTATGTATCTATGGTGATCCTTTTGTGTGTACATGTGTGAGTGTGTTACCTTTTGTACACACACAACACAAATGTATAGACATATACCTTTATATGTATGGATGAATTCCTGAGAAAGAAAAATCTTCAGGCACACGAAGCTCAGAGGGAGCCTGGACCCTGACAGAGCAGGAACCTGTACCTCCTGCATTAGTGCTAGGAGTTGAGTGTATCAGTGATGCTAGAGGCCTACAGCACTGGACATAAGGTTGTGTTGGGGGAAAGGATTGGCCTGGATACACCTGCAGCAGTGGGCCCGTTGGAGGGCAACAGCCTCAAAGAAAGAGTCCTAAAAAACCCACCCCTCTCACCCCTGCCCCACACCACAAGAAAGCTTTATCCTTGCTGTAGCTCTAGGAGGAAATCAAAGTTTCCCATGAGAATTTGAAACCCCTGGCCATTTTAAGGAATTGAATTTATATTAATCTCATGATGAGGAAAACCGTAAGTTGAGAAACCGAGGTAAAAAACTGAGGGAGTGAAGGTGAGGGTAGATGGCCGAAGCAAATGTAACACCACTGCGAAGGGACTGCTTCAACTCAGACTACAAAGGCTTTCTTAAAAAACAAAATGAAAAACAAAACAAGACCCACAGGAGATGCATTCCTAACACGAAGTTACAAGTGACAAAGAAATGGCCCACCATGAGGTAGAGTTGACGGACACAATAAACACTGGGATTTTCAGCCTAAGAACTTGACATAGCAAATCTTAAAGAAAATACAAATTGTTTAAAATGATTACAGGCGTAAAAGACTATACAAATAGACCTTCCGTCAAGGGAAAGTCATTGGAATACATTTAACGGATTAAGTGGCAGATTAGACACAGGTGAAGAGACCTCCAGGTTAACTGGAGGAAACTGCCCAAAACGTAGCACGGAAAAGTATAAACATGCACGTTCTTAACATTTTTTGGACAGTTTGAACCTTAGAAGATGAAGCAGTAAAGTTGAACATTTGAACCACGTAAAACGTGCTGCTAGGCCTGTACGTGCAGTATGGCAGCCATTAGTCACATTTTGCTATTGAGCACTTAGAATGTGGCTGATGTGACTGAGGAACTGAGTTTTACATTGTATTTACTTTTAATCAACTTAAATTTAAAAACTTATACCTGATTCAGTTATTAGAAGACTCTCTTTGCAACAACGTGGGCATGTAAATCGACTTGGTATAAAAGAGGTGGAATATTTCATGGATGTTTAGGGTCTGAATGGAGATGTGCTGTTATGTGTAAAATATACACCAGATTTCAAAGACTTAGTATGAGAAAAGTAAATATTTAAAAAATAATTGAATGTTGAAGTAATACCTTAGATATGTTATCTTAACTAAAATATTAAAATTAACATCCCCTGGGCTTTTTTTTAACTTTTTTTTTTTTTTTTTTTTTTACATTTATTTATTTTTGAGAGACAGGGCACAAGTGGAGAGGGGCAGAGAGAGGAGACGGAACCCAAAGCAGGCTCCAGGCTCTGAGCTGTCAGCACAGAGCCTGGCATGGGGCTTGAACTCACAAACCGTGAGATCATGACCTGAGCTGAAGTCGGATGCTTAACCGACTGAGCCACCCAGGTGCCTCACCCCTGGGTTTTTTTGTTTGTTTTTTAAATGTGACCATTACATTAGAAAGTTAAAGTCTACGGCCATACCACCCTGAATGCGCCCAATCTCATCTGATCTCGGAAGCTAAGCAGGGTCGGGCCTGGTTAGTACTTGGATGGGAGAAAGTTAAAAATGACACACATGAAAAAAAATTACACAGCTCACATTTTTCTATTCAACAGCATGATACTGGGACATGTACTTAAAATATGCGTGAGATTTGAGTTAGTCCCTCAGATCTCAAATGTTGAAGGGTGGAGAGTAGGTTGTGGAGAGCTAAAAAAAAATTCATCTGAACTTTGTGACTGCAGTTACAGGAAGCTGTACCAGCAAAGGAATTATCTTTCTTTGTCACTAAAAATAAAGCCACTCTAAGGACTCTGGCTGCAAGTTGTGCCTTCTTTTCCCTTAAGTTCCAGATAAAATTGTGGTGTTTAGGTTGAGAAAGTGGTTCCTACAATTATTATAGTGATTATGAACATGGAAAGTACACATAGAAATACAGATAATGTATATCTATACATATAATCACACACACATGCATATATACACAAACACGCATGCACACACATGTATTTGTTTTTGGTTAGCAAAATTTGTCTTGAGTTTACATGTTTCTGAAATGAGGCTCAAGATAGACTCTACATCAGTGTTTCTCATCCTCAGTGTACCTGCCTATCAACTGGGGACCTTATTACAAGTGCTGAATTTGATCCAGTGAAGGATATATATATATATATATGGATACAAAAATATGAATATATGAATGAACACAGAAATATATATGTTCACTGGCTCCTCCAACGAACCTCCATTTTCTTTTCTGTATCTCGGTGAGCAACACCATCTCCACGTGATTCTGATACAGCTGGTCCTCAGTCCGCTCTGAGAAACACTTTTTTCCAAGGAGAGCCTCCGTAACCCACGAAGTGTGGCAGTCCTTATGGCTATCATCCAAGGGTTTAAGATTTCATGGTTCTTGTTTTCCTCCCGGTAATTTATAAACGTGCTAAGGACATCAGGCACCCTCACAGTGCATCGTCAAGAATCACTATACTTTTTTACCTAGGGAAGCGCCTGTCTGACGCTATTCCCTGTCCTTTATCTTCAGAGTGTCTCCTTAGGGCAAAACATTCCCAACTTGTGCTTCAATATTTAAATGTTCATTTGATTAAAACTTTCAGTATAGCATCACTTTCATTCCAACCTTTAGGGAGGAAATCTGTCCTGGGTGTGATAAAAAGGTTGCAGTGAGGAACAGGGGCCAGAAGGTAACCACTTAATTTCAGCGAACATATGGATGGTCTTGAGGCTTTCTGAAGCTGGGCAAGAGCCGCACTCACTTGTGTACTCTGAAATAGGTACAGTCATGACTCAGTGTCACCACTAGGTGTATAAATATGGAAGGCGTTAAACTTAATCTGTGTGCTCTCAGCGTGCTGCCTTGTATTTTTGTTACGTAACTAGAATAAACCCACTAATGTTCCATATTAAAATACCATCCCCGCCTCTAAAGCACCATTTCTCCCCATAAGATAAAAATGACCCATGAAAATCTGCAAATGGTTTAATCTGTTGTCTCTCAACAGAGTTAACACTTAAAACTAAGAATGAAAAATTTGATAACACTTTCTACAAAAATGCTTTATTTAAAAATACGATCTTTTTAAAAAAGAGACTTTTATATACAGTTACTTAGTTTAGAAACAGTCAAAAACACAATAAAATAAACCCAGATTTAGAAATTATGATTTGTAACGTACACAATACTGATGCTGAACAAGATCAAAGTTTAAATGTATGGATTAATTCTTTTTGTCCCATCACATTTCAGTAATTCACATTTGTTAAAACCAGTGGCTTGGGACTGAAGAAAAGGTCTTGTGTGAATTCCTTCCTCTTCAGGAACGGCAGCCACCCTTCCTGGCAGATACAGAAAGGCAGTGTAGCAGCCAGGCAGTGTATTCTTATTTCTTTGAGTGTCTGTGTGTCCAAAAATAACACGTCTACCATTTTTATTCTCTTTTTCCATTTTCTTCTTTGGGATTTATTTATGTGTGGCTCTAGTACCAGGTCATCAATACCAGGCCTTTTTAGAAATTAATTTTTAAAAATGGAAGTTCTAAGCACAAGGAGCATGAATTGCTATTGATAGCCCAGGACTCCGAGCTAATGCCCTTAGGATATCAACGTTCAACATGATTTTGGTCTCCACGTCGGCACTCTGAGCCACGATGAACCGTTCTTTGTAAGCATGGTACTGAAATATTTCAAAGTACATTCAAATATATTATAGAGATTTGTACTAAACCAGAAGAAATGGCTTGTCACCCAAAGGGCTATTAGCTACTGTATTCGAGAGGCTATCTTGATTCCACAATTTGAAACTTAGAAGTTTTTTTTTTTTTAAACCAACCAACCACAGTTATTGCTTCTCAAACTGGGGAACCTTAGCCAACTTCTTGGAGTATCAATTTTACTCAAAGATGTGGAAAGAAGTTAAACATTTTTCTGATCTTAAAAAGTTCTGTTGACTATATCCACGAGCAAAATCAGAATAATTTTGAAGATAAAACATACAACTTCAAAGAAATGACAAGGTGACATTTTGGACGATGGTCTCATACCCTGTCTCCTATGAGGAGTATTTCAGTAGTAACATCTATGAATCAATGACCTAGGAGACCCTGATTTCTGAAAGTGTAGCCAGGTCCTTACAGACAGTAAATACAAATAAAATTCAAAGCCTTCACTCATCCTCTTGAGTGTCACCTTCAAAAATAACATAATTCTCTGATTATATATATAGTCCTGTCTGTACTGATCAGGAAGAAAGCCAAGGAAAGAACTCTGGACTGTTAATTTTCCATCGTTTAATAATTAGAGGAATATCTGCAGTTAGAGAAGATTGCTGGCTTACAAGTAAACACACAATATATGTCATAAAAAAACAGCAGAACTCCTGAATCCAAAAGGTTAGAACTTGACCCACCAAAAATAATGGGAACAATAATTGTGGGTGGTTTTATCCTTCTTTCACATTCACATTAAATTATATCATCCCTGTTCCTTCCCATTTTGTCGAAGAGGTACACATATGGTGCCTTTCAGAATTATTTGTCATTAGTTATATTACCTCCTTTAAAACCCCAAATCCACCAGGATTCTTCCTCAAGAGAGATCCTTTCAGTATATCGAGGGGGTAAACCCCAACTGCCTGCCAACAATAACCCTCACCGAATGGAAAGTCAGTGGTCATTCTCTGTATAAATAACATCTATAAAGAACTAAATGAAATTGCCAATGAAATTATAGGAGACAAATTTACAAGAAACGTTTTTTTTTTTTTTAAACAATGGGTCAACTTCATAAGGCCATGTAAGGAAATCATAATTTGTAAATCAAGTTGTCATCCAACACATTTAATAATTAAATATAGTTAAATATGATATTGGATCAAAAATGATCCTAGATAAGGATTAATCTCATTAATCCCACAATTTAATGAGACCATCCCAACCACATGTGATGACTTTCGATGTTTCATGAGGATGCCACACTGCACCTATGCACACCTTATCATGAGCTTTAAATCGACTGTAGAGTTTTGTGGTCTTCCAGTCCCAGATATTCAATTTTCCATTTCCGTCTCCTGAAATCACGTAGCTAGAATGGGAAGGAAAATAAGTTCAAATTATTGAAACACCTTAAAGTGGATAAGGAACAGAGAAAGAGTTCATCTTTTTCCCTGTAACATTAAAAAAAAAAAATATGAATATACAATACTCAGAATAACACGGTAGAGTATAAAGTACTCTATAATTTAAACTTCTACTTAAAAAATCTTCCCATTGAGCTACCAATCTAGGAGTCAAAATTTATTAACTTGGAAGTTATTTAATACATTAAAAATTCATTCACTTGGAAATTTATTAACTATGGAAACCCAGGGGCCACAATAAATGGAGTATTAAATCACTCTCTAGACAGAAACGGTGCAGGGAAACGAGCTTCACACAGAGCCAGCCAACACCGGTTCTACCAGAGTCAGACTCGACCACCTTCATAGTTATTTTCTGGCTTCAACGTCTTTTGAAAATGTTTAAGACTGACTCAGAGGGGTCAATTCCTAGCCTAAACATACAAGGTTACAAAGACTTCAGAATTACTTGTACCTACATATTTTAGCTGAGAATAGGGGACTGAGTGCAGAGTTTAACTCCAAGAAAGGCTCCACCTGGGCTCTGCAAATCCAGTGAGGCCTGGAAAGAGCCAAGAGCTGGATTTGAGGTCTCAACACAAAGGCTGCCGTGATGTTGTTCATGTCAACACTGTGATACAGAATTAATTCTGTTGTAGAGCGATCTACAGCAGTAGAGCGATCACAGTCTGGCTAGCCTTGTTAGAAGAGCAGAGAGACAAGAAGGCACTGCCTGTATAGATAGGCATTTATGATGTGGTTAAAGGCACAGGACCAAGCACTATAAGGAGACACAGTACAGAACTTAAAAAAGCCAAATGTAGTTTTCATAGCTTGCTCTTGCCTTTCCAGCAGGCATTGTGACAATCTGCACAGTTCTCATACAATTACGTACGTGGGAGTGATTTTTAAAGTGATTACTTGTACAACGGTAGGTCATATCATCATTATTTGAATATGAGAAAACAGGAGATTTAAACTTACCTCATGTCTGGTGAAAAGTCCACCTGACAAGCATAACCTGCTACCATATGGCCCTTAAAAATTTTTTTCTTATTTAATCTAAATCTATTCTGTGCTCCAAAAATTAAGATTTGGTTGTCCATCGATTGGCATGCTAGCCATTTCCCTGTAAATTCAAGAAATGGGACATTTTAGAGCAAGACCAAAAATTCTAAAAAGACTTTATTTTAAATATGTTCAGACATTAATATTCTCTTGTTACCAACCACTTTACAACAATAGGAAAATGAATTTACTATACTGTCTGTAAGGTATTACAAATGTGTTGCTGACAAGAGGGATTTATGTATAAAGTAATGGGTTTTGTGCATATAATCCCATATCATTAAGTACTCTCCATACAAAAGCTTTTTTTTTGCCTATATAAGGATATACAGAAATTCTGAGTTTAGCATTAACAGAACTCAAGTAAAATTTTATTAAATAAAATTAACTTGGACTAAGTCCAACAGAACCATGGAGGAAAAGAGATTAATCTATGTTAATTACGGAAAAAGGAAAGATTACCTCTTGGTGAGAAAACCTAGGATTATTAAATAAAACTATTCAAAAAAGATGTATCCCTAAACAATTATAGAAACTGTATTGAAAGGCCAAGTTGCTTTTATCTACCTAAGACTCACCAAAGCCTTGAGAGCCTATCTTTTTGCATCCTAGGGAACTTGCAGACATTATTAACTAAGGAAATGCTCTTAACAGTATTCAGTCTGAGAGGGTAAATAGCCTTGTTCAGGGCACAATATCTGTGATGGATAGTTTAAAAATGCATACATAAAATGTAGACACAGGGTGACAAATGTGACAAGTATACAATATGATTATCAAAGCAGAACCCAGTTAGGTTGCTCTTCTCATAAAAATCATAGGGCATTTGACAGAAGTGATCACTGATTTGCCTGTGGCAGACTCCTTGATGGAAGCACAAACTATTTCTTGCCTCTTTCTTCTTCCTTGCTCTACATTCACAGGAGCTATGTGAGTTAACAGTGATTTGATGAGTGTTGCCCAAACATCAGATCCTCTACTTTAATACCCTCATGGAGAGCTATAATTATACCAGTAAACTGTCACAGTATCTCTGTAGTGCAAATTACCTTATACTTAAAAGGCAATGCATTATTGAATAGAAAATAGTATTAGACGGATTTATCTTTTTTATTTTGCCTGAGAAAATCTTTTATGGTAAATTGCGAAAGTATTTTTATTATGGGGAACCAGATCAAAATTTTCTATCCCTTGAAAGAGAAAGAACTCACAGTAAATCACTAAATGACTGAACACGGTTCTGTTGGAAGGAGAATTCTCAAAAAAAACAAAAACAAAACCCGATCCTCGGATAGAAATCCTTAAGATGCTCAGTGTTAGCTAGAATTCCGTTTGTTTGCTTGCTTGCTTATTTATTTATGTATAAAAAAACAAGAGAACGGGTGAGGTGACTCACTTATGAAAACCAGTGATTATTTCCAATTTTGAAAACGTTTCCTTATACAAGTACGACCCTGTGACAGACTTGCCCTAGGAGGGAATGGCCAAAGTTCTTCTGAAGACAGAAATCACACTTTGTCTTAGAGGCTCATAAAACACATTAAAACCACATTCTACCTACTGACTCACCATTTGGAGACAAAGTCACTGCAGGCATCGAGTGCATACTGGGCTCTGCTATGTACTTGAAATCCACAGGGATGTCCCTAAAATTTAACAACAGCTTATCAGAAAAAGTAATTTTTAAAAAGTATCTTTAGGAGAATTGTCTCGGAAACTAAAGAGATATTCTTGAAATTATATATTTAATGAACCTTTCATGAAACTTCCCAGGGGGAAGGAAAATCACAAAATGGCATCCCGTTGCTTATTACAGATCTTTCACTTCACAAATGCCTTTCCGTGAGAATTATGACAGTGTTCGTGGTTTTCCAGTTCTACTGAAACTGTGAGTTTTATGTCAGAAAAAAATCTGTGACTAGAGTTCTTTAACAATGAGTTCATCTGAAAATGTACCACCGTAGGCAGAAGCAAGATGTCTGAGGCAAGCCTACAGGGACGTATTTTCCCTGCCAGTCAGCCTTAACCTGCTACTCTGCAAACAGGTGAGAGTGTAAAAGAGCCTTCAGCAATGCAAGTGGATGGTAGGCGAAGCTGCGCGGGGATCTGCAAGCAGGCAGGGCCCATCCGGAAGTAATGAGATTTCTGCATGGGAAAGGGCGATTAAGGGCCTGGTACCTGGACATCTTCTATTTTCAGTTTACATGTGAAGGATTCTAGATGCATATGGTGCAGGGGAGAAAATGCATTAAAAAATTCTTATGTGAGTGACACGAAGAATAAAACAAAAACAACAAAAATGCCAAACTAGTCACACCTAGATCTAGAACCATGACAATTTCCATATGCCGTTTTGTTTTTAATATTCTCCACTTAAAATTCTCCATGAAGAATTCTTTAGTAATTCTGAGGGATTTGGGGCTCGTTGCTTTTCATGAGTGACCAGGAATGTTTCTTACGGAGTAATGTGTGGAAAACGTAGTCTGAAGAAGAACACAGATATAAAGCAGCAATATCAATTTCTAACTATAGTGCAAGTTTCAAAACTTTGATTAATTGGAAAATAACAATCAGAATACTAATTTGCTTTAAGTAAGAATTTTCTCTATCCATCTATCTACCCATCCAGAAGAAGCAGATGATTAGACAAAACTTCTATGAGCGGGAATGCCTGGGGGGCTCAGTCAGTTAAGTGTCCAGCCATTGGTTTCGGCTCAGGTCATGATCTCACGGTTTTTGAGTTCGAGCCCCACATTGGGCTCTGTGCTGAGAATGTGGAGCCTGCTTGGGATTCTCTCTCTCTGCCCCTCCCCCCTTGCTCTGTCTCTCTCTTTCAAAAATAAATAAACTTAAACTTCTAGGAGGGTCTTGGTTAGAAGAAAACATTTTTAGGTGTAACCTGGGAAATAGTATCATTTATCAAATTTCCAATGCTTTATACCTCTAAGATATCGATGAGAAGTCACATTTAAAATGACTCAAATGTATCGAAAAGAACCTCAGTCTGAAAAAGGCTCAACCATTTGTCTCTCCTCATATAAAATTATTACCAAAAATCATCGGTAACATGGATTAAAACACAGGAGCAGTTCTAAATTAAATTAACCATGGTCCAGGTTCAGATCAATCAAGGTTTTACTAAAAGTAAACAGAAAAAAAATGTAGGTAGATCCCTTCTTTCAAGGAATCTTGGTACCACAAGTGGTAGACTAAGAAAGGAGTCTCAATACTCTGCGGACTTCGTCACTGCTAGCAAAAACGCCTGCTAGGCATAGTTATATTTAATAAACACAACGCTATTTTCTAATTAGAAACTGTAATTCAGTGTAATAAGCTAGTAACTTACATCTTACAATCATCTTCAGTCTGGAAATGGTATCACTGAAAAAACCTTAACAAAAATCCATGAAATTGTAAAGATAAAAGATAAACAGGAGGATCAACCTCTGTCGAATTTTCTTCCAAAAATATTTTAACAAAATAAACACCTTTGGGAGAAAACATGTCAGTGACATCTCACTCGTTTAGCAATTAGCATACCACAGGCTGCTCCATATCTAATTATAATCTCTTATTCTCCTTTAAAACTGTCTGCTAGTCGTAATAATTTAGTATTGTTTAAGAAAACCAAGTTTCCTTTAGTCTGCTTGTATCATTGTGCTACTCTTAGCAGGCTTAGGGTGTGCAAGTTTGGCAAACACCACCCGTCTGAATGATAGTAATAGTAATTTCAATTTTCCTAGTAATAATAGTAATAATTTTCCTATTGGTGGGATCAGTCCTCACATTGAGGTGGCCAGGGCCTCCCTTTCTCTCCCAAGGAAGCTGCCAGTAGCACCAGTAATTGCCTTTCAGAGACAGCTGTATGTGGTGAAGGATGGTGCTGGGGATCCGGAGGTGGTTTTGATGCCTACTTGTCTTTGTAGCAACACTGATCCTCACTTCTGTTTCTTTCCAACTAATCAGACTGGATGCAAGTTATCTTCTGTCCCCACCAGATCCTTCTTTCATCTAACTGTCCAGCCATATAATTAATTCAGGTTCTGGATGTTTTAGGTAGGCCTCAGGGTATCCACAAGGCACAAGCCTCTAACAGACACACAAAAGAGAAAGAGAAAGAAATCAAAGCATACTGCTATATAAAATCATCTAATCACAAAGGAAGAGAGAAAGAGAGAAAGGAATAAAGGAGAGAAAGGAATAAACAGCCAGAAAACAATGAACAAAACGACACTAGTAAGTCCTTACCTATCAATAATTACTTTAATTGTAAATGGACTAAGTTTAGACAAATATAGGTTAGCTGAATGGATAAAAACAAAACAAACAAACAAACAAGACCCAATATTGCGTATAAGAGAATCACTTCAGTTTTAAGGACACACACAGATTGAGAGTGAAAGGATGGAAAATATATTCCATACAAATGGAAATCAAAAGAAAGCAGGGGTAGCTGCTCTACTTGTATGAAACAAAGTAGACTTTAAGCTAAAAATTCCCAGTAGTAGAAAGGTCATTATGTAATAATAAAGGAGTCAATTCATCAAGAAGATATAACAAATATAAATACTTATACACCCAACATCAGAGCACCTAAATATAGAAAGCAAACATTAACAGATCTGAAGGGAGACATAGATAGCAGTAATAGCAGGGGACTTCAGTACATTGTCAACAATAGATAGATCATCCAGACAGAAAGTCAATATGGAAACATTGCACTTAAATGACATATTGGACCAGATAGACCTAACTGACATATACAGAACATTCCACCCAACAGCAGCAGAATACACATTCTTCTCATGTACACATGAAATATTCTCCAGGAAAGATCATATATTAGGCTACAAAGAGTCTTAATATCTTTAAGAAGACGGAAATCATATCATGCATCTTTTCTGACCACTATGGTATGAAACTGGAAATCAATTACAATAAAACTGGAAAATGTACAAGTATGTGGAGATTAACAACACACTACTAAACAAAACATGAGTCAAAGACATAATCAAAAGGGAAATCAAAACTATCCTGAGACAAATGAAAACAGAAAAACAACAGACCAAAACTTATGGGATACAGCAAAAACCAGAGGGAAGTTTATATTGATAAACACCTACATTAAGCAAGAAGAATCTCAAACAACTTAACTTTACACTTGAAGGAACTAGGAAAAGAAGAACAACCTAAGTCCAAGTTAGAAGAGGAAGAAAATAACAAAGATCAGAGAGAAAAGAGACTAAATAGATACAGATAGGAAAGAGACTAAGTAGAGACTAAAGAGATAACAGAAAAGATCAATGAAACTAAGCAGTTTTTTTTTTGAAAAAGAAACAAAATTAACATTTAGCTAAACTAAGAGAAAAACTCAAAAGAGACATTACAACTGATAATATAGAAACACTAAGGATCACGAGAAACTACTATAAACAATTATATACCAACAAAGTAGAAAACCTAGAAGAAATGGATAAATTCCTAGGAACATGCAATTTACCAAAACTGAATCATGAAGAAGTAGAAAATCTGAACACGACTAAGGAGGTTGAAGCAGTAATCGATAACCTCCCAACAACAAAAAAAGTCCAGGACCAGAAGGCTTCACTGGTAAGTTACACCAAACATTTAAAGAAGAATTAATATTAATCCTTTTCAAACTCTTCCAAAAAATAGAGAATTCTTCCAAATTCATTTTATAAGGCCAATATTACCCTGATACCAAAGCCAGACAAGGATACTACAAGAAAATTAGAGGCCAACATCCCTGATGAATATAGATGCAAAAATACTCAATAAAGTTTTAGCAGACTGAATTCAACAGTACACTAATGGAATCATATACCATGATCAAGTGGGATTTATTCCTGGGATGCAAGGATGGTTCAACATACACATATCAATAAATGAGATACAAAAATGAAGGATAAAAATTATACGATAATCTCAATAAATGCAAAAAATATTTGACAAAATTTAACATCCTTTCATAATAAAAAGTCTCAATAAACTGGGCATATATAGAACATACCCATGTGTGACAAACCCACAGGTAACATCATACTTAACTCTAAAAGGCCGAAAGCTTTTGCTCTAAGATCAGGAAGGGTGTCCCCTCTAACCACTTCTATTCAACATTAATAGTATGGGAAATCCTGGTCAGAGCAATCAGACAAGAAGAAAAAGGCATCCAAATCAAAAAGAAGTAAAACTGTCCCTGTTTGCAAATGGCATGATATTATATATAGAAATCCCTAATGACTTCACACACAAAAAAAGACCGTTAGAACTAATAAATGATTCAGTGAAGTTGGAAGATACAAATTCAACATTCAAAAATCAGTCGCATTTCTAGGCAATAACAATGAACTACTGGAAAAATAAATTAAGAAAACAATCCCATTTATAGTACCATCAAAAAACAAGAAAATACGTAGGAATAAACTTAACCAAGAAGTTAAAAGACCTGTATACTGACAACTATAAAACACTGATGAAAGAAACTGAAGATGACATAAATAAGTGGAAAGATACTCCAAGTTCATGGGTCTGAAGAATTAACATTGTTAAAATGTCCATAATACCCAAAGCAATCTACAGATCTGATTCAATATCTATCAAAATTCCCATGGCATTTTGACAGAATTAGAACAACAATCCTTAAATTTGTATGGAACCACAAAAGACTCCAAAGCAATCCTGAGAAAGAATAAAGCTGGAGGCATCAGGCTTCCTGATTTTAACCATATTACAAAGCTACAGTAATCAAAACAGTATGGTATTAGACATTTAAAGCAGAGATAATACCTATCCTTCTCAACCTGTTCCAAAAAATAGAAAGGGAAGGAAAACTTCCAGACTCATTCGATGAAGCCCGCATTACTTTGATTCCCAAACTAGACAGAAACCCAGCAAAAAAAAGAGAACTACAGGCCAATATCCCTGATGAGTACAGATGCAAAAATTCTCAATAAGATACTAGCAAATCGAATTCAACAGCATATAAAAAGAATTATTCACCATGATCAAGTGGGATTCATTCCTGGGCTGCAGGGCTGGTTCAACATTCACAAATAAATCAAGGTGATACATCACATTAATAACAGATAAGAACCATATGATCCTGTCAATCGATGCAGAAAAAGCATTTGACAAAATTCAGCATCCTTTCTTAATAAAAACCCTCGAGAAAGTTGGGATAGAAGGAACATACTTAAACATCATAAAAGCCATTTATGAAAAGCCCACAGCTAATATCATCCTCAATGGGGAAAACCTGAAAGCCTTCCCCCTGAGATCAGGAACATGACAGGGATGTCCACTCTCACCACTGTTGTTTAACATAGTGTTGGAAGTTCTAGCATTACCAATCAGACAACAAAAGGAAATCAAAGGCATTAAAATTGGCAAAGATGAAGTCAAGCTTTCACTTTTTGCAGATGACATATTATACATGGAAAACCTGACAGACTCCACCTGTCTGCTAGAACTGATACATGAATTCAGCAAAGTCGCAGGATACAAAATTAATGTACAGAAATCAGTTGCATTCTTACTAATAATGAAGCAACACAAAGACAAATAAAGAAACTGATCCCATTCACAACTGCACCAAGAATCATAAAATACCTACGAATAAACCTAACCAGAGATATAAAAGATCTGTATGCTAAAAACTATAGAAAGCTTATGAAGGAAATGGAAGAAGATATAAAGAAATGGGAAAAACATTCCGTGCTCATGGATTGGAAGAATAAATACTGTTAAAATGTCAATACTACCCAAAGCAATCTACACATTCAATGCAATCCCAATCAAAATTGCACCAGCATTCTTCTCAAACTAGAACAAGCAATCCTAAAATTTGAATTTTTTTTTTTAGCATTTATTTATTTTTGAGACAGAGAGAGACTGAGCATGAATGGGGGAGGGTCAGAGAGAGAGGGAGACACAGAATCCGAAACAGGCTCCAGGCTCTGAGCGGTCAGCACAGAGCCCGACGCGGGACTTGAACTCACGGACTGCGAGACCATGACCTGAGCCGGAGTCGGACGCTTAACCGACTGAGCCATCCAGGCGCCCCAAGCAATCCTAAAATTTGTATGGAACCACAAAAGACCCTGAATAGCCAAAGTAATATTGAAGAAGACCCAAGTGGGAGGCATCACAATCCCAGATTTTAGCCTCTACTACAAAGCTGTAATGATCAAGACAGCATGGTATTGGCACAAAAACAGACACACAGACCAATGGAATAGAAACCCCAGAATTGGACCCACAAAACTATGGCCAACTAATCTTTGGCAAAGCAGGAAAGAATATCCAATGGAAAAAGACAGTCTCTTTAACAAATGGTGCTGGGAGAATTGGACGGCAACATACAGAAGAATGAAACTAGACCACTTTCTTACACCATTCACAAAAATAAACTCAAAATGGATGAAGGACCTGAATGTGAGACAGGAAACCATCAAAACCCTAGAGGAGAAAGCAGGAAAAAACCTCTCTGACCTCAGCTGCAGCAATATCTTACCTGACACATCTCCAAAGGGAAGGGAATTAAAAGCAAAAATGAACTATTGGGACCTCATCAAGATAAAAACCTTCTGCACTGCAAAGGAAACAATCAACAAAACTAAAAGGCAACCAATGGAACGGGAAAAGATATTTGCAAATGACATATGGGACAAAGGGCTAATATTCAAAATCTATAAAGAACTCACCAAACTCCACACCCAAAAAACAAATAATCCAGTGAAAAAATAGGCAGAAGACACGAACAGACATTTCTCTAAAGAAGACATCCAGATGGCCAACAGGCACATGAAAAGATGCTCAACGTCACTCCTCATCAGGGAAATACAAATCAAACCACACTGAGATACCACCTCACGCCAGTCAGAGTGGCTGAAATGAACAAATCAGGAGACTATAGATGCTGGTGAGGATGTGGAGAAACGGGAACCCGCTTGCACTGTTGGTGGGAATGCAAACTGGTGCAGTCACTCTGGAAAACAGTTTGGAGGTTCCTCAAAAAATTAAAAATAGACGTACCCTATGACCCAGCCATAGCACTCCTAGGAATTTACCCAGGGGATACAGGAGTGCTGATGCATAGGGGCACTTGTACCCCAATGTTTATAGCAGCACTTTCAACAATAGCCAAATTATGGAAAGAGCCCGATTGATGAATGGATAAAGAAGGTGTGGTTTATATAAACAATGGAATACTACTTGGCAATGAGAAAGACTGAAATATGGCCTTTTGTAGCAATGTGGATGGAACTGGAGAGTGTTATGCTAAGTGAAATAAGTCATACAGAGACAGACAGATACCATTATGTTTTCACTCTTATGTGGATCCTGAGAAACTTAACAGAAGACCATGGGGAGGGGAAGGGGGAAAAAAAGTCAGAGAGGGAGGGACGCAAACCATAAGAGACCCTTAAAAACTGAGAATAAACTGAGGGTTGATGGGAGGTGGGAGGGAGGGGAAAGTGGGTGATGGGCATCGAGGAGGGCACCTGTTGGAATGAGCACCGGGTGTTGTATGGAAACCAACTTGACAATAAATTTCATAAAAAAAAAAAGATTACTTAAGTAAATTAAAAAAAAAAAAAACCTAAAGAAAAAAAGACTGAAAATCAACAATCTAAATGTGCAACTCAAAAATAGAGCAGAACAGAAAGCCCAGAAATAAATCCATGCATATATAATCAACTTATTTTTGACAAAGGAGCACAGAATATACAATGGAGAAGGTACAGTCTCTTCAATAAATGGTGTTGGGAAAACTTGATATTCACATGCAAAAAATGAAACAGGACCCCCTATCTTACACCACACACAAATTCAAGTCAAAATGTATTGACGATCTGAACATAAAACCTGAAACTCCTGGAAGAAAACACAGGAGAGAAGCTCCTGGATACTGGTCTTTGCAAATATTTTCTGGATTAGACTAACTTTAAGCAAGGCAACAAAAACAAAAATAAACAAGTGGGACTACCTCAAAGTAAAAAGCTTCTGTACAGCAAAGGGAAACCATCAACAAAATGCAAAGGCAACCTAAGGAATGGCAAAAAATATTTGCAAACCACATATCTGATAAGGGGCAATATCCAAAATATATAAGGAACTCACAATTATTATCAAAAATCCAAGTAACCCAGTTAAAACTTGGGCAAAGGACCTGAACAGACATACAAATGGCCAACAGGTACAGGAAAGTGCTCAACATCACTCATCATCAGGGAAATGCAAATCAAAACCATAATGAGATATCACCTTACATGTTGGGATGGCTATTATCAAAAAGACAGACAACAAATGCTGGTGGGATGTGGAGAAAAGGGAACCCTTGTGCACTGTTGGTGGAAATGTAAACGGGTGCGTATAGCTACTATGGAAAATAGCAAGGAGATTCCTCAAGAAATTTAAAATAGCATTACAACATGATTCATCAATACTACTTCTGGGTATATATCCAAAGGAAATGAAATCACTATCCTGAAGAGGTATTTGTACTTTCCTATTCAATGCAGCATTATTCACAATAGCCAAGGTAGGAAAGCAACCGAGGTGTGAAAGAATGGATAAAAAAAAAATGTGGTATTTACATATATAATGGAGTATTATTCAGCCTTTAAAAAGGGGAACGATGCCACTTGCAACAACATGGATGAACCTGGACAGCATTACGCTAAGTGAAATAGGCCAGACAAAGACAAATACTACATATTATCATTTATATGTGTAATCTTAAAAAAGAAAAAAAAAAAAAAGAAACAAGAGTCAAACTCTTACAGAAATAGAGTAGATCGGTGGCTGCCAGAGGGTTGGATCAGGATAGGGAACTGCATGAGGCTGGTAAAAGGGTACAGACTTTTAGTTGTAAGATGAATAGGGTCTGAAGATCTAATGTAGTACATGGTGATTATAGTTACTGTATTGTATAATTGAAATTTGTTAAGAGAGTAGATAGAACCTAAGTGTTCTTACCAAACAAAAAAGGTAAATATTAAAATACTGTAAAGTGGTAGATGGGCTAACTTGGTAGGAATCCTTTCACAAGGTATACATATATCAAATCGTTATGTTATAAACTTTAAATATATTACAATTTTATTTGTCAATTCTATCTTAATAGAGCTGGAGAAAAAAACCCTTAAGCTTTGGAATAAGTTTAATACAGGTTTGAATTCTGGCCTTTCGTGTGTCATGGAACCTGGGGTAAATTACTTAACCTATACTAGTTTCCTCATCTATAAAAACAGGGATAGCAAATATATCTATTCCAGAAAACTACTTTGCACATGAAATGAAAGAGCTCACACAAAATGCTTGGGATGCTTGGCACACAGAAAGGTCTCAATAGATGCAGCGTCATTAATCACTATGACAGTAACGACTCCCTTAGATACTCAGTGCATACGGCATGCCAGGCACTGTGCTGGCACTGGGGACACACCGTGAGCACGGCTGACACAGGTCTCTCTCGGTCGGGAACTTGTCAGGGAAGAGGAACAAATACGCAAGCACTGAAAAGCGGCGGGAAGCAAAACATTATGTGGGGTCACAGATGGGAGGCACTTATGCTCGTGTGAGGATTGGTGAGGAAGGCTCCACTAGCAAATGGGGATTAAACTGAAGTAAGTCTAAGGATGTCATCATTTATAATGAAACAGTAGTAGGACTCTTAGGAGCATTTCTTCAGCTCTGAGAAGGGAAAACAAGAAACATGCTGAGCTCACCCCTTAATGTAATCAAAATATGTGCTGACCAATGCTGTCATTTAGAAAACACACACAAGTGTTCTTAGAGCCCTGTAACTGGTGCATCATTTAAATATTTACCCATTTCTTTTATACCATCCACGTTTTAAAACAAAGCTGAAATACTATCTGAAGATAGAAACATCTGAAAGTTTAAGTATAATCGAACTGTCAGATTCTGTGCGTGTAACATCACTTCCACAGAAAGATCTTAGTTATAAGAGGGTCTCAAAGCATGTACTTTAAGGATGACATAAAAACTATACATAAAGTATAAAGTCAGCTCCCCATGAAATGGGGGTGATTTGAAGGGGTGTACTGGTGGTGAGTGTGGGAGAAATTGCAGTTAAATTACATGAAACCTTCAATTACTCAAATTTCCCTGACAGTGGCTAGGGACCTGCTCAGCTCCCCAAAGGGACTCCGTTTTCAGTTTCAGGAGGAAACTACTGGCTGAGTTCAGGGCTTCCCACTTCTTAAAGCAGAACAACTTCTGTGGTGAGAAGTCACATTTTCTAGTCCCTGTAAGGCCATAACCACGGTTAAGCTGTGCTTCCTAACTGACTATAAAAACAACCTGGGCTCCATCCAAACATTCATTTTAACAAAAAGATTATTACGCATTTCTTTGTAAGGAAATTATAAAACATGACCTATGATACTGAGTGAAACTAGCGTTTCTAAACTTGACTTTAGAAAAGTGTTTTGGTTTTTTGGTTTTTTTTTTTTTCCCTTCTCTGGGAAAGCAAAATTAACCAATATATTCTCCAAATAAAACATCTGTTTTCTCCCAGTATGGGCTATGAATAGCAGGACACGATGGGTGATGACACGGGGCAATTTTCTGTACTGAATAGTCATAATACAGACATTTAAAAAATCAACATATTTTAAAATATTTTCTTTGGGTTGGCTCTGAGGCCAGGATCTAATGCTCAATCCCAGCCGTGAACAATACAGTGTATACATTTGTGGGCCCTATGTGTCATCGGTCATTTTGCAAAGCACCTAACGAATGTAAGTCAAAACAATATAAACTTGTCGGCAATACAAGAAAAATGACTCCAAACATATAGCCTTTGGTTAGACTGTCCCAAGACTATCAAAGGTAGCAGGTCTAAATTTTTATGTCCATATTCTGGATACTTAAATATTTACAACAGTTTGGTTGGCAAGCCAGAGATCACAGTTGTGAAAATCTTCAAATGGTTGCATAGTATGTACGAAGGCTGGTCTTTCTTTGGCTACAGATTTTTAAACTGCTTGCTATTTATATATGAATCAGATTTTCTACCAACAGAAACTCACCATTCCCAAACTCGGAGGCTCTTATCGTCAGATGTGCTCACAAATCTCCTGTTCTCATCAACAAAAACAATGGTGTTGACGGCTCCCAAATGCCGGTCATACTCCTGCACAATTTCTCCACTTCGAATGTCCCACTGTACATCAAACAAGACAAGAGGTAAACACAGAAGTGGAGCAGATTTATGAAAATAAAGAGATATCAGACCCATGGAAAGTGAAGAAGAAAAAAATCTCTAACATAATGTTTTTTACGACCGACTGTTTTCTACTAAAAATAGCCCATTAGCAGTCCCTAAGAGCAGCAAGCGTTAAACAAGTTAATATTCTTTATTCCATCCCCTAATACAACATAAGCTGTAGAAATCTTACTAAAATACTGTGAAAAGACTTACCTGCACAATCTTCTTATCAGACATGCCAGCTACAAAGAGATTTTGCTTATCTTCATCAGGATTAAATTTGACACAATAGGGCACTTTTCGGTTTGTAAACCTTGATATGCACTGTCCTAAAACCAAAGACTCAAGTTAAGGTAGGTAAAACAAACCCTGGGATTAAAATCTAGAGATCATCTGCTTAATAAATTTTGGGGAAGGGCAGCCTGCTTGTTCTTTACTATAAACTACACTGTTCCTTTTCACAGATTCTTAATGATTAAAAATAAATTTTTCAAAAGTGAATCATCAATTGCAGAATAGATAAAATGATTATGATGTGTAGCCGGAGTTGAGAGCCACTGTGGGTTAAGAGTATGGGCTTTGGCATTAGACCTTGGCTGAAACCAGTTCGGCCATTTACTAGCTGTGTGACTCTGGAAAAGTTACCTCTTTAAGCTTCAGTTTCTTCGTCTATAGGAATGATAAGAATAATTATAGGGATATTTTAAGAATTGAATGCAATACTGGGTGTAAGTGCACAGCACAATGCCTGGTAAACAGTGTTCAATAAATATGAGCTATTACCTTTCCCCTTAAAACTCAGTAAGACAAAAGATGGTTATACAAAACCATACTGGCCACAACGTACTGATGCAATTAATGTTTGTGAATATATAAAACCAACTCGCCTATGGGCCTGTAAACTGACTTATCTTAATGTGGGCAATCAAATTTAATGTTGTTCATCAGACATTTATTGTGCTTCCATTATGTGCAATGCCGTGTGCTACGTGATGGAAGAGAACAAAAAGATCAATTAAATAGTCTATGGAAGATTTCAGATTTGCTTGTCTATCAGCACGTTTGCTTTATAAATTGTATTTGATGGAAACAAAGTTTCATAGTAAAAAAGCTACTTACGTAGCTGAGTTTCAACTCTACATTTTATGATATTAGCTGATGGTGGTATGAGAATCAGCAGTTACAGATGGCATCATCTGCCACAGAAGACCACTCACACTATTTCATTTATCAATGCTAATTTCTAAGATAAATATGGATTAGTATCAGTGAGCTCTTACCTGTCTCAGTGTCCCAGAGCTTAAGATACCTGTCATAAGCTGCACTGAGGAACTGTGTTCCTGCAGTATTAAAGCAGATGTCCCTAACAGCTTTACTGTGACCTAAAGGTGGAGACAATAAAAACAGAGGTGAGGTGAAATATCTCTTAAAACACAAGCACTGTTAAGAGAAATAGCATTCTCAAGCCACACTGTGAGTCAAAATCTCTGGAATCCTATTCCCTGACTTACTGACTCAGAGTTCAGTTAGGTGTGGGCTTGGGAACGTAGGAGGTTTTTTTATTTCCCCTTCAAAAAGCTCCCTAGGTGTTTCTGAGGCATAACATTTAGGTAAGAACCAAGAGACAAGGGGTAAGGGGTAACTTTTTTTTTTTTTTTTGAAGTTGGTCATAGCAATCTTTTAATATGTAATACACATAACTGATGACTAAGCAGTCAAGAATTTAAGGAAACATAACAGGCCAATTATTGCCAACGAAAAAGAAGGGACTAGTGACATGTCGGAGGTTCACTCTCCAGATTACTCACTAAGTGAAACAAAGTGACCTAACCCTCAAGTTCATGGAATCACAGCCCTTCTTCAGTAGCTGTGGATTTCTGTGATCACATTACCAAGTTTCACAGAAGTGAATTCAGAATCTCTGAGACTAATAAACCTTTTTGAAACAAATATCAATTTCTATTTTAAGATAGCATTTTGACAATATATTAATTTTAAAGTGCTTTGCTTGGAAATCAATCCTGCCAGGCCAGTCAACTCTTCTGAAAGTTACAGAGACAAATAAAATGTGGCTAAATGAAAGCAGAAACTTTCCTATTCTTTACCACCCCATCATGACCAAGACTGACAAGTACAATTGTGCAAAATGTGCACTGCACAAATTGTCAACCACACACAGCAGCCCTGAACCAGCACCACCAGTGAACTAGTCAGGCAATGTGCTACAGTAATTAGGCATTCTTTTCTACAGCAAGAGTCCCATCTTCCGAAAGCAGGTAATTTTCAGTTTTCCACTGAAAAACTGCCAGGGAGCGGTGGGGAGACAGATGGGGACCAAATCCACTAAATGTACAGGAGGCATTTTGTTCCCCCATACGCTGCTGAGAGCCTTCCCACAAGTCCTCCTATAGGCACCTTGGGCAGTATTTATTTGTGGGGTGAGGCCCTAAAATCATAACAAAGCCTGCAGAACGGACTCCCACTTGAATCTAAAAACAGAGCCACTACGATTTACACAAATAATGTCTCGATGATGTACAGTAAAATCTGGAAACATAACCAGCCTTCATATGAAATCTGCCCAAGACTGTAAACTATTCTCTGCCAGAAAGGTTTGCCACGAAGCTGTTTGCTTTTTGGCCTTGTTTTTTCCTTCAAGGAGTTCACTCAATCTTATCCTTTTGTATGCTGTAGCTGTCAATTCCTAACTTCTCTTCAAAGCTCAACATCTGGCCATCTAATTGCTTACTGGATATTCTCATCTCCATATCCCAAAGGCAGCTCAAACTTAACAAGTGATACCTCATCATCCTCTTCTGTTCCCTCTCTTGGCGAATGGCACCACCATTCACCCAGCCAGCTGGGAGTCACCCTAGACTCCTGATGCACTCTTATCACTTACATCCGCTAAGTCCTGCTGATTTTTAACTCTTGATTGTTTTTCCTCTCTATGCACCGCTTTAGTCCAGACTCTTAGCATTTCTAATCTAGACCGATGAAATAACCCTGTAATTCATTTCCCTGCCAGCGGGCCTGCCCCACCAAAACATCTTCCATACTGTCACTGTGATCTCTATAAACTTCTAATCTAATTAAGCTAATTTCCTGCAAAAGCCATTTAATGGATGGCTTTCCAAGGTCCTCTGGATAGATTCTACACTCCTTATTTTTTTTAATTTTTAAAAAATTTAGTTTATTTATTTTTGAGAGACAGAGAGAGCACGAGAGTGTGAGTGTGGGCGTACATGTGGGGGAGGGGCAGAAAGAGAGAGGGAGACACAGAATCCAAAACAGGCTCCAGGCTCTGCGCTGTCAGCACAGAGCCCAATGTGGGGCTCGAACTCACAAATCGTGAGATCACGACCTGAGCCGAAGTCGGACGCTTAACTGAGCCACCCAGGCACCCGATTCTGCTCTCCCTACTAAGGGCATGTAAGGTCCTCCATGCCTTGCCTCTTGTTATACTGCTTTCTCTGCTTGTCATCTCTCACCATATTCCATACCCTGGCAATTCCGAAATATACCTGGCTGCCCCAAAACAGCATGCTTTCTCAAACCACTTTGGTTTTCTTGTCAGTTCCCTTTTTTGTCTGTTTGGGAGGACTTAGTCCCTCTTCAAGACTCAGCTCAAGTTTTTGAAGACTTTCCTTCATTATTGGTACAATAAAATTACTGTCAATGATGTTATCTTAGTTTAAAAAAGTCTTTCCGGGGTGCCTGGGTGGCGCAGTCGGTTAAGCGTCCGACTTCAGCCAGGTCACGATCTCGCGGTCCGTGAGTTCGAGCCCCGCGTCGGGCTCTGGGCTGATGGCTCAGAGCCTGGAGCCTGTTTCCGATTCTGTGTCTCCCTCTCTCTCTGCCCCTCCCCCGTTCATGCTCTGTCTCTCTCTGTCCCAAAAATAAATAAATGTCAAAAAAAAAAAAAAAATTTTTAAAAAGTCTTTCCAAACAGGGGCTCCTGGGTGGCTCAGTCGGTTAAGCGTCCGACTTTGG
Source organism: Prionailurus viverrinus (assembly GCF_022837055.1). Lineage (NCBI taxonomy): Eukaryota > Metazoa > Chordata > Mammalia > Carnivora > Felidae > Prionailurus > Prionailurus viverrinus. The sequence continues at coordinate 99,688,481 of NC_062565.1, read as the reverse complement.
CTCAGTTCATGATCTTGTGGTTCCTGGGTTCAAGCCCTGTGTCGGGCTCTGTGCTGACAGCCTGGATCCTGGAGCCTGCTTCAGATTCTGTGTCTCCTGTCTCCCTCTCTCTCTGCCCCTCCCCTACTCATGCTGTCTCTCTCTCTCTCTCTCTCTCTCTCTTAAAAATAAATAAACATTAAAAAAAAAAAGTCTTTCCAAACAGATTTATAGCCAGAGATAAAAGAAGTATTACCAATAAATGTTCGTAGACAGCGCCTGTCTCCATAAACCTCCCATAGCTGGGGGAAAAAAACACAGAAATTAAATTTAATAGAAGACTTGGGTAAAATGACAAGTTTCAATCAATAACAACAGTCGTATGCTGGCTATGTGTGTGCATATATGTGTGTACAGGGGATTTAACCAAAGGCATTATATTTAAGGGAACATGTTGCTTAGAGCTGTTAGTCTATGTTGCAACATTTGAACCATACACACACACACACACACAAATTTGAAATCTGACACTGAAAGATACACCAAAATATCAAGAGAACATAGATGGAGCTAATAAAAGTGACTTTCATTTCTTGTTCTTTTCTGTATTTGATATATTTTCTATGATGAAAACTTTTATGTAATATTATGAGCTACTTCTGGAAGAATTAAATACTATTAAAAACTGCCATGTTTATAACATTTTGGTCCTTACGAAATGTATTTCATTTTTTGGGAACTTACTGAAGCCACAAAATATTATAGAAGCTATATGGAAATGATGATCTAGACTATAATAGGCTAATAATTCTCATCACATCTAAAGTGAATTAATACAATAGCTTCAAAACTACCTTTATTCTTGCCTACCTCAAATCAAACCGTTGGTAATGTTACTAGTGTTCTAAAACAAGCACTTCCTGGCCACCCAGTGCCAACAGCATAAAGTCTCAGTTCCCACAGCATACCAGGCAAAGGACTTCCAGGACCTACCTGGTCCTTGGCCTATGACTGTTGCCACTCTGTATCTCTCAGATTCGAGACTCCAGAAACCACAAACTTACAGTGTTCAGCACACGCCATGCCTATGCATCCTATTCACTCTTTTTGGACCTGCTCCACTCCCTACACTCCCTCCCCCCCATCCCCTTTACTTAGTTACCCTCCTGCTGAAGTGTGCTTCCTCTTTGAAAACAGAGCACCTTATGCCAGGTTCTATAAGTATCATTTACATCATAAAGAAATGATCACCCTAAGGGCAGGGAGAGGGTCTTTTTAAAACTTTTTTATTTTAATTTTTTTTAACGTTTATTTATTTTTGAGACAGAGAGAGACAGAGCATGAACAGGGGAGGGGCAGAGAGAGAGGGAGACACAGAATCTGAAACAGGCTCCAGGCTCTGAGCTGTCAGCACAGAGCCCGACGCGGGGCTCGAACTCACGGACTGAACTCACGGACCGTGAGATCATGACCTGAGCCGAAGTCAGACGCTTAACCGACCAAGCCACCCAGGCGCCCCCAGACTTTAGTTTTAAAAAGGCTTCTCCCATGTTCAAGTTGATATGCTCTGGCAACTGAGCTTTTTCCCCACATACTCTATAGCGGAAACTTAACCTTAAAGTGGAGCTTCCCAAGACTGTACAACCTGAGAGAAGAGGCTGGGAGCAGTTCTGCTACTTGGTGTCTACTTGCATTTATAAGAAAAAGGATGAATTATGTTACCTACTTTTTGAAATGGGATTTCTATCATGTGTCCTCTCTACCTCATAAGGTTCTGAGGAACAAATGAACTCATATTTGTTATGTATCCAAAGCCTCTATAAAAATACATTATTAGTGATTAAATATTTATATATCTAAAGCCAAAGTGATTGATTACATCCTAATCAGTTATCTAAGCTTACAAATGAGCCTAGACAGTTGGACCACAGAGCCATATTTGAATCAACATGTTTGGAAGCAATTCATAAATGGCTGCATTCACGGGGCCTAAGAGAAAATAATTAGCCTCTAGTTGTCTAACAAACCCAAATTTATTTATAATTAACCAAATAGACTTAACCAAAGCACTAGCATTGCAGCACTCCTACTCTGTTACTGAAAACTCACCTTAATTTTACAGTCCATGGAACAAGACAGCAATAAATGGCCAGAGAGAGGAAACAATCTGACAGCACTGACACCCTATAAAAAGGTATTACAGTTATCAATCAGAAGGAGTCTAATGTCCGCTAAAGTGAAACAAGGAAAGTATGATATATTTTTAAGCAACCTAATTTACTGTTTTTCTTAATTCCAAAAATCATGCCCCAGAATAACCTTTGTTAGTAGTCCAAGAGCAGCCCTTATTGACACTAAGCTTTTGAAGATTTGTTTTTTGACCTTTAATACTGACTTGCTCACCCCAGGGAATTCTTAGTCAATCAAGTTGCTAATGCTCTCTCTCCTCTTCCTGCTTTTATTCGGTTCCTTCGCTCTTTGCTAGGAGCTGGAAAATTATCAGTCGGAATAGTGCAGATGACAAAGAATATCAACATCAAAAGTTTCAAGTATCTTGTCTCTGCATCAGTTTAAATATTATCATGGTTTATAAACCAGAAACCATCTAATCTTCTCTTAAGCATGATAATCCCAAGAGCTAAGGCAACATTACTGAGGTCTTAGTGCCACTACCAACCCATTATTCACTGCTGTGGTTGGGCAGGAATATGTGGGGAAAGGCTTGGGTTACCCCTAAGGGGATAGGACACCAATTATGAATGTGATGTCATGGCCAATCCATATGACCACTTTGCTTACCTTCGTATGTCCAGACCACACATGAATTTGTTTCTTGGGAAGATAACACTTCTCAGGTGGCACAGTGGACCGCAGATTAACACCAACATCCTGAGGTATGTGAAGATAGGATCTGCCTTGGTAGTCATACATTTCTTTAACTGAAATAAGAAAACAAAGGAAAGCAGTGAACAAATATAAGCTACAGTCATAAAATCTATATCCTTAAATGATAACTTTTTTAAAAAAATTTTTTAAATGTTTTTTTATTTATTTTTGAGACAGAGAGAGACAGAGCATGAGCAGGGGAGGGGCAGAGAGAGAGGGAGACACAGAATCGGAAGCAGGCTCCAGGCTCTGAGCTGTCAGCACAGAGCCCAACGTGGGGCTCGAACTCACAGACTGTGAAATCATGACGTGAACTGAAGTCGGACGCCCAGCCGACTGAGCCACCCAGGCGCCCCTGGTAACATTTTATTCATAGGGATATTGTTCCCTGTTAAGGTTTAGGTACTAACATTCTGATGAAGTTAAGACCAAGAGTCAGCTAAAATTTAGTTCTTGAAGTCACTGATATTGTTTACAATTAGAGGTAATACTTTGGAATTTCTAAATACCCAGAGACTATTAGACCTTTAAATAAGATCTATACTTTTACTTAGTTACACATTTTAATGATATAAAAAAGACTTCACTGCAGCATAATTACAGCGAGGGAAGAAAAGATAATACTTGAGCCTTGTGAGTCACTGGCAAAGACTCAGAAGCAAACCAGGATAAAAAAAGAAGTTAAAAATATCAACTACCCTTTTTCCCTGTTTTCCTCTTTTATGCCCTTCCAGGTTCCTATTCCATTCTCTTCTCCACTTTCAACATAAAGTTTACAGTGAAGTCACTGGTGGCACTTAAATGGCATAGTATATATAAAACATTTAGCGGCATGCCTGGCACAGAATAGTCCTCAATAGATGTGGGCTGTTACATTTATTATGGCTGCAAGCATCACAGTACTCAACAGACTCCTTGGAGAGAAAATTCCAGAAAACTGGAGTTTGAGAAATCGAATATGGCCTCATCAAACCTAAATATTTGATATGTGATCAATATTAGAATAACCAATACATCAGTACTAAATTATTCCTTACAGTTTGCTAATCACTACATAATTTTCCAAAGGTAACTAATTATTAATGAACCAGGTACATTTGAGAATACTTATAATTCATTTTGGACTATATTTCCTGATGTAAAGGAAATAGGCATTTCCTTCCACATATCAAAATTAGTATAAGAATTTTAATCTCCAGTCTATTCACATGAAAAAAAAAGTTTTTCTTTTAAATATCTGGCTTGGGTTAAAAACAAAAAGTTAAAATGACTGCAGAAAGAGTCTGTTCTGAGGAAACAATAGATCGTGGACAATTCAGACCTCTTCTTTATCTGCCATTTTTAAAAATTCACTAGCACTTCGAAGAATCATCTGTGGCAATCATTAATCATGCTATTTTCTCTCCTTTATTAGAATACAGAAGAGTCTGGTATAATTTCTTTGAGATGCGAACAGTCAAATACAATTATTCTTAATACAGTGAAGCACAGCAGCTGATTAATAAGGGCAATTGATACTATATGAACAGAGAACAGAGTAGATATCTGAAAGTTTATCATAAAAATGAAGAAGCATAAAAAATATATTACCATGTAAGATTGTCTTCTCCTCCCCAGGTTTCTCTTCTTCCTGTTTGCCTTTTTTCTGCCTCTTGGCCGTGATTTCATCTAATTCTTTTTGTTCTTCCTAAGGAAATTAAGAAGTGAACTTTAAAATGGATCTTTTAGAACCCCACCTTGCCCAAGGCTGATTATAAATACTTTATGATGAGGTCCACTTTTTGGTGAAGCAATAGCTATAAGTATGTCTCTCAGATAACAATCTCAACTCTTTGACGGATTACAAAATGACATTAACAAATAAAAGGTACTAGTTGATACTTTTAAAATCATTTTATACAAAACCCATCCTTCTGGAACACCTAGAAGCAAATTTAATGTGTTATGCTAATTATGTAAGTGAAAAGACAAAGCAATTAGAAAATCTACTACTGTAAAGGAAACTCCGTTTTAGGACATAATGTTGTTCTCCAGTAATGACAGCTTTTACTAAGCCATAAGCATATAAGCAATGACTACAGATCTGTGACAACTTTTATGGGAGGAGCAGTGGAAGGAAGGTGGGGTAGTAATAAGTCCCTATCTATAATAACAAAGAAGTCAACAGATGATGTCTAATGTAAATAAAAAGCAGCATATGTATATAATTGAGATACATAGATGAAAGATACAGCTAGAACATAAGCTTCATGAGGACAGGATTTTCTTGATCTTGTCCACTGCTATATCCCTAAAACCTACAAGAGTCACTGGCCCATACAGACAGTAGGATTAGGAGGGGGGAAGGGGCAGATAGGGGTCTATAGTTTTATTTTATAAACTTCATGGTATTATTTTAAAATATAGATAATTATTAAAATTTTTAAATATGTTAATAAATAAAACCCATCATCAATCCTAAAATCATAGAAAGGCTAATTTAGTATTCTAGATACTCACTATCTGAATATCTAGTATCTAGATATCTAATATCTAGACATTCACTATCTGAATATCTAGTATCAGAAAACACCTACCACAATAGTTTAACAGCATTATCAACTTTTATTAAATTTTAACTTTTCTTAAAAATTGTTCAATATTGTATTTTAATTAAAAATATGGAAGAAAATCAGAGTGCCCAGGTGGCTCAGCTGGTTAGGTGTCCGACTTCGGCTCGGGTCATGATCTCACAGCTCATTATTTCAAGCCCCGTGTCGGGCTCTATGCTGACAGCTCGGAGCCTGGAGCCTGCAGCCTGGAGCCTGCTTCGGATTCTGTGTCTCCCTCTCTCTCTGCCCCTTCCCTGCTCATGCGCTGTCTCTCTCTCAACAAAAATGAAATAAAATAAAAAACCAAAAAGGTATTTAAAAAAATACGGAAGAAAATAAATCAGAAAAAGGATAAATAAAAATATTCCCAGGGCACCTGGGTGGCTCAGTCGGTTGAGCGTCTGAGTCTTGATCTCAGCTCACTTCATGATCTCAGAGTTTGTGGAATCGAGCCCCGTAAGTCAGGTTCTATGCTGATAGTGCAGAGACTGCTTGGGATTCTCTCTCTCCCTCTCTGCCACTTGCCTGCTCATGCTCTCTCTCTCTCCCTCAAAATAAATAAATAAACTTAAAAAAATATTCCCAAGAAAAATGTAAAAATCTTAGTGTATTTTCTCAACCATGGCAGGGAAATTCTAATGAGTCATCATTTGGTTCTCTAAGGAAATCTCAAGTTTATTAACATAGATATCCTTCACAGACACACAGCATCTACCTGAATTGGCAATGAAAAACATCAAAACTTACTTCTGAGGGTTTGGCTACATCTTTTTCATCCACATATTTTGCCCATGGTCCCAAGAAACCATCAATATTAGATGCATCATTTTCTTTAAACTTTTTCCTTTTTTCTATTTTTTTCTGACCAGTTTCAAACACAGTTAAACCTACATTAAAAAAGAGATTACAAACATGGATATTTTTTAA